>NC_133373.1:17692469-18025747 GCF_049309525.1 Garra rufa | reverse complement strand
AATTACCTTTATTCACATTTTGTTCTCTCTCTTAATATGTATGTGAGTGTAAATGTCAGCAGCATCATATATGCCTAAATGATTGAAGGTTGTCGGTTTAAAAAAGAGCATATTGATGCAGTTCACTCAGTCTGCTATTTTATTCCAACCGTTATTCCTGACCAGACGCTTCCGTAAATATTTAGTTTATACGTAGAGTTACGTTGAAACTAAGTTTAATGGTGCAACGCAAAAATATTTAGTAGTGCGTAAGTTGTAACTTAGTGTCCCTTTACGTCGCAACTAGGCTAAGTTGTAACTTATGCACAGCTGGTGCAACCGGCCCCAGAACACTTACCCCTCAATTCCATCTTTTTTTATAATTTTTTTTTTTTTTGAAAAGTAGTTTTTTTTTTTATAAGTGAAGTTAAAACCTATAGAATATTTTCTCATCATTTTGAGGTAAATGTCTTGAAAAGTCAGAAAAATCTGTGTGTAATGTTAAGGAACATCACTAAAGAACACCTTTTTTCTGCAGTTAAGCACACTTTTTTGGGAGTTATTCCATAACATTTAGTTTTTATATGTATACCACTGTTCAGAACTGTGTGCTGATTAGCATCTTTGAGCTAGATTCAAAAGTATCTGAGACTGTCACTACTGAAACAGTCACTACTGAAACATTTGGTGAGTTTCGCTTACAAAAATATTTCATCTTTGTTTTCGGTAGTGACAAAAGCGAACACATAATCCTCATATTTGGGGAAATAAACAAAATTTTAGTACAGTTTTGCATTTTTTTTTTTTTTAAATTGAAATTTTGGTTGTATTTTAGTTTGGGAGTTAAATTCTGTAATGTGATGTGGTTGCTACCAAAAGCATTACTGTCACTATCGAAAATGTGCTGTCACTACCGAAACATGGGATGTTTGTCAAAAATAAAGTATATTGAGTTATCAACTAAGATGTTATGATAGTTTTTGGTTTGATGTATATTCAAACTAATGAATCCTTAAATTTAAAGTCAGTACGATCAACTTTTTGCCTTTTACAAAGAAAATTTGGATTCAAAATACAACAAATCTTATAAATTACACTATAAATATTGTTAAAAATATACTTGTTATAGATTTAAAAAAATGTTAATAAAATAGCACAAATATATATATTTACAATGTAGATGTAAGCAAAATCTTAATATGTCAATATAACCCTTCTAAATTAAATTATTATTACTGATTTTGGTAGTGACAAATTTGTGGAGAGAACAGAGATATTCATGAGAATTTACTGCACAATTACTAGAAATGTGTAGAAAAATACATTTTTAGAGAAGGAAAATTTTTTTTCAAGATGTTTCTAACTCTGATTTTGGACCCACTTCTGTAGATTGGCCCATATACACATATATATATATATATATATATATATATATATATATACATACACATACATACACACACACACACACACACACACAACATAGTTATTACTAAAATGTAGTCCTTAACGTGACTGCAGTTGGCTGATTATATTTAACAGTTGGCTTTTTTATGTAGAACTATTTCAGTGTAGCAAGATTTTGCATAACCCATGTGTGATTTTCTTCTGCATTAGTTTTATTTCACAGTGATTCTGGTATTTCAAATGGTTCAAGATACACAATTTAGTCGGTTATTGTTGAACAAAATGAACTTTAATCATTAATCTCATGGAGGCATAATTTTTTTTAAATTCCAACTTCCCTGGGCTTTAAAAACAGTACATTTTTCTGTAGGTTTTCCGTGGAATGAGCATTCCATGCAGCATCTTAGGTATGAATGACGTGGCCTGGCAGGAGACGCGAGGCGGGATGCTGCACGCAAATGGTGCGCCAGAGACCGGAGGGGTCAGAGTCCATGCGGGGAGTTCTCTAGCCGCTGTAGGAGGTGGTGGGCAGGGACCTGGAGGAGCTCACCCTCTGCCAGGTATGGACCGGGTGGCAAATCCCAACCCTGGCACCCCTCAGCCTCCACTGAGCGGTCGTTCCCAAGATGATGCCACTGTGGGATATTTTTTTCAAAGGCAGCCTGGGGAGCAGTTAGGTGTCTGCACTGCAAGCAAACACCGTTTGGCCCACTGGTGATGGAAACCATGTTGACCAGGTAAAGACCTCAACCTAAGCACTGTGTAATTAAATGAAAATATAATAATAATAAAAAATAATACATCTAATTAACACAATAGAACACAATAAAAACATAACATAAAAAAATATATTTTTGAAAATGGAAAAAACAAAACTGAGTTATCTGTTTTTGCCAATAAATTCTCTCTCTCTTTCTGTATATATGTATACAGTTGCAATCAAAATTATTCATCCAAGATGTTCATGTCTTTCTTTCTTCAGTCGATAAGAAATTATGTTTCTCGAGGAAAACATTTCAGGAATTCACTCCATATAGTTTAAATGCAGCTTTAAAGGGCTCTGAATGATCCCAGCTGAGGATGAAGGGTCTTACCTAGGGTGCTTCTCATTTCTTATTTTTGCATCCTCTTTTCCTATCCTTGCTTCCTTTCCTCATGTCTTAGCTCCACCCCCTTAGGCTACAAGGGACGGATTTAAGGAAAGGAAATGAGGATGGAGGAATCAAAGGATGAACATTGGAATATTCTTGACCACTCATGCGTCACTTCAAAGCGTCATCATCTGCGCTAAAGGGATCTGCCCATATGTTGTTAAAGTTCGTTATTTAAGGCATTCATAATTATTATTACCAAAGCAAGATGCCCTGTTTAAATATGACATTATTTACACTGCAGAGGTAAAATATAAATGTTAATTATTAAGACATATCTGAAGGGGGAGGAGTGCGTCACATTTAGTCGATAAAACACTTCCGCATAGGATACACTTGTGTATCCTCGCTCAAGACTCCTCAGGAAGCCTCCTCGATCCTCGCCTCCTCGCGGTGCAATTAGAGAATTGAGATGTCCTACAAGATGGCTGAGCTCGATCGGTTTCCGGGTCATAGGATGGAGGACGGAGGAGCGAGGAAACAAGGAGGGATATTAAGAAGCACCCCTAGTGAAACGATCTGTCATTTTTGAAACAAACTGACAATTTATATACTTTTTAACCTCAAACACTTGTGTTGTCTTTGTCTGCGAGAACTGTTTTTTTCGGTTCAAGACAGCTAGGGTATGTCAAAGCTCCCATCTTGTTTTCTTCCCCAACTTCAAAATCATCATATTTCATTGCAGAAGTACCAACCCAGTGTTTACAAAGTGAACATGCAAAAAACGCCCTTTACAAAAAAAGGTAAAACAGCGATGTAGGATGATTTTGATTTTCAACATGCCTTAAATGTATTGACCCAGATTACACAGACTACACATGTGCATCACAGAGATGAGCATTTAAGGTAAAAAAAATATAAATTGTCAATTTGTTTAGAAAATGACATTGTTTTGCTAGATAAGACCTTTCTTCCTCGGCTGGGATCGTTCAGATCCATTTGAAGCTGAATTAAAACTGCATTTTGGTTCAAACTTGGGGGCACCATTGAAGACCACTATATAGAGAGAATTCCTGAAATGTTTTCCTCAAGAAACATAATTTCTTTACGACTGAAGAAAGAAAGACATGAACATCTTGGAATTTTTTTATTCTTTAAAACCACCAATAAACGCTGCTTGGAAGTGCTTAAAAGCTTTTGTCACCACTCTACTGCAATCTTGGCCCATTCCTTGTCTGAAAAAGCTTTCAGATTACTGATAATCTTTGGTTTTTACTGCCACAGCTGTCATCAAATTCAACCAAATATTTTGAATGAATGATCTCTGAATGAAGTAGATTTGGATGGATGATTGTCCATTGATCATTAGCTTCAGTCTTTGCACCAAAGGCATCACAATTCCTGTCAAAGAATTTTGCTTATATTTTTTGCTCCAGACATACTGATGATCCATGGGTCCAAAAAGTTACAGTTTGGTCACATCACTCCATAAAACATTCTTCTAGAACTCCACAAGTCTATCCAAATGAATTTTAGCATGTTCAAGTCAGTCTTTTTGTTCTTCTTGGTCAAGAGTGGTGTTTGGCAAGATACCTCAACATGAAGGCCATACATGTCTATTGTTCTTTTTATACACTGCATTGAAATGTTTTTCCTCCTTTTGTTGGGTCATTTTGCAAGTCTTTGGCTGTACATTGCAGGTTTTTGTCAGTTGTTCTGATCAAACATTTTATGATATTGTGCTTTTTTGTGCAAGCCTCAAAGGTTTTTTGGTACAACACATTTTAAACTAAGGAACAAGGCTGCCAGCTGTGTCTCTAGAAACTTTTAATGTCTTGAAAATCTTCATATAGCCTTAGACAAAGTAATAAAATTATTTCTTTATTAGCTACTTCAGCACATGCATGGACTAACTATATGTATGTGTAACAGCTCAAGCTAATTCTGTAGAGTTTCTAATAGAGTTTCTAAAGATTTAATTTTGTTTTAAGACAAATTTGTTCCCCTCCATACAATAGGGGATGAATAATTATAGCTTTGTCATAAAAAAAAATCATAGAACTCCAAAATACTACATTATAAATTGACATTATTAACAATTGTAATAAGTCAGTAATCTGTTGTAGTTGCAATTTTTATAAAGTCCCGCATCTTAAGAAAAGGTTGTGTGTCAAAGTACAAAACCTCGACCTCTCGGGGGTTGAATAATTTTGATTGCAACTATGTATGTATGTATGTATGTATGTATGTATGTATGTATGTATGTATGTATGTATGTATGTATGTATGTATGTATGTATGTATGTATGTATGTATGTATGTATGTATGTATGTATGTATGTATGTATGTATGTATGTAATCGATTATTATTTTTTAATCGCATGGTTGCCATGAGTTAACTCGTGATTAATCGCACATTTTTATCTGTTCTCAATGTTCCTTAAATTAATACCTTTTAAAGTTTTTAATACTCTAATCAACATTGGCATGGACAAATATGGATGCTTTAAGCAAATATGTGTTTATTATTAGTGAAACCACTGTTTACATTATTTGCAGGACAGGGCAGCTCACTTCTTCTGAACATGCAAAATGTACAATAATTATTACATTTGTTTGCCTTTAGGTGCCCATATACTGTCATTTGATGAGGCCAAGTTCTCAAAAAAAAAAAAAAAAACAGTTTCCATTGTTATAATTTAGTATTTCTGTTATCAGACAACCAAAGTAATATGAAATAATAACTGAAAAAAATCCTGAATTATGATCATGATTCAATCGCTGAAAAGAATAATTTACAGGCATCTGGACATAAGTCACTATTCTCTGCATTATTATCGTTGTTTTTAACTTCCTGTTTGAATGCCTTCACGATCCTTTGACTTTTTAGGAGTTTACCCGTTTAAAGTTATGTGATCCCAAAAACCTGCTTCTTTTATTTTTTTTTAAGGTATTGTTTTCGTTATAATGTACTGATTCGAGAGCCTGGTCTCATGAAAATGCGCACTAGCACAATTTTCTGTTTCTATTTGCTGTGCTATTAATAAGCTGAAATTAACTTTGGCGTGCATATGATATGCAATTATGCATGTTTGACGTGCATTTAATACGCCGTTTTCGCTTGCATACTCGTATGTGGCTTTACGCATCAACCCCACAGCACCAATAACGTATACCGACTCCGCTTGCATTCGTTAAATATGGCAGAAGTGCCGGTACGCAAAAGGATAAAATACAGACATGCCTGTGTACCGGCCCACTTCAAGCACTGGAAGCAACAGAATATCTGGTTTAACTAAAAGCGCTGCTCCACTGCCGCTCGCTGAACAGAGCAGACACAGATATAAAGAGAGGGAGGTGCGCGCGCATTGGGAGACCTCGCGCTCATTCGGCAAAACTGGAGAGCCTCAGAAACTATATTAGGTTTGTCCAATTATGTGTTTATGTATTGTTGCTAGACACTTTTCGCTAGGTTGGCAACATTGTACATCCATTTTTTTAGCTGCTAGGTAGTGGGTCAAACAGAAAATGCGCGCTGCATTAATCGCGCGTTAATACAATTAGTGCCGTTAAAATTAATTTGTGTTAACGAGTTATTAACGCGTTAAATATATATGCACCCACTATTTTTAAATCTAAGATCTGGGCACCTTTTGAAAAAACCAAGCATAGTGCAGGAAAAAAAGTGTTTTACTTCAGATATGCTTTCATTTATGAAGTGGGATTAGATTTATAGAGACTGTTTGATGAATATATAAATTCATTATTATTCATTTTATTTATATATATATATATATATATACAGAAACTTACACACAGAAACTTGTTGTCAGCACTTTCCCAGCAACTTTTTATTAATAAAATAGCCTAGATACTACATCGCTACATTATGTTCCTCAGCAACAAGGTGGTAAAATTGCTGTTTTTGAAGTAACAAAACACAGCATCATTGTTTGTAGAGAGATGCACAGACACAGGTAATACACACACAACTGTCATCTCTCTCTCTCGTCCTCTCTCTTGATTAATTAATTCAAATAAATATTATAATTCATTCAAATAAATATGATCTTACTGAAGTATTTTATCTTTGTGTCTGATTTGAAGCGGGCAGAATTCTAGAGCTAACGAGCCGCACCTAACAAAATAACCATCAGTTTTACCCTTCTGGTCAAATATTGCGTTGAAAACATCATGGACAGCTTTAATTAATCAATGCTGGCAAATAACCATGGTATAAGCAGGATAATGCATGGCTAGCTGTGCATTAAACAATTATAGTACACTTCACATTGGGTGGTTCTTGGCCTCCACGTTGTGCATTAAAATTATTTCATGCACAGCTAGCCATCCATTATCCCTTACATACATAAAAGTTTGCAAAACTGGAACAAGTGTCAAATGTTCTTTTTCTGTAGGTGCGCACTGTGGATGAGATGAATTATGACTTTCAAGCCTTGGCTCTGGAGTCTCGTGGAATGGGTGAGGTATGTTATTAGAGTCTTTACAAAGCCATGTTATTATAATTCTAAGTCTAATAATCCTTTTGCATCCTTTTTTACAAGTATCACAAGAGTTGAGTTCCCTGTAATACTTTAAAGGGGTCATCATGCTCGGGATTTAAAAAAAAAAAGTAATGGGTGGATTTTTATTATTATAGGGTGGTTGTATACACACACTGACAACACACATTTAAGTTTAAACAGTCAATGCAGTCAATGACCACTTTAAAGGAACACTCCACTTTTTTTGGAAATAGGCTCATTCTCCAACTCCTCCCGAGTTAATAAGTTGAGTTTTACCGTTTTGAAATCCATTCAGCAGTTCTCCTGTTCTGGCGATATCACTTTTAGCATAGCTTAGCATAGATCATTGAATCCTATTAGAACAATAGCATGGCGTTCAAAAATGACCAACGAGTTTCGATATTTGTCCTATTTAAAATTTGACTCTTCTGTAGTTAAATCGTGTACTAAGACCGGTGGAAATGCAAAGCTACGAGTTTCTAGGCTGATAAGATTAGGAACTACACTCCCATTCCGGCGTAATAGTCAAGGAAGTTTGCTGCTGTAATAAGGCTGAAGCAGGAGCAGTAATACCACGCAGCACATGTGCAAATGCTAAACTAGCTGGGAACTCATTTCTGATAATACTCCGCCTGCTTCGGCCATATTACGGCAGCAAACTTCCTTGACTATTACGCCGGAATGGAAGTGTAGTTCCTAATCTTATCAGCCTAGAAACTCGCAGCTTTGCATTTCCACCGGTCTTAGTACACGATATAACTACAGAAGAGTCAAGTTTTAAATACAACAAATATGGAAACTCGTTGGTCATTTTTGAACGCGATGCTATTGGTCTAATAGGATTCAATGATCTGTGCTAAGCTATGCTAAAAGTGATATCGCCAGAACATCATGGATTTCAAAACGGTAAAAATCAACTTATTAACTCGGGGGGAGTTGGAGAATGAGCCTGTTTCCAAAAAAAGTGGAGTGTTCCTTTAATGTATGCTAATTCCACTAGTGTTTTCCGGTTGTTTGTATGCATATACTTTGCAAAAAGTGAATGCCACGTTGACCTTTTTTGCAGCTACTTCCTGCAAAAAAATTGTGGGAATCAGATGAATTGGCTAAAGATGGACGTAAAGGGATGTTGCTGGGTGAAGAATGGAGAGAGAATGCCTGGGGTTCTTCCCGTAAGTTCTTCTAAAATGCTACTATGTTTTGATCATAAAATGAAACTGAAGAAATATTCATGCTGAGATAAAATCGGAGACGTTTGACACATGCTTCAGAAAAGGCTCACTTAAGTTTATACTAAAGGCGTACCAAATATATTTAGCTGTAAACTTGTTTTGCCTATAATTTAATATCCCCAAATAGTTATGGGTTGTTAACATTTTTATAGATTTTATAAAGATTTGTTTTAAAGCAGATTCACAGTATTCACAGGGAAGTGACAGAATCAATGATACAAACTTCAAAAATTGTACAAGGGATTGTACAAAATTCATAACCTTTAACTACAGACCAGTTATCAGTTCTGAGGTTGTTAATTGGTTGTGCCTTTTTTTTTAAAGCATGCCATTTTTTTTCAGCAAACTTAAAATATAATGTTTCTATAGATAAAACAAACTAATTTTAATATCGTTTTAATAACTGTTAATAATAGTTCTTATAGTGAATAGATTTTAATGAATCTTTAATTCTTGAATCTTTAATTAATGATTTCTTTGTCATTCCCAATGCATTATGGAATTGGTAGTTATTTCACTTGCTAAAGCTGTTAAGTACACAATATTGTACCTTTTTTTTTTTCCTGACTTTCATTTACTTTTTTAAAGTCAAATTTTGTAACATTGTGATTCTCATCATAGCTGGTTGATAATAGGAGCACTTTAAAATAGTACTGTCAGGATTTGCTAAAGATGTGCAGTGAAGAATTACATGTGTCCTAACTACACGCGACGTGATGATTCCAGCGACAAGCAATTTACCTGTCCACACCAGATGCGGTGTGACGTATCAGATATCACAGCCACTTATAACTGCATAAGTGCAATATACTCCTAATGAAATGTACAAGTTAATAATCTAATTCATAAATATTAAACCTTTTTTTTAACGTTATTAAAACTCTGGTATTAGAGTTCTCCGTCGCTACGACGGATTTCCATCAATTAGAGAAAATGAGGGGGGAAAAACGTATAGCGCGTTGTTGTTGTTCTGCCGGCACACCAAAAATCATCCCGGCCGTGGCTGCAGCTTCTCCTTGACAACATAGTGACGCCGCTCGCATCATTCACAGTCAGGTAATTAGCAGAGAATGCAGAGTTAGTTTAGATCATTGTCTGTGCGCCCACAGAACGCGATAAGGAGAGCGACAGATTTAAACAATTGTTAAGGGAGTAAGCAAATGTAATATTGATTTAATACAACAGTTCAATAACAAGAAGTTCTGTTTCATTCCTACTGACTGCCAGAGGCAGTATGAATACTTTGGATTATCGCAGCGCCAGCCAGATAGGTCGAGATTATACCAACAAAGTCGCGTAGTGACGTTTGCTGAGCTCTGGGGAGTTATAAGCCACAGTAACTCAGCACTCCGCCTCTTTTGCTTTCTTGCCTGATTGAGATGGGTCGTTCTTTTTAAGTGAGATATCGTCCTCACAAGCTGTGTCAGCACGCTTCTATGCCTTTTCAAAGGATTTGGAATTTTTCCGCAGCGGTTTTGGTGAGTTTTTTTTTAATTATTTTTCTGTCTGTTTTGTCTATGTCTCTCGGTGCGATCCGGTGACTGGTGTTATCCACGCCTATAAATTAGCGGTCTACCGTTAACATAATTATTATATATTCTGTTGTCTCGAGTGTTTTTCCTTGAATTTTAGTTTATACATTGCCCTTGGTTCGATCCATCATCCATTTAGTTATATATATTTTTTTTTCTCTTCGCAAGTTTTTTTGTTGGCATTACCTGTCTGTTTTATCCGGAGGAATCGTTTTTTCTTGAGCTTTCAGGCTAACTTAGTTGTGTGATTACCATCTCTCCGCTTGACCTTACGGTGCTATCTGAGGGTGTTAATAGTAAGAAGCTATGTTAGATGTAGTAGTCAGCTGCAAATATGGTTTGACCCCAAAAAAATTCTAACAAAAGGTTTCTCAGTGGTTTACAGTAGTATCAGATGTACTTAAAAACATACTAAAAGTTTACCAAAGTTTGACTCCAAGAAAGGCCCCATTTTCAAAATGGCGGCCGTCAGGTCCTTAAAATTACCATTACTCCTTTGTATTCCTCCTAGACCAGGAATACTGGTGCCTGATACATGCTTTGGCCATGTAATATTTTAATTAGCATATTTGCATGATAGATACAGGTAAATTATAAAATTAAAATATAAATATCTAAATTAAAATGTCGTGGAAAAGTTAATTTATTTCAGTAATTCAACTCAAATTGTGAAGCTTGTGTATTAAAGGAGTCATCGGATGCCCATTTTCCACAAGTTCATATGATTCTTTAGGGTCTTAATGAAAAGTCTGTAATATACTTTGGTTAAAAATTCTGAATAGTAGTGTAAAAAAACACCCTTTTACCTTGTCAAAATCAGCTCTGCAAAATATCAGCTCATTTAATCGCATGGGCCCTTTAAATGCAATTGAGCTCTGCTCGCCCCGCCCCTCTCTGCTGAGGGATTAGGATCTGTAATGTTTAGTTTAGCCACGTTTAGCTGCATTTAGCCGTGTTCATTGGCGAAACTTGCCAACGAGCACATTATTAAGATTCACACGAACAGAGACGCATATGTAGATCGGGATCGGCGCTTTCCTTTTAATAACGAAAGTAACGTTGTCCTCTACCTCTGTTTCAGAGGACTGTTTCAGCTCGGTGAGGGCGGATCTAAGGTAAGACGCTCATGTCAATCTACTATCGTGGGAGTGGCCTCTGTTGGTGTTCCGTCACAACGACAAGAAGCTGAGAATGACCCAATTTTAAAAAGGGGATATTACTTTTAAAGATTAAAAAAAATACCACTGGGTGGATTTTTATCATTGTAGGGTGGTTGTGTACACAAACTGCCAACACACATTAATGTTCAAACAAAATCTAAAAGTTAGTTTTGCGTCCGATGACCCCTTTAAATAAATTCATTTCACACAGACTGAAGTAGTTTAAGTCTTTGGTTCTTTTAATCGTGATGATTTGGCTCACATTTAACAAAAACCCACCAATTCACTATCTCAACAAATTAGAATATGCTGACTTGCAAATCAGCTAATCAACTCAAAACACCTGCAAAGGTTTTCTGAGTCTTCAAAATGGTCTCTTTGTTTGGTTCACTAAGCTACACAATAATGGGGAAGACTGTTGATCTGAAAGTTCTCCAGAAGACAATCATTGACACTCTTCACAAGGAGGGTAAGCCACAAACATTCATTGCCAAAGAAGCTGGCTGTTCACAGAGTGCTGTATCCAAGCATGTTAACAAAGTTAAGTTGGATGGAAAAAGTGTGGAAGAAAAAGATGCACAACCAACCGAGAGAACCGCAGCCTTGAGAGGCTTGTGAAGCAAAATCGATTCAAGAATTTGGGTGGTCCTGGAGTCCGGAGGAAGGGTGGAGAAGCTCATAGCCCAAGTTGCTTGAAGTCCAGTGTTAAGTTTCCACAGTCTGTGATGATTTGGGGTGCAATGGCATCTGCTGGTGTTGGTCCACTGTATTTTTTTGAAAACCAAGTCACTGCACCCATTTACCAAGAAATTTTAGAGCACTTCATGCTTTCTTCTGCTGACCAGCTTTTTAAAGATGCTGATTTCATTTTCCAACAGGATTTGGTACCTGTCCACACTGTCAAAAGCACCAAAAGTTGGTTAAATGACCATGGTGTTGGTGTGCTTGATTGGCCAGCAAACTCACCAGACCTGAACCCCATAGAGAATCTATGGGGTGTTGTCAAGAGGAAAACGAGAAACAAGAGACCAAAAATGCAGATGAGCTGAAGGCCACTGTCAAAGAAACCTGGGCTTCCATACCACCTCAGCAGTGCCACAGACTGATCACCTCCATGCCACGCTGAATTGAGGCAGTAATTAAAGCAAAAGAAGTATTGAGTACATATACAGTAAATGGACATACTTGCCAGAAGGCCAACAATTCACTAAAAAGTTTTTTTTTAAATTAGTCTTATGAAGTATTCTAATTTGTTGAGATAGTGAATTGGTGGGTTTTTGTTAAATGTGAGGCAAATCATCACAATTAAAAGAACCAAAGACTTAAACTACTTCAGTCTGTGTGTGCAGTGAATTTATTTAATACACAAGTTTCACAATTTAAGTTGAATTACTGAAATGAATGAACTTTTCAACAACATTCTAATTTATTGAGATGCACCTGAAAGTGATTACAAGTACAATTATATATTAAAGCAACTTGAAATAAGTGACCATTTAGAGGGTTCACACACAGGCCTCTGTTCGGGCTAATTCAGAGTTTTTTTTATGATCAAAGTTATACAGCTCCAATTTAAGGAACTTTTGGGTGCAGTAACTTTTACATTGAATGTCAAGTCTGTGTTTTAGAAGAAAAAAAAGAGCTGTATGTGTCCAAAAACATGTACTGAGTAGGAGTTACATGACATAGGCTAAATTGTTTAAAACTCTGGTTCACCCCAAACAAAGATAAAACCTTACAGTAATCTCACAACATCATGTATTCCATAAGTATGTAATCATGTCTGTGCAATTTAGACGAGTCCAATGGATTCATAGTCAAGTCAAGTCAAGTCAAGATTATTTATACAGCGCTTTTTACAATACAAGTTGTGTCAAAGCAACCTTACAGTATTAAAATAATAAAATAAAATGTCAATAAAAGTGCAAAAGTTCCATATTGCAGCAAAGTCAAATTGGAGAGGACTCATCTGGTTCCCATGGCCTTGTGCCGGTGGCCGTTTAGGGTAGGAGTTCTTTCTGATGATCTGTCTCTGGGGCTCCTCTAGTTGACACGGTATCCGCTGACATTCGGCTGTAGGTGTTTATCCACCTCTTGGTACGGACTGGATCCGGGGGACTGCAGTGACCATCTGATCTGGATACGGACTGGATCTGGTGGCTATGGTGACCTGGGAATAAGAAACAAACAGACTAATATTAATGTAGATGCAAGAGTTCCAAGTTGCCACAAAATCAGATTGGAGAGGACTCATCTGGTTTTCGCTGTCTTGCGTCGATGGCCGTCTAGGTGATGAGGTCTTCACTGATGATCTGTCTCTGGGGCTCATCTAGTTGATGTGGTCTCTGCTGACATTCAGGGCTGTAAAGGATATCTCTGGGTGCTGATGGGTACAGACTGGATCCGGGGGACTGCAGTGAACGTCTGATCTGGATACATGATCGGTGGCTACGGTGACCTCGGAATAAGAAGGAAAGATACTAGTATTAGCGTAGATGGCATTCTTCTTCTGATGCAACGAGTACATCAGGTGTTATAGGAAGTGTCCCTGGTTCCGGTTGACCTAAAATAATGCAGCTTAACAATCCTTTAACGGATTTGGATTGTGAAATGTATTAAGTGTAGGCCAGGTTAAAGAGATGAAAACATTGGGTTAGACACCAAGATTACTTGGCTAGGTCAAATAATAAAGGAGTTAGGATATTTTAAGGGTTTTCTGCCCATCTTGGACGCCATCTTGAAAATGACACCTTTCTAGTGGTCAAACTTTGGTAAACTTTTAGTATGTTATTAAGGACACCTAATACTACAAAAAACAGCTGAGAAACCTTTTGTTAGAATTTTTTTGGGGTTAGGTGTTTTTTTTCTTCATATATGTAGCCGCCTATAGATGTAGTTAGATGTAACCCCTCCGCTTTTCAAGAAACGCAGGACGTCTGCTGCAGCCCACCCATCAAGAAGCTGGGAGGAATTTCTTGATTCTCCTTGTTTTTCTGACTTGGCTGTGCTCTCTACGAGTGCTTCGGATTCATTTTTTTAATGATCATAGGGGCACTGTGGATGTTGTGCAACCCTCACCTCAGGATGTTTTCACTGGTCATCCAACAGCAGAGGGGTCTAGTGAGGGGTCAGTTCAGTCATCTGGACAGATACAGTCTTCTTCTGACGATACTTTAGATGTGCTCCGAATGGCAATTGATCGTCTGGGACTCGATGAGTCACATGCTCAATCTGCTCAAACCAGCATTTTTTTCAGACAGCCCTGAGTTTCTCAGCGACAGTTGCCGGGAGGACCCCGTCAGCATCCCCCCACAACCACTAAAGGTCGCACACATAAAGCCTGAGATGTTTTCAATAGAACAGCTGGAGTACTGGAAGACCAACACAGCAGACCCCTGAGTCTTGTCAACTCTAAGCAGGGGTTATACTCTACAGTTTCACCGCCAACCTCCCAAATTTTCAAGAATTGTTCCAACTGTTATCAGAGACACAATTCATTTGATGGCTCTCTCTCTGGAAATCCTTTCACTGTTAGAGAAGGGAGCCATAGAAAAAGTTCATCCCCTCGATCAGGGAGACAGGTTCTATTCAACATATATTTTCTTGTTCCGAAAAAGGGCGGTGGGTTTCGCCCAATTCTCGATTTGAGGCATCTGAATTTCTTAGGTCTGTGGCAGCAGACGATTGGTTTGTGAGTGTCGACCTGAAAGATGCATACTTTCATGTACCAATTGCTGTTCATCACAAAGTTTCTGTGTTTCAGTTTCCAGAATCAAACCTGCCAGTTCAAGGTTCTTCCTTTTGGCCTCTCTCTCGCTCCCCGCGTCTTCACAAGGTGTGTGAGCGCAGCTCTATTTCATCTTTGGATGAGAGGCATGCGTATTCTGCCTTATCTGGATGCTTGTTCCCCCACAAGACAGCAGGCCATCCAAGACTCCAAACTGCTTTTGAGGCATGTGCAGAAGTTGGGTTTTTCTGTGAACGAGAAAAAGAGTTGTCTCATTCCAGCACAGACCACTACGTTTAGAGATGTTCCGATACCCTTTTTTCCTTCCCGATACCGATTCCGATACCTGGGCTCGGGGTATCGGCCGATACAGAGTACTAATCCGATACCTGGGTGTGTAATTGTATATACAGCTGTAGATAATACTAATAAATTATTTTATTGTGTGCTTCAGACTTATTCCTTAATAAAACAAATATACAGTGATATATACAGTGAACTAGAGTATTTTTATTATATGACATTGAACTTTTATTATATGACATATACAGTGAACTAGAGTATTTTTATTTTATGACATACATTTGACAGTAATATTTTTTCATATAGTTAGTATTACTAATCTGGTTTTCTGACGTACATCAGCCCTGTTTATAACAGAGAATTTTGGCCAGAATTTGAAAGATTCTCACTAGATCTCGCAGCAACCTTATTCATTGTGCGGCATTTTCAAATGCTCCTCACTGCATCTCGCAGCAGTAACAGTGTTGCAAAATCAACGTTGGCTCCCGAATAAAGCTGTTCGGGGTTTGTGCAAGTTTGTTTGCATTGCAGTCCAAGCTGATAAACGGTCAGCGCTGAGCAGCTCAAACGTGTCGTGTTAGTTTCACTTTCGTTTCGCGTGCCATTTTATGTTTCTCATCTGAGACAGAAATGGCAGAGCTTATGAGTTGAACAACGCGGTGGTCGCGCCAGTGTGACCGCTCACAAAAATTAGTAACACTGGCAGAAAAATTGGTCACAGTCTGGAGCCCTTTAATATTACCGCAAGTGTCCCGCGCGCTTCAGTACATAGAGTAAACAAACCACGCGCCTGTGCAATTCATTAACAAAGAACCACGCATTAATTCATATTTAAACAGTCGGTTTTTGGCTTAATATTAGTCCATATCACGATTTGATTTAAGTGTAATGAACTACCTTTGATTAATGCATCAAACTTTGACAAATTCCGTGACGTTCCGCGTTAAATTGTAAGTTCCATTTTGACTGGATTCTGCGATTCCGTCCGTGTTTTCCGCATCGCAGAAATCATAAAGCCCTACATATGAGACATGCCGCCGTTTTAGCGGACAAACTGCTAGCACATTTGTATTTCTTCTTCGCTGCTCTAAACAGTGGTTGCTTGTGGCAACACTGTTTGCATTCTGAGCCGCGAAGAAGAACTGGCTTCTGATTTGCTAGCGGGAATAACTTATATCTTAAGAAAATGGTATCGGATCGGTACGTGGGTTCAAGTACTCGCCGATTCCGATGCTAGATTTTTTTGTGGTATCGGCGGCATTTCCGATACTAGTATCGGAATCGGAACAACCCTAACTACGTTCATAAGGAATGACTCTGAATTCCCGCCTAATGTCTGCCTCCCTGTCTCAGGAACGCGTGACGAACATCCTGCAACTCTTGGCTCATTTTGGGCCAGGTGTGTCTCTGCATTACCGGATGGTTCTGCGACTAATAGGAATGTTAACGGCTGCTACAGTGGTGATTCCCCTCGGTTTACTCCACCTCAGACCACTCCAGTTATGGAACAACAGCTTACAGCTAAGTCCCACCCGACATCTCCATCGGCTGGTTGTAATTTCTCACAGTTGCATACGTGCGTTGAGGCGGTGGAGACAGGTGGAGTTTCTGAAGGCAGGAGTGCCCCTGGGTGTCACGACCGATGCTTCCCGCATAGGCTGGGGGGCAACATGGAATCGGAGAGGTGGGGGAGAGTGGGGGCGGTTGCAACACTTTTTGCATTTCCTTTAGTTTCTCAGAAACTGTTTGTATTAGCCTAAATTTTAATACAATAAAGCCACATCTGTCAGCTACTCACCCATATTGCTAAAACATGTGTACATAACGTGTAATATACATACAATTTACACTTAAATAGACAAAGTGAAATGTTGCAACCGTCCCCACAATAGGGGACAGTTGCAACATTCAATAAAATGTAATTAAATCATTCTTAAATATAATTTTGCAATTTCTTTATTGTATTTGTGCACAGTCAGGGTCTTTAATAAGTTAAATTGGCTGTAAAAAAAAACAAAGAATAGTAAATGAAAAACATTAAGCAACAAGTAGATTTTTTTTACCTATTTACTTAAAAAAAAGGTAGAGATACCTAACTATTAAAGGGGTTCATTTCATTTAGTATTATCATTATAAAATTACAATTATGTAATTTTATGGCAAGCTTTTAAATCAATATTGTGGTAAGGGACAGCATTTTTATCATGGCTATCACTGTAGGGACAGTTGCAACACACTGTTGAAACCGTCACTACAGTGATAGCCATGATAAAAATTGATATATTAGCTTTACAACATATCATTGACACATGCTAGTTATGCCTATTAGAAGCTAAGAACGCACCGATTAAAATGTTATGTTTTTACAATGCATCACATAAACAACTTAGACACTATGACCAAAAATCTCATCTTTAAAAAAAGTACTTTTTTACAAAGAAAATGATTTTTGGTAGAAGGACTGTCCACATGTGGCTGATTTCTTCCAGGAAGTATGAGGGGCCAATAAACCATGTGCAGTATGAATATTATCACTGTATCTTATTCCTGCTTGAAGAAATAAGCAATGTTGCAACTGCCCCTTGTTGCAACCGTCCCCACTCTCCCCTATTTGTGGACGATGGATGCCTACACAGGCCTAAGAACATATTAATCTGCTGGAACTACGTGCAGTGTTCATGGCTCTAAAGTATTTCTTGCCAGTCCTGGTTCAGTGTTCCATCACAAAGTCCCGCAGGTCTCTACATCTCACTCACAAGATTCTGACATGGTGCCAGCTGCAGCTTGCTTCACTGAGGGTAGCTCATATATCATTAGCATGCAACAAGACAGCAGATGCTCTTTCCAGGAATCGATTGCATCCAGGAGAATGGAGGCTTCATCCGGATGTAGTGCAGGAGATCTGGCTATGGTTTGGAAGGGCAGAGGTGGATCTTTTTGCTTTTGAGAAGACCACTCACTGTCGCTTATGGTTCGCAAAGACCGAAGTCTCCAGTCCCTTGGGTCAGGATGCACTGTCTCACGAATTGCCGAGCTGCCTACTGTATGCGTTCCCTCCAATCCCTCTGTTATGGGAGATGTTACACAGGATCTCTCTACTTGTGGCACCACGGTGGCCTGCCAGACCATGGTTTCCTCTGTTACTGAGACTTCTAACAGGCACTCCGTGGCAACTTCCCCCCAGAAAGGACCTCCTATCCCAGCTGGAGGCCAGAGTTTGGCACCCGGACCCAGCTCGTCTGCAGCTTTGGGTATGGTCATTGGGATGAATCCTTTTCTGGAGCATTGTGACCCTGCAGTTATTCACACTATCTCCAATGCTAGGGCTTTTTCCACGCTGCAAATTTATTCTTCACGTTGGAAATTTTTCTCTGCTTGTTGTGAGGAGCGTGCGCTCAATCCTGCAACATGTGACATCCCGAATGTCTTGAGATTTCTTCAACATTTACTGGAAGAGGGTAGAGCAGCTTCCACGTTGAAAGTGTATGTTGCTGCGATTTCTGCACATCATGTTCCAGTTGAGGGATCTTCTCTTGGATCTCACAGGCTTGTCTGCAGTTTTCTAAAGGGTGCACGCTGTCTAAAACCTGCTCGGAATCCTCATTTTCCGGTATGGGATTTACCACTCGTTCTTTCGTTCCTTTGCTCATCCCAATTTGAGCCCTTGCAAAGCAGTGACATCAAATGGATATCCTTGAAAACTGTGTTTTTGTTGGCTGTTGCTTCTGCAAAACGAGTTGGTGAGTTTCATGCGCTCTGTCAGTAAGTTATGCTTGCGTTGGTTACCGGATAACTCCGGGGTGGTCTTACGGCCCAATCCTTCTTTTCTACCAAAAGTCCTCCTTCCTCAGTTCATAAATCAGAACATTGAACTGGCCTCTTTTCAGACTGCTTCAGGGTCTGATTCTAGTGCTCACCTTTTGTGTCCCGTTCGTGCCTTTAAGTGTTACGTAGACACTACTGCTCAGTTTAGACATTCAGACCAGTTGTTTGTCTGTTACAGGGGTGTGAAGAAAGGTGCTCCAGTGTCGAAACAGAGATTGTCGAACTGGGTAGTGGAGGCTATTATACTAGCTTACAAAACAGCAGGAAAACCATTGCCCTCAGGTTTAACTTGTCATTCCACTAGAGCCATCTCATCTTGGGCGGCTTTTAGAGGAGTTTCCTTGGCGGATATCTGCACTGCCACTACCTGGGTTTCTCCGTGCACGTTTGCCAGGTTTTATAAGGTTAACATTGCTGCTCATCATGCCGTGTGCTCGGCGGTTCTTTGGAGCAGCCGTAAATTTTGCATCAGGTGGGTAACATTCCTCTTGATTATGTTGGTATGTGTCATCCAAAGTATTCATACTGCCTCTGGCGGTCAGTAGGAATGAAACAGAATGCTAGTTACGCATGTAACTGTGGTTCTGTGAATTCCGGATGACCGCCAGAGTTCTTCGTCACTCAGAATGCGCGAGAAAGGCTTACCAAGGCGGAGTGCTTAGTTACTGTGTCTTATAACTCCCCAGAGCTCAGCATACGTCACTACGTGACTTTGTTGGTATAATCTCTCGACCTATCTGGCTGGCGCTGCGATAATCCAAAGTATTCATACTGCCTCTGGCGGTCATCCTGAATTCACAGAACCACAGTTACATGCTTAACTAATGTTTTCATGTATATAGTTCATATACACAGATGCAAATTTAGTACTTATGAAGTTGTGTGCATTTCTTAAATAAGTACACAGGATAAGTGTCAAGCCTATGAGCCTGTGCTTATATCAATCAATCACTTTTATTTATACAGCGCTTTTTACAATACGGGTTGTGTTAAAGCAACTTTACAGTATTAAATAGGACAATAGTTCCATGTTGCAGCAAAGTCACATTTGCAAAGGACTTATCTGGTTCCCGTGGTCTTGCGCCAACGGGCGTCTAGTTGAGGAGTTCTTTACTGATGATCCGTCTCCGGGGCTCATCTAGTTGATGTGATCTCCACTGACATTTAGGGCTGTAGAGGTCGTCTCTAGGTGTTGATCCACCATCTGGGCTGTGTACGAACTGAATCCGGGGGACTGTAGTGACTCATTCTGTACTGTGGAGATGAGAGTCAGCACTGTGAATTTCATCTTGCAGCCGATAAGAAAACATTAGTTTATTAATGAATAATGAATGTCTCCTTTTTTCATAATTATCGACTACTTCTGCCTGTGTTTTGTGGCAAACTTTATGCATGTGCTTGAGCGCAGAATATATTAAGGGTCATTATGGATTAATAAACTGTTAATTTAATATAAAAGTGTGATTACTAGTAACTAGACAATTCTTAAGTGGGCAGCCCTATTAAATATCCTCTGGACATCTCCTTTTAAAGTTTTTAAAGCATTTTATACGCGTTTGCATATAGTTGGTTATATTCAGGTTTCAGAATAGTCACATCCGTAACATTGATTTTTCCTCTAAAACACAAAAATGAGAATTTTTACATTTGTATTGCCAAAATGACTGCAACGTTGCCGCATTTACAATTACAACAACACTGAAAATAGGACAAAGCAGCATATCAATTAAGAACAACAGTTTTTGTCTCTCTGACAGCTGAACTGCTCTCAAACCCCAACCCCCTTCAGCTGGAATGAATTCAGTCACACTACTGGTTGCTCAGTGTAAAATGGACATTCTCTATCTAAAAGAAAAAAAAAAGATGTAACATAAACCAGTGAACTGCAGAATACACAAATCTGTATTAATAATTTCATATATTATTTTTAACAATAATACGCTGATTTTTGATGCTACTTTTGATGAATAGCCTACAGCAAAACTACCTTACAGCACCAATGTTAATAGCACCATTTATTTTTCAAAATTACATAAAAATTATTAATGGAACAACAACAATTTTTTTTCTGTAAAAATAACTATGATTTTTTTTAAGTTGTTTCTTAAATATGAACCAAAGCACATTATTAACATCTTACTGTCATTATTAGCCCTTAATGGATTCAGTCTTACATGTATTCTGTAGCTTATTGTGAATATAAACCATCAGTTTTGGACACGGAAAAGCTAAACTGCACCTGATTTTAGAGCCTCGCATTTCAGCCCGAGCTTGACGGGTCCCTGTTCACACAGACCAAGATGGCAAAAAGCGCATCCTGTTAGTTCTCTATTTTACAAAAGCATAACATTTTGTTGATTATTGTGAGTGCACACAAAAAAGGGTAGATCATTTACAGTTCTGAATGAAGTGTAAGTCTTATCTGCATGAGCAAAAATGGCGGCGTACTTCAAGTTGTTTCCACTGTTATGAAGAACAAAATGCAAGTGATCACGCTGGCATCTCCACGCCTCTCACGCTCAAACACTTAAAACAAAAAAGGATGAATATAACATTTTTTTTTAAAATTAATTCATAATGAAACAATAAGAAATATAACTTTGTAATTAAAAACAAAACTATACCGTTTTAATGGCTGCAACAGCAGCTGTGTAATTAAGTGTGTGTGACCTGGTGAAATACATCAGTGAATTATTAAGTGCAAGTTTTATTTGTGACATTTAATGTTGACTATATGTGTTAGAACTAGGCCTAGCCTATAACACTCAACAATAAGCCACATTTTCTATAGTTTTGTTTGGTTGTTTTTTTTGGCATAATGCACACCTACTTAAATATAATCGAACCATTCCAAGTAGGGCTGCACGATTTGGAGAAAAAATCTAATTGCGATTTTTCTGATCAAAATTGCGATTTGCGATTTAAAATGCGATTTACTACTATTTCATAAAAGAGCTATAGGTTTGATATGGTGGTTTTAACAGCACCAAAGAAAGACCAAGCATAATCACAAAGTGCTACACTGTTCTACTGTTTACTTAAAACCTCTTAAAAACATTGTTGCCTTTTTTAAAATAAAGTTGTCAGTTATCATGACATATTAAGAAAATAACTACAGTATCTTAAATAAAATTAACAATTAAAATGCCATAATAAAACATTATTAAAATCTTAAACTTTTAGGAATCCAAACACACTGTGAACAATTTTACATCAGTAAAACACTGAAGATAACCTACATTAAGAGACACTTTGTTGGGAAGTTGAGCCGCTGCTCCCGCTCATCTTTTCCAAATGACGTTAACGTTATTTGCTCAGTAAATGCAGTAGAGACCTGCGCTCCTACGGGAGTATAGCGGGACCCGAGGCAACCGACTGCGGCGCGTGACAAAACTTGATGGGCGAGTGCGGCTGTTCGGGACGCGGGAAAATAAAATGATTCGCGGGACCCCCGCAAAATAGAAATAGGCTATCTAAAAAGCAAATATTGTTATTAATCTATTGCACAAAAGCAGCAAGAACAACTAGTATATAACTTACAGCTATGATTAGTAAGCACAAGGATAGGCAGTCATCAGAGGTTAGAATCCACTCACTGCTCAAACATTCTTGCACAGTGCTGAATATTGCGTGCTCGCGAATTAAAACACACGAATTGTAGACATCGTGAAAGATTCATTGTGCATAATATTCATTGTTTTAGAGCTTTATGAGATCGCATTTGAACTGAGATGTCAACTTTAGCTTTGTCTACTTGCATTCTGCTATGGATACACACAGTAGCTCATGCTTGCTCTTCTGTTAAGAATAACAGTGGTTTGTGAATGTTGATGCTTAGCCTATATAACAAATATTTTATCAGGAGCGTTTATGCTGGGGTTTTGTGAAATTACGAGATGTTACAAAACTGTTTCATGTAAATTCAATTGATGTACTGAGAAAAACTATATAGGTTACTTTTATGCGGGCAGGAGCGGGACAAAACATGAATGTCGAGGCGGGAACTGAACGAGATAAACATATTTCTGCGGACGCGGGACTGAAAAATACGTCCTGTGCATGTCTCTACATGCAGTGTTAAAATGCCCCCTATTGGTTAAACTCTGCATCAAACGTAATATAAGCATGAAGACGTAATGTGCACATGAAGCGACCTGTCAGAAACGACTTAAATGCTTGTTACCACATTTGATAATAAATCGAAATAATCGCAGCTCTTGCGATTTGAAAATCGCACCCTTTCAAATCGCGATTTCGGTTTAAAAACGATTAATCGTGCAGCCCTAATTCCAAGTTAATATCCTTCTAGGCTTTTTTCCTGTCAGGCCTTTTTCCTGTCGCACTTTTGGCCTATTAATCTTGACAACTTTTTTTTTTTTTGGTTTGAGTTTGAGTAAATTATGACGTGAATAGAGTCTCATGAACATGCAGCCCTGTTCAGAGGACCAACGACCAAGGTCTTTTTTTTTTTTTTTTTTTTCTCGGTCAAAAACTTTTATGAGCCTGTAGATTAAAATGAAAGCTCCTTAATACAGTAATATTATAACGTAAGGAAATTGTGTAATATCAGTGGTTTTCATAATGGCTGTTTAATAACCATAACATGCAGTAAGAGCCTTTGTATAATTTGTTTTCTTTTTTTTGTGTAATTGATGCGTTGGCTACAACTAACCCACATTTTGAAATTAATCATTTTTAAAAAAATACAGTGAGGGTTAAGGATGTTGTAATGTTATATTATAATGTTGTTGTTGGTTTATTTCATTATTTGATCTCCATTTACAAAACAAAATATCATAATTCCAGTCAGTTTGCAACCTGTCCTTTTGCGCCACCTGGCCATAGTTTCGTAAACGACTTCAACTTGCGACTGACTTGCAGTTGTTTTCCATATGTAAAAAGCTTTGAAGAGGTTGGATAATGCACTTTAAAGATATAAGAAAATGTATGTTTTTACTTTTTACTGTTACTTTAATAAATTGCCATGGCAACACTGTTCAAGATATCCCAAGTCCATTCACAATTTATTACTTATCTTCAGTATCTTGGCATCATGTTGACAAAGTTTGGTGTGAATTGTGTGATTGGCCTAGAATAGGTATGAAAAATTCCACAGCCTAATTTTTCCAAAAATCTACATTCAAACCAAAATAGCTGACTTCCTGTTGGTATGCTGTGTTGTAGCTAATGACTGTAAATTAGAAAGTAAATTGGGAAGTAAATTAGAAAGTCAGCTTGATGAGAACAATATATAAGCCTTTTTGCACCACAGGAAATTTACCCAGGAACTTTGGGCCTTTGGGTCTTTGGGCCGGTACTCTGTGTTTCCAACCCCAGGAACCAGGCTCTAAATCAAGTTCAGGGTAGAAATTTGCCCCTCAGAAAGTTTCTGCTTTCAAGGTAGTACTTTATTCAAAGGTCCGGAACTTTTGGAGCTGGGACTTGGCACTGAACATGCGCTGATTTCAAAGATGTGAGCTGCAGGGGAACAGCGGGTGCTATCTTAACAGTGGGTAAATCTTGATCTTTGGTGTCATGTATTTGTTATTTTTTCCAGGTCATATTGTTTGGGCTGGCTTTCATAACTTTATATGTTTGTATATATATTTACAACTTTATTAAAATGAAAATTAAAATGGGCAATGCCGTTTGATATGTTATTTTGTTTCCTTGTAATACGTTCCCTGACCTACATTTCTGCAGCTATGTATGTTTAAATGACAACAAAAAGAGGCAGTGCTGTTTGATATAATTTTTGTCAATTGTAATGTGTATACGCGTTGCATTAACCATATTTTTGTGGCTATTAATATGTTTAAATGAAAGCGATAAGAGGCAGTGGTGTTTATGATATTTCGTCTTATTGTAAATACAGTGAGGAAAACTGCTGTAGCCAAGGCGAGCTGACTGATGTTATCAAGTACGCTATTCCATTTGCGTTGTCCCATTACCGAGAGTTCTAACACACTCCCGAGTCAAACTTGCCAAGTCCGAGCTGCCAAGGGCGCAGGTCCCAAAGTTGTGCGCAGTCCTACATCACCATAGTATTTGCCTAATCTTTACGGTACTTCAGACTGCGATAGAAAAGCAGACACAACAGGTCTGGGGAAAAAAAATGTCCTGGAAAAAAAGTTCCTGGGGCAAATTGTTCCTGGTAATTTTGGTGGAAAAGGGGGCATATATATGGTGTTTGGTAGCTTAAACTAACCCCCAAGTTTTGTCAAAAGGTGGCGCTAAAAAGACACTTTAATATATATAATATGTGATGTGCACGGACCAGGAGGCTGTAAGGAGTGGATAAAGATTTTTAATTTCATGATGTGTTTAACAAAATGTTATGTTTATGTTCACCTATATTGCAAAAGGGCCTTTTTTTAGCTGTTATGTTGTATTTAATGTAATGTTTAACAGGTTTGTTTTTGTAAAAAAATAACTTTAAAATTGTCATTTTCTTCAATCATCTGATTATTAAAACACCATAAATATTTTGCATGTATATAATGTATGTTTCTGGCAGTTAAAGGGTCGGTACGATGTGTGCATATGATCAGGATGGTACCACCTCTGCCTCATTTTGAGCCAGGAAAAACCCTGCAGATATGTGAAAAAAAAAAATGATTTAAGAACTGGTCTGACTGACTGTAGTCATTAAAGCATACATTGGATTATTTAGTTAAATGGGTAGTAGCTCCAGTATAAAGAATAAATAGAATAAAATAATGAATGTAAAGATATAAAATCATCATCAGCTACAAGAAGTTGTTGATCAATCTGTCTTCTGGTTCGTTTTTGTCATAAAGCCATTGTTATTATTTTCCTCTGCTGTGTCTAGATCATTCTGTCTCTCAGCCCATTATGGTGCAAAGGCGACCAGGCCAGAGCTACAATGGGAACGGAGATGCAAGCTCAGTACTGTCCCCGCGTTCAGAGGGGGGTGGTCTGGGTGTGAGTATGGTGGAGTATGTCCTCAGCTCTTCGCCTGGAGACAAGATGGATGGTCGCTACAGAAATGGAGGCTATGTGAGTCAATAATCTTATTACAACACTTTTTTTTTCCTTTTTAAATTAAATATGTTATAGAATCAGAACAGAATTTGTGGAAGTCAACTGAAGAAGAAGAAAAAAAAAAGATAAAAAAAAAAAAACACTAGTGGTGAGATGGTCAACATTGGGCCTGGAGAGTCACAGTCCTGCAGAGTTTTGACCCAACCTTTATAAAGACTCATCTGCTTTTAGTTTTCTAGTAACCCTTAGACCTTAATTACCTTGTTCAGGTGTATTTGATTAGGGTGAACTTAGCTGAACTCTGCAGGGCTGTGGCTCTCTAGGACCGATGTTGACCACCCCTGCACTAGTGAATGCATGCAGTGTTTACAGGTGCCATAGAATGCATTGATACAATATTTTATTAGGGGCCAATCACCGAAAGTGCGTAGGCACCTATTGTATCCGTTCTGTTTCTTATTATTATTATTCTTCCGCAGCAAGTCTATGGCAGCCCATAGAACCGCTTTCGGGAAAGTTGTATAGTTTTGCACACTGATAGAGGACAGTCCCATCATTAACCATAGCAAGTTTGGAGTCTCTAACTCAAACTCTCTAGTGCCACCACTTGTCCAAATTTTCACTTTCTTTTTGCTAATAACTTTTGAACCTTAAGCCGTAAAATCAAAATTCTTTTTTTCTCTGAATCCTTGGGTCATGCCAAAATAAAAAAAATCGTAAGGTTTAGTTTTTTTCTATAATTTATTGTTTGTAAAACCTACTTTTTCGAACTCGTCCTAGACAGTTTGTCTGATTTTCACCAAAATTGGCTCAGATCATCTTCTGACCATGCTGGCAAAAAGTTATGGAATTTAAGTTGATTGGACAAACCGTTCTCGAGTAACGCGCTAATTAATTCTACGAAAAGTGTGCAAAAATGAATGTGAGGCCATATCTCCGCAACGGTTTTTCGTATTGAGACCAAACTTGGTGTGTGATATAATATGCATGACCTGAGGCTACCTGCAGTGTTTCGTCACAGTGCCACCTAGTGGTCAGGACATATGAAAAATGGCTATTTTTGCTTATAAACTTCTCAGTGCTTTGCCCAAAAATCTCAACTCATCCGGTTAGATTCGGAGGAGCATGCCGAGTCGAACCATATCCAATTTTCCCATGTCAAGTCAAGTCACCTTTATTTATATAGCGCTTTTAACAATACAGATTGTGTCAAAGCAACTGCACAGTATTTAAACAGCACCATAGTGTGTAAGTAACGCATTATTGCAAATAATCAATTTTCAGTTAAAGGCAGTTCATCAATGAATTCAGTGATATCATCGTCAGTTCAGTTCAAATAGTATACGATACCGCTGGAAAGTATCCCCAACTAAGCAAGCCAGAGGCGACAGCGGCAAAGAACCAAAACTCCACAGGTGACAGAAATGGAGAAAAAAACCTTGGGAGAAACCAGGCTCAGTCGGGGGACCAGTTCTCCTCTGGCCAGACGAAACCAGCAGTTTGTACCAATGTCCGATTGTAGAGAACTCATCAGGTTCCTGTGGTGTAGCGCCGATGGCCGTCTAGGTTGGCAAGGTCTTTAGTGATGATCCGTCTCTGGAGCTCATCTTGTTGACATCCACGGCTATTGAAGTCATCTCCAGGTGGTGATCCATGATCTAAGCTGGGTATGGACTGGATCCGGGGGACTGCATCTGATCCGGATACAGGCAGGGACTGGTGGCTACGGTGACCTCGGAATAAGAATGAAACAGACTAATATTAGCGTAGATGCCATTCTTTTTACGATGCAACGAGTGCATCATGTGTTATGGTAAGTGTTTTCGGTTCCGGTTTACCTAATTAATGCAGCCTAACAATCCTTTAACGAATTTGAATTATAGGAATGTGTTAATGTTTTTATGTGTAAGCCAGGTTAAAGAGATGTCTTTAATCTAGATTTAAACTGACAGAGTGTGTCTGCCTCCCGAACGGTGTTAGGTAGATTGCTCCAGAGTTTAGGCGCTAGATAAGAAAATGATCTGCCACCAGCAGTTGATTTTGATATTCTAGGTATTATCAAATTGCCAGAATTTTGAGAACGCAGCGGACGTGAGGGACTATAATGCGAAAGGAGCTCGCTCAAGTACTGAGGAGCTAAACCATTGAGGGCTTTATAAGTAATTAGCAAGATTTTAAAATGTATACGATGTTTTATAGGGAGCCAATGCAGTGCTGACAGAACCGGGCTAATATGGTCATACTTTCTAGTTCTAGTAAGAACTCTAGCTGCTGCATTTTGGACCAGCTGGAGTTTATTAAGCGTGCAGAACAACCACCCAATAAAGCATTACAATAATCTACCCTTGAGGTCATGAACGCATGAATTAATGTTACAGCATTTGACATTGATAGCATAGGTCGTAATTTCGATATATTTTTAAGATGGAAAAATGCGGTTTTGCAAATGCTAGAAATGTGGCTTTCAAAGGAGAGATTGCTGTCGAATAGGACGCCTAGGTTCCTAACTGATGACAACGAATTTACAGAGCAGCCATCTAGTATTAGACTGTGTTTTAGGTCATTACTTGTGTAGGTTTTAGGTCCAATAATTAACACCTCTGTTTTTTCAGAATTTAACAGTAAGAAGTTATTCGCCATCCAGTTTTTAATATCAGCTATGCATTCTGTTAGTTTTTCGAATTGATATGTTTTGCCGGGCTGCGAAGAAATATAGAGCTGAGTATCATCAGCGTAACAATGAAAACTAACACCATGTTTCCTGATGATATCTCCCAAGGGTAACATGTAAAGCGTAAAAAGTAATGGCCCTAGTACTGAGCCTTGAGGTACTCCATACTGCACTTGTGATTTAAATGATACCTCTTCATTTATTGCCACAAACTGATGACGGTCAGATAAGTACGATTCGAACCAAGCCAGTGCACTACCATTAATGCCTACATAATTTTCAAGTCTATTTAAAAGAATGTTGTGGTCAATAGTATCAAACGCAGCACTAAGATCCAGTAGCACTAATAGAGAGATGCAACCACGATCGGTTGACAAGAGCAGGTCATTTGTAACTCTAATAAGAGCCGTCTCAGTACTATGATATGGTCTAAAACCTGACTGGAAATCCTCACAGATACCATTTTTCTCTAAGAAGGAGCATAATTGTGAGGATACTACCTTTTCTAGTATCTTTGACAGAAAAGGGAGATTCGAAATTGGTCTGTAGTTAATTAATTCAGTGGGGTCAAGTTGTGGTTTTTTAATGAGTGGCTTAATAACAGCCAGTTTGAAGGTTTTGGGGACATATCCTAATGTTAGTGACGAATTAATAATATTCAGAAGAGGATCTATGACTTCTGGAAGTACCTCCTTTAGTAGTTTAGATGGAATAGGGTCTAACATGCATGTTGTAGGTTTAGATGGTTTAACAATTTTATACAATTCTTTCTCTCCTATAATAGAGAATGAGTGGAATTGTTCTTCAGGAGATCTACAACGCATTATCTGATGCGATACTGTAGCGGGCGGCTGTATGGTTACAATTTTATCTCTAATATTGTCTATCTTGGAGGTAAAGTACTTCATAAAGTCATTACTGCTGTGCTGTTGGGAAATGTCTGCAGCTGTTTCTGCTATATTTTTCGTTTATTTAATCACAGTATTGAACAAATACCTAGGGTTATGTTTGTTTTCTTCTAAGAGAGACGAAAAGTAATCCGATCTGGCAGTTTTTAATGCTTTTCTATAAGATACGTTACATTCACGCCAAGCAGTACGAACAACCTCTAGTTTTGTTTTCCTCCAGCTTTTTTAAGTGCACTGGAGCAACTGTATCTAAAGTGCTAGAAAAGAGAGAGTCCATAGTTTCTATTACATCATCAAGTTTTTCTGAGCTACTGGATATGCTGAAGAATTCAGATAAGTCAGGAAGATTACTTACAAAGCAGTCTTTTGTAGTAGAAGTGATGGTTCTACCGTACTTGTAGCAATGAGTTGAATTAACAGTTTTAGCTATCTGGAATATACAAGAGACTAGATAATGATCTGAGATATCATCGCTTTGCGGCAGAATTTCAACACCATTAACATCAGTATTAAATCTAGAGTATGATTTCGGCAATGAGTAGGACCTGACACGTGTTGTCTAACCCCAATAGAGTTCAAAATATCTAAAAATGCTGTTCCTAATGCATCTTTTTCATTATCAACATGGATGTTAAAATCACCCACTATTAAGACTTTATCTGCGGCCAACACCAACTTGGATAGAAAATCAGCAAATTCTTTAATAAAGTCTGTATGGTGCCCTGGTGGCCTGTAAACGGTAGCTAGTACAAATGTCACGGCGGATTTATCATTAGCACTTGTTTCTCTGGATAATGCTATATGAAGCACCATTACTTCAAACGAGTTATATTTGAAGCCCATTCCCTGAGAGACATTGAGCATATTGCTATAAATAGTAGAAACACCTCCCCCTTTACCTTTTAGACTCGGTTCATATTTATAACAGTAATCTTGGGGGGTGGACTCGTTTAAAATAATGTAATTGTCTGGTTTTAGCCAGGTTTCTGTCAAACAGAGCACATCTAGCTTATTATGATCAGTGATCATATCATTTACAAAAAGTGCTTTCGTAGAAAGGGACCTGATATTCAATAAGCCAAGCTTTATCAATCGTTTCTCTGTATTATATATATTTTTTATTTGTTGAACATCAATTAAATTGTTAGTCTTGATTTGATTCAGGCGTTTTTTGTATTTTCTTGCTCGGGGAACAGACACAGTCTCTATAGTGTGATATCTAGGTGAAAGGGTCTCTATGTGCTGAGAATTAACTGATTTCTGTGACGTGAGGCGGCTAGCAGACGGTCGGTTTAGCCAGTCTGTCTGCTTCCTGACCTGGGCCCCAGTTAGTCAAGTGCAAACGCTAAGACTATGTGCCATATTTCTACATAGGAGAGATGCTCCACATCCGGAGGGATGAAGACCATCTCTTTTGAGCCATTGTCTTTTGAGCCATGTCAGCCATTTTTGGTGTCGGCCATTTTAAATTTAGCTTTATAATGCTGTATCTTGAGAATGGATTAGCGTATTGTTTCGACATTAATTACAAAAAATGTTCGGCACCATGCCCTGAATGTACATAATTTTGGGGCCAGCGCCACCTTGTGGTCAAAAGTTATAACAATTTCGAAAAATGCTAATAACTTTTGCGTACATTAGCCTATTGAAATAAAACTGATTTTGATAGATTCCTTTGGACATGCTGAGAACACCGATACCAATTTTGCCAATTTTGGCCGAACTTCCTGTCCGCCATTTTGATTCATGTTGAAAACCTACTTTTTCGAACTCGAACTAGACCGTTTGTCTGATTTTCACCAAAATTGAATCAGATCATCTTCAGACCATGCTGACAAAAAGTTATGGATTTCGTGTTGATATTTGAAACCGTTTTCATTTAACGCATTAACGAATTTGCTGAAAAGATGCCAAAGTGCATCTGAAGCTGTATCTCTGCAAAGATTTAAGATATTTGCACCAAATTTTGTATGGGGCATTATCACCTCACAGTGATTACACCACATCAATTTGGTAACAGTGCCACCTATTGGTCAAGAGTAATAAACCATTCATTAACTACTAATTATAAAATGTCCATAAATGCTAATAACTGTAGATAGCATTAGCCTATTGTAATGAAAGTAGTCTTAAAATATTCTTTGGGTCATGCTGACAACATAGATACCAATAATGCCACAGTTGGCTGAACTTCCTGTCCGCCATTTTGATTCATGTTGAAAACCTACTTTTTCGAGCTCGTCCTAGACCGTTTTGCTGCGTCCAAATTCGCATACTATCCGTCCTAAATAGTATTCGAAAATAGAATTAGTATGTCCCAAATCGTAGTATGTTTAAAAAAGTATTCCAAAGATTCCAGGATGGTTTACTACTTAACTTCGGAATTCAAAGTGCGGATCAATGCACACTCTAACGGCTAATATTGCCCACAACACATTGCGCATTGAACGAGGATTCGATTAGAACTACAAACACGCATAACTGTTAAACTACAAACATGGAGGATATGCGTGACCAACGGACAGGTAGAGAAAGGGGTTTGAGTGATAAATAATCAACGTGTAACCTGATAAAAAATATTTTTAAAATGTTATGCACGTTATATTTCATGTGCAGCAACATTATGAACTTTTATAATGATAGGTTTGGTCATTAACATTTAAATGCATAATTATGCAAACACAAGAGCAGAGTTCTGGGCATGAAAGACTCGTGAAAGAAAGTGCCTCTTCATTTCTCCCTAATACGGTAGGAAATTAAATTAAAGGAAATGTAGATAATGTTAACTGTGATGATTGACAGGGCAGTTTAAACAGTGACAGGATTCAGGTAACTAAGCAACAGAGCGTCTGTTAAAGAAGCAGTTATGACGAAGTAGTATGTCCCAAAGCTTGCCTACTATTCTGCTACATACTCAAAAGTATGTACTTTTTCTTCACAAAAAGAGTACATACTTTTAGGGCATAGTATAACTAGGCGAATTGGGACGCAGCATTTGTCTGATTTTCACCAAAATTGAATCAGATCATCAGACTGTGCTGACAAAAAGTTATGGATTTCATGTTGATAGATGAAACCGTTTTGTACAGCGCCACTACAAATATTAGGCTTGATGCCAAAATGACTCTGAGGCTTCCTTTCACTCATTGATGCCCTTGTTCTGATGCTTTCCTTGCCTAGTGCTTTGCCCCATAATTGCTGCTTGCCGCTATATTATTGTATTATATATTGTTCTCTGATAACTACATAGAAGGTATATGGCGTAGGAAAGGGCAAAAAATCTCCAGAAACGGTTTTACAAGTCCATTTACAACCCTAGGATTTGGAAGGTCCGTAAATATTAATGAGGAGGTCAGCTCTGATTGGCTGTTTCACAGAGCTGCTCATCTCAATAGCTCAATTGCGTAATAGTCAGTGTTATGTTGGAATTGACCTATTTATCAGTGGTCTTTTGCAAACACCAGATTTATGAGGAGGAGGAAATCACTACCATTTCCTCCTCCTCATAAATCTGGTGTTTGCAAAAGACCACTGATAAATAGGTCAATTTGAGACTCATGGTATGTCATGGCCATGTACTGAACTGTTATTATTTAACTATGCCAAGGTAAATAAATGTTACAGAGACTTAGGCTCTTAGGTTTCAGTCAAGCCGCTCTAAAATGGTTTGAAAATAATTTTTCAGGACGCACTCAATGTGTGACTATTGAAAATTATAATTAGGGCGAAGGCCCTATTGTTCTTCTAAGGATTCTTATTTTTTTTTTTTTTTTATTAGGGCCCGAGCCCAAAAGGGCGAAGGCCCTATTGTTCTTCTAAGGGTTCTTATTTTTTTATTTTTTTTTTCTTCCCAACCTTCCGGGCACTTTTGGGGGCCTTAACATACTCAAAAACTCTTGAAAATTTGCACACACGTTGGAATCTGCGGCCATCAGGACGCCACAGAGGCTGGGATCCGGGCGTGGTTCAGGGCCTCTACAGCGCCCCCGGAACACATTTTGAAAACTTGATGTACTGCGCACACATACTTGCACGTATTCATATGAAACTCGGTACACATAGATCTCACTGAGCCAAACAATTTTTGTACTCTGTCATAGGCTCCACCCAACAGGAAGTGAGATATTTAGGGCTGTTTAAAAAGTGCATGCTCTGGAATTTAATGTACTCCTCCCAGGATTTCCATGGGATTGTCACCAAACTCGGTCAGCATGATCTCAAGACATTGGGGATGCTAAATTGCGAGGGGATTTTTGATATCTCGAACGGTTTGGCCGTGGCAAGGCGACAAAGTTATGGCGAGAAATGAGAAACAGAAAGTGTCTAATAATTGTTGCACACATTGCCTGATTCTGATGAAACTTCACCAGTTTGTTCGTTGTATGATGCCGATTACATAAACATGACTATTATGAGTCAAAGTTATAGCACCACCAACTGGCAGCAGGAAGTGTCATTTTCAAAATGCTTTGAAATCAGCCTCTTAATTTTACTTGATTTTCTTTAAACTTCATCAAAATAATGTCAAAACACGGCCGATGAGAATATGTAAAGGGGTCGATGATAAATCAAATACTGTTGCCTTGGCAACGTGTCAAACTTTAAAATTAGGTTCCTGTCTTTTCGAGGCAGATAACATGCTTAGAATTTCATGAAACTCAACACACACATCAATACTAATGATATTTAGACACTGGCAAAAGGCCATAAATGGGTGTGGAGCAGGCACTCTATAGCGCCATCTTTTGACAAAAGTTGGGGGGTTAGTTTTTCCTACAGTCACCAAACTCTGTACATATATCGTTCTCATCAACCTGGACAACTTTCTAAATTAAACTCATTAGCTAAGACCAACAGGAATGTGGATTTTCTGAAAAATCAGACTGTAAACAAATTCATACTGCTCATAAGAGCAACAAGATGTTCACACCAAACTTTAACATGAAGAGAATATTCTGAAGATGCTAAATTGCGAGCGGATTTGGGATATCTTGAACGGTGTTGATGTGATTTTTTTTATATCTTTAAAGTGCAGCATCCAAACTCTTTAAAACTTTTTTCACATAGAGAACTAGTGAATACTATGAATACTTATTTTAGCTTAATATTAATTAACATTAATAAATGCTATTTAATTATTGTTCATGTTAACTAATATAGTTAATGTTAACAAATGAAACTAGATGGCAAAATTTTATATATTGTGTGTATGTGTCTGTGTGTTGATTTTAAACTGTAACCATTTCAATTCTGTAAACTTTAAATCCAAACTGGCAGAGGGTTACTGTGAATGCATGTGCCAACTGGGCACCGTTTTCCTAATTGATTCTTAGTTATGTAGCGCTTAAGAGTGATGTCTTATAACAGGAGTCACCAGCAAAGTAATATCCACACACAAATTGTACAGATAGGTAATGATGACATTTAAGCAGAAATGGTGGACGTAATGCAAGCAATAATAACATTTTGTTATCATGAATTATATGTTCTTATCATCATCATCAAAATATAGGGAAAATGTAGCAGTTTTATATTATGGTTCACAGTTGGCATTATCTGAAGACCTTGCAGGGATTAGGTTTAGATCTTTCATGTAAAAGTCATGAAAGATCTTTCTAAATAGGCTAGATTTAAACTGGTGCTCGAGTAATATCAAGTTAGCTCAGAATTGGTATCCTGAGATACAAATAGAAAATCAAAAGGAGAATAATTAGCATAGCTGCTGTTCATAACATTTCAGGCAGTCTTGTGCATTTGATCAGATGTAACTAAAGCACAAAGTTATGAGATACATTATATGTTTGTTTGGCTTAGATAAAGCAGTCCTGCATAAAATACAACTTCTTTTTTATCTTATGTAGTAATGAAAGGTGTAAAGGTAAATATTCTTCATCATCGTAAAATGCCCTTAAAACAAAAAGAAAAAATACATGCTCAAAGTGCAGAAGCTATGCATAAGTTTTATATCATGGTGTTTTAGGAGTATTTAGTAGTGTGCAAAATGATATATTGTAGAAGTATAGCTAATAATAACAAGCAAGAAAAATCCAAACTGGCAGAGGGTTACTGTAAATGCATGTGCCAACTGGGCACCGTTTTCCTGATGTCATCGGGATTGCGACTGCGCAGATGGCAAGGGCCCATTCATCGCTGCTTGCAGCTTTAATTCATCCTTTCTTCTAGGGCTGCAACGATTAATCGAACGATGTTGTGAGGCGCGTTTAGTCAATGGCTCCGTTGTTATTTTCTATTTACATTAATGATTTGGGTCATAGAATAGACTCAGCTAAAATACACCTGTGCGCAGATGATACAATTATATATATACAGCTGCACACTCCTTAAACCAAGCTTTACAGCATCTACAGAACGCTTTTCAAGTACTACAGTGTACGTTGCAGGAGTTGGTTTTAAATTAAAAAAGACTAAATATATGATTTTTAGCCGTGGCCGCCCTAAGGTAACAGACCAGACAATCACATCCTCGAATGGTGTACCAATAGAAAGAGTTAGCTCTTATAAATATCTAGGTATTTGGATTGACGAGAGATAGCCTTTGATATACACATTGACAAGTTATTGAAAAAGCTTAGGCTGAAATTAGGTTTCTTATATCAGTTAAAAATTTGTTTTCCTTATAAGGCCTGTAAGAAATTAGTAGAGTACATTTGTGTCTAAAATTGATTATGGTGATCATTTATATATACATGCAGCTGCTACTCTACTTAGAAAACTAGATTCTGTTTATCACGCAGTAATACACTGTCACAGGTGCAGAATCACGGACGCATCACTGTATTTTGTACGATTCCGTAGATTGGTTATCTTTACCTCAAAGGAGAAAATTACATTTGTATTTATTTATTTTAAAGGCTCTCTTGGGTAAACTACCATCCTATCTTTCTAATTTGCTAACATTTCACACAAATAATCAACGCACTAGATTTGGTTCCTGTATTCAGTTAATAGTCCCAAGGGTATTGTCAAAACTTGCCAAAGTGCTTTTTCCTTTTATGCTCCTAGGGCTTGGAACGATCTGCAAAATCGGCTTAATCTTGACACACTTCCAACTTTGAGTACCTTTAAACATCTTCTGTATAATGTCTTAAAGGATATCTGTAATTGTTTTTTTATCTGATTTTTTCTTATGAATGGTGATTTTGTAATTTTGTGGTATTGTGTTTTGTGATTTTCTTTGTATGAAACTTCTATGTGCTGCCATCTTGACCAGGTCTCACTGGAAGAAGAGATAGTACTGTCTCAATGTGATCTCCTGGCTAAATAAAGGAAATAAATATAGTTTTCCATTCTATGGCATCTTTGGCACCTACATTTTGATTGATCAAAAAAAACTATGTTTTTTTTTCTCCTTTTTACCTCATAAAAATAAGTAACTGGTCCCACCCCTGAGTGGGTGAGACAGCCTTGGTAACTTAGCAGTGGACTGAATTACTGTTTACAAACAAACACACCTCAGAAAAGAACAGTCAAAAACAGCCATCTATAGATTGATTCTTTATAGTTTGACACATTATGTTCACAAAACATTTGAATTCTAATGGGTTCCAGTCTTACCTGCAATGTAACATGCTGGCTTTTATGTGAACAAATATGCCAATAAAAATCACACAAAAGAAAGTAATGTCATATATGTTTAAAAAACAATATAAGTTCCCGAATGTATGTATCAACATATGAAAGTAATTGAGTATTTTGTAGAGCGGAGTATTAGACTAGATTAAGAGAATTAGTACACAACTTAAAATAATTGGGCTTCGGGTATTGCTTTAACTTTGATTTATGGTGATTCCAGGGTGGAGCAGATGCAGATCCAGATGGCAGAGAGAAAGGTGATTCAAAAGAGAAGACTTCTCAATTTGAGGAGGACAAAAGTCCTGAGATGAAAGTTGGAGATGAAGGGGATGCCTCAAAAACAAATGCCAGAGGATTACTGAACGGGATGGACCGCGACTGTAAAGACTTCAAGTATGATTGTTTTATTGCCAATTAAACTCTGCTTATCCCAGTGTTAACTTAAAAAAATAAATGTTCTTTTAAAAAGTATTTAAAGAACCCTCTACAATGCAAGTAAATCACCTGCGTATTCAACTAAATTTCCATGCTTGGTGATCAAATAATGTCTATTGTTAGCCATTGACTAATAAATTATGTTTCACTTACCAGTGTTTGAGTTAAATGACAAACATGACAAATATGCATTCATACATGGTTACAATGTTTTAGTTTTAATTGCTTAAGCTCTATCATAAAAATGCTAAAAGTGTACTTCACACATGACAATGAAGATAGGCCAATCTGGTGGAATCATGCTAAATGTGTATATATTTATTAGGGCCGGGACTCGATTAAAAAAATTAATCTAATTAATTAAAGGCTTTGTAATTAATTAATCGAAATTAATCGCATTTTAATCGCATATAAATTTTTGACCTGAGAACAGTGAGAAGTAAGTTTTTTTCATATGGATTTTTAGTATACCATTGAAGAATGACTGAATACATAAGCTTAAGCAACAAAATATTGTTTATTTTTGTTCAACCTAGTCCAACAGACCAGTGCAATATTGCCATTAAGTGTAGCAATAGGATACAGTGTTTCCCCTAGGTTTCCATACTTTTTTTTCTCTGTACTTTACCCTACTTTGTGTAATAACGAAAACATTTATTTCAGTGAAAAAATAAGTCCAAAACTCTCTATTTTAACATTTTGAACAATAGGGCTTTACAATCTTTTGCTATTTTTTTTTTTAAGAAATTCTTGTGTGTTTTAATTTTTCTCATAATCAAATGAAAGCATAAACATTTATTTATTTTTAATCAAATGAAAAATAAACCTTTTTAATTTTTGGCAAACAAACAGAGGTTTGCTGTTAAAATCAATAAATAATATTCATATTAAAACGGTCTTTTTGCATTTCAGTTTTGACAGACACTAGTCCATATCGCGATTTGAATTAAGTGACAGACCAACTTTTGATTAATCAATCCAAAAATCGATGAATTTACGTGGCATTCCGCGCTATAGTAAATTCGTTTTTTATGAATGGAGTCCGCGATCCAGTCCGTGTTTTCACGGAGGAGACATTGTAAACGCGCCCCCCTAAGATAATGGTAGGGGAAACACTGGGATATTTAGAAATATACTAGCCTACATTTCAGAAATTCTGGTACCCTATAGGTAGGTAGACCTTCTGTAAAAGCATTGAGGTGATACTTGAGGCTCTATGTGCTAGTTGGTGCTCCAGTATAATCGGTCCGCCGAAACTCATCCAGTGAGAAACGTTCCGCGGTGCAAAATTAAGTGCGATTAAAATGCGTTAATAAAAATTAACGCGTTATTTTTTTGTAATTAATTAATCTAAATTAACGCGTTAAAGTCCCGGCCCTAATATTTATACAACAGTTTTTTCTGGTTGGCTGAAAGGAGTGCAATATTATAGCGATATTGGAACTCAAACTGTTTTACCATTTTTATCACTATGATTCCAGTATTTCTCACAGTGAGTGTCATGGTGGACAACCAAATCCACTATTATTTTAAAAAATAATACTGTTTTAGTGTCAAGGAATGTAGTTTTAGGCGTTTAGGAGACAATGTACTTGTTTAGACTTTAAGTATGCGGTTTGTTAATAAAGATAACAATGAATGCTGTATCAGATGCAGGTAATCACATTCAGTCCAACTTTCTCTCATAATACAGTGAGCTTTTAATACAGTAATAAGCTTTCAATGAAGCAACTCAACATTTCTTCGTTAGAATTCTAAAGTGATGTTTTTGGATTAGTAATGGAGGCTTGGGCTCAGCTGTTAAACTGTCAAACTGAAATTTTAATCCATTTAATTCATGTCGGAAGGAAGTATTTCTGCACAAAAGAGGATTTTTTAAAGTATTTATGCGTTTACTTATTTGTGCTGTTGTATGTATTTACATAATCGTATATAAATGCAATATCACACTCATAGTAGTGCGATATGGCTGTGATTAATAATCCTTATTACCTGTCCAGTGCTCAGTTCTGATTGATCAGCAGTTGTCTGTTGTATTTGCAATATAGCATGACTGTGACCGCTTCACCCAACAGTTCTGTGAATCACTGAGCAACACCTTAGCAACATAATCAATAATATCATCAAAACTCGGGATGCACCGAAAAGAAAATTCTGAGCCAAAACCGAAAATTCTTGGATGCACTTGGAAATCCAAATATTAGATCGTCCTACAAAGCTATTATTATCAGAGCATGTAAGCAGATCACAGCGGGAGCAGATCAGTGAATGAGAGGGTAGCATCATTTTACCAGTGTTGCCCAGTACAGCTCTACTACAGCATGTTACGCGCTACTGCAAACAGGAAAAAGTATACTGCATAGATTTTTTTTTTTCCATCGGCCCATTGAGTGAGTGGCACACGTTCCGCACATTCATCGAACGGAATATTAAGCAGAGCGGCACACCGCGCAGTGATGCCGGCTAGAGGAGAGCGAAACCTGCACGCTGAGCACTGCCGGGCGGTACAGTGTGATGTGGTGTGCCATATATATATATATATATATATATATATATATATATATATATATATATTTTTAGCTCCTATTTTTGGCTGAAAATTCAATGTATTCCTAATCAAACCTGTTCCATGTGTTATGTAATTTGGCAGAATTAACTGCTTATTTATTTCATGAAGTATCAGTGAGCCCTGCTGGTGTTCATTTTTAATTCTGAGACCACGCCCTTCCCGTAGCGCTTCCGTTTCTGTAGTGAGGAGGGAATTACTGTATTTATTAGTTTTCTGTTTCAGGTTTGATTCTGTATGTCCATCGCTTTACACTATAATGACGCTTGCAAACTCATGCTGTGCCGTGGATTGGTTTGTTTTAAATCTAATAGATGGAAAATTATGTTTTCTTATGCTGAGAGATAAGCAGGTGCATGTGTGTGAGAAATATCATATATGGTGTTTAAAAAAAAAATGATACAGCGATAATAAGAGCTCCTATTCTGTTTTTATTTGATCTTCAAAGGATGAGGCATGTTACATTGGAACATTCTCTTGCTGTTTACTGTTGCTGAACTTTTTTTTTTTTTTTTTTATCGGAAGGACAGTATTTAACAAATTTATTTAAAAAAAAAGTAACACATCAATACATTTTTGGTTTTAATATTTTTTTTTTATTGTGTGGTAACCTTTTTATAAAAGCAATAAGGTACTCGAGACTGTCCTGTTTTTGAATAAGTCTGCCTGCGACCCCTTCAGCCGTAACTTATTCACAATACAGCATGCCTCGAGTACCTTATTACTTTTATAAAATGCTTATCACACAATAAAAAATATTAAAAGCGAAAATGTCTTTATTGATGTTACTTTTTTAAAACAAGTTTGTTAAATGCTGTCCAAGTTGGTAGTCGTGAGATATTGCTGCATATGACTGTGATATTGCGTTTATACAACAGTTCAGCAACACAAGTGTGTAAATGCATAAACAACAATGGAGAGTCTTTGAAATCCCTCTTTTGTGCAGAACTACTTCTTTCCACCATGGATTCAAATCTCAGTTTGACATTTCAATAGCTGAGCCCAAACCTCCATTACTAATTTGAAAATGTCACTTTAGAATTGATAATGAAGGCATGCTGAATTGCTTCATTAAAAGCTTATTGTATCACTGTATTAAAATCAGTGCATACTGTGTAGTAGAGTATTATAGCAAGTGTGATTACTGATCTGTTACAACATTCATTCTTCAGCGCAATCTCATATTTACAATGAAACATTAGTTTGAATGTCCGCTGAGGAAAACGATAGGCTCTTTGTTGAAATAACTTCCGTTTCAGTCAATATAAAAGTCGTAACTGCTGACTCGTAAAAACTCGTCATCATCTAATGGCAGAACAGTGTAACTAAAATCAACATCACATACACACTGTTTCCTAATATTAAACATGACTATTATTTATATAAAAGAATATTTATTGAATTTTTTTTTTTTTTTTTTGAATAAAAGTTGCTAGGCAATTCAGTCAGAAGTACAAAGACAGCGCTCAGATACACAGCACTGAAGTTACACAAAATATAGCGTGATTAGATTCTGCCCTCAGCCAAAACTATTTGCTCTGGAACAAATAATAGATTAATAAAGCGCAGTGATGCAAACAGTGCTTCCAGATTGGATGAGTATTAGTAGACTTAGGTTAAGATTAGGCTAGGTAGAAGGCTCACATACTTGCAAAGTTACTTAATATTCATTACTCAGTAATAATTACTAGGGGTGGGAGAAAAAAATCGATTCTCTGATGCATCGCGATTCTCTCTTCAACGATTCTGAATCGATTCCTAATATTTCAGAATCGATTCTGAGCTTGTTTTTTTTCCCGCATATGGCACGTGTGCGTGCTAGAGACGCGGCAGGCTTCATTGCATCGAATTTGCACTGTGAGACACGTGTGCATTGCTTGACAGTGTGTGTTTCCATCTGCCGTGTTTTACTTAAGATATGCTTTCATTTATGCCGCCTGGAATGCAGTACTATTAGATGCACGAAACTTGTGCACTGACAGACTTTCACGTGCGCTTTGCGTTTGTTCGTCCTAAGCTCGATTGCGAATGCGGTTAAATGCACTGGCATTTTCGAATAGTTTTAAACGAAACTGTACATACAGTCAGTTATGTTTTCAGAGCAGGACAAAACAGCTGATATATCGAAATAGATTTGTGCATCAGTGGCGTTCCGTCCATTACAAGCTGCTGCTCCGCATACCCGGGCTGTCAGAGAGAATGCGTTCACATGTTAATTAATATTTATTTAGGCAGAAAAAACGCGCAGAGGCTGCGAGATCCTGATTGCCGAAAATCATATTGTGTTTAATGCACATCTTACTCGACTAAATCAAATGAAAAAAAAAAAAAAACATCCTAACTGTATATTTACATAATTTCTCAACAATTAAAAATTTGAAAGTCCACTGAAAAAAAAATAGCCTATATAAAATGTATATAATATTTTAAAATAATAACAAACAGGAAAATGAGGAAATATTAAAATGTGATTTCGTCTCTGATTTTATTGGTTTCTTAATAATCTAAAGATATTATTATTTTCGGTATTACTGGTGGTTTTTAGCTCTCAGGATACCTGGTAAAAAAAAAAAGGCATTAGTTTGAATGCAGCCTGGTAAAGCTGCCTGTCTATGATCTCATCAGTAATAACAAAATGGCAGTAATGCTGAGGAAAAAAGAAAAACTATTGTCTGTAAACTTTTGGATACCTAAAGAACACTTATTTTATATAAGATTTTTTTTTTTTTTTTTTTAATAGCTTATGTAATTTAAAAAATAAAGTAAAATTGGCACAAAGTAAAGTTGATATAAAACATATATGAAAATGTAGCCATGTGCACTATAGAAAACTGAAAATGTGAGCATTGTGATATTTAGTTGATAATAAAAACAGTAATTAAATTGAATCTTGAAACCAGTGAAGATTGACACACCTACTTTTACAGAGATTCCAACTATAAACAAAAAGCATAGAAACTGCAATTTTACATGTTTTTAAAATTGTAAAGTTGTATTTGCACAGCAGAAGAATTAATTAGGGAAAAAATGTGGATCAAGAATCGTTTTGGAATCGGATCGTGACTCCCAGAATCGGAATCGGATCGGATCGTGAAGTGCCTGAAGATTCCCACCCCTAATAATTACTGCTAGATGACATGCAGTTGCAGAGTTACTTATCAAAAGCTGTCTTCAGGGTACCATCAAAATGTGTCTTATGGCTATTATTATTAATAATGATTAATAATTATAATCATTATTATTATTATTATTACTTATAAGTGGTCTTTGTATGCGTTAAGTAAAATTACATAAATAACATGGCAAGATATGAGACTTAAAATAAGTTTTTTATAATGCATTATGCATTCATTATAATGCCTTAAGAATACCATTGTAATGTATTATAAATACGGACTTCATAGAAAGTTTTACCGATCAAATCAGGGCAAATACTTTTAAAGAGAATTAACAAATATGATTTGTCGAGAGTGCATCTGATTAACAGATAAACCACAAGCTTTTATATCAGTGTTGTTGTTAATGTTCTGATTATTGTTTCAGGTTACAGTTTGTTAATTTTGTGCAAAGCATACAGTTAAAGTAAACTTCATGTAGACACCTCATGTCTTGTTCCATTCATGCTATAAACGCATAACTTTTTTGGCTTTTTTGGTTAGCCAACTGAAGCTGACACTAGACATTTGGATCCAATTAATGTTGCTGAGTTGTATATCACCCCAGAGATGTTCAAATTGTAAAAACTTGATTGGCCTTTAATAGAATAGCAATTAGCGAAACTGCAACAGTGACATTGCTTTCTTTTTATTTTATGATATGAAGTATCCACACTTCGATTAAAAGCTTATTTCCTACAGCCCTACCCCAGGTAGTCGCCAGGCGTCCCCTACAGAGGCAGTAGAACGCTTGGGCCCCAGTCAGGCCGGGTTGGAAATGATGGCACAACACCACCCGCATACTCTACAGCCACCCAACCCTGTTACCAACAAGCCTCCAAACGAGGACTTCCAAAGCCAGGAAGCCCAGAGCATGGGCGGCATGGAGCATCAGGCTGGCATGGAGTCGCTTCAATTTGACTATGCTGGCAACCAGATCCAGGTGGACTCATCTGGTGCTCCAGTCGGCCTGTTTGACTACAACTCCCAACAGCAGGTACAGCTCCTCATCTGCAAATAATAAGTACATTTACATTTACATTTACAGTTACTTTTTTTCTGCTTTTGCTGTGTGGAAGAGCTTGACAACATGAAATGTCATTTGCATTGTGTTTTACTTGTTTATTGTGACATGCCTTGGTACATTTGGTACATTGGCTACATTTACACTGTCAGATTTTCGGATTGATAACTGTATAAATGACTGAATGCTGCGTTGCGCTGTTCCGTTTATGGTTGCTTAATGATTTTTACGTCCTCTGCTACGGCGATGTTAGAGTTTACTTCTGGGCATTGTAGCCATTCACACTAGTGATGCGCGGGTCGGGGTTTTTTTCAACCCGCGGGTCCCGCGATTATGAAATTATTTGGCCCGCCCCGCAGTACTGTCTATTTTTACAACCCGCCCCGCCCCGCACCCGCGACAATTAAATAGACATAATGCATTGTAATGCAAATGAAAACCGAAAGTGCTTTTCGCCCTTTAAACTGGCAACAATACTGTACGATTATGAATATGAACCATAAATCAAATCATATTAATAACAAGATAATCAGTGGTGTAACGTTAGTGGTGCCGGAAGAAATGTGGGTATATATGCTTCATTTATGAATATCGTTTTGAACTTTCTGTTTGAACGCATTCGTTTACTGGATCCTTGGACTGAAAGGTTTAAAGGTTCACTGGTTTAAGGAAGTTCTGATCATGAAAATCTGCTTCTTTTTATTTGTAAGATATTGTTTTCGTTATTATGTACTGTTTAAAATGACTAGGGTGCAGGAGACGCAGCGGGCGCAATAACCAAATACATTTCAAAGCAAGCCGGCGCCACAGTCCTGACTACATCATTGCTGTCTTTGTGTGTTTTTAGCGAATATTTACCATCATTCACATATGACTGGATGTGGTTGACTGTCATGATTTTGGCTAATGCAGGATAATGCGCATCAGAGGAGATTTAAATACGCATAGCACCAGGCCTGCAGAGCCGAATGTGCGTTCGCTTGATGCGCTTGTGGCTGGCAGCGGGAGCTGCTTGGCGCTTTCGTGACGTGACGTGTTGATAACCTTATTAAAGAACTTAATAAAATATGAAAATAGATATTCCCAAATATGTAATATAGGCTATAGGGAATTGCACGCAACATACATTGATTTTTTTATTTTATTTTGTATTTAATGACCCGCCCCAACCCGCCCCGCAAATAAAGTGACAGTTTCTTTACCCGCCCCAACCCGACCCGCTGTTTACCCGCGGGGCCCGCGGGTTATGAGACGACCCGCGCATCACTAATTCACACCCGTAAATAACCATACTTTGTGTGAACGTAACCGTATCATAGATTCACAAGCACGTTTTTCGCTACTATAGCTCTAGTTATGGCATCTACTAGTAGGAGCTAACTGCCCATTGCTTGTCAGCTACATCTTGACCCCATTATTGTGCCAAGTTATACACTATAAACTGCATTTACATGTAGTCATTTAGCAGACGCTTTTATCCAAAGTGGACAAATGAGGACAATAGAAGCAATTATAATGAATAAAAAGAAAACAAGTTGATAGAATAGAAAAATAAAATAGGGAACGTTAGTGTTACAGGGTCATATTTTATAATAAATAAAAAAATAAATAAAAATAGAGAATGCTAGTTAATCTAAAAGTCAGTGAAAGTGATTTTGTGCCTCTTTGGGATGACGCTATAATGTGCTGTTTACTTGCAAAACATGCTTCTAGAGGGGACATAAGTGTAAAGTAGTGAATTTAGGTAAAGTGGTGCAGAGCCAGTGGTGGTTTTGTACGCAAGCATCAATGCCTTGAATTTTATGCGAACAGCTATTGGTAGCATGTGCAAATTGATGAACAGAGGTGTGATGTGTTCTTTTCAGCTTGTTAAATACTAATCTTGCAGGTGCATTCTGCATTAATTGTAGAGGTTTGACAGGTTTCTGGCTGTCTTTGAAGGCGCATTGTTGATGCGCCTAGCTGGATGGTAAAATTATGATGAAGTGATGGGTTTATTCATACCACAAGCAGTTCTGTCTTGTCAAGGTTGAGTTAAAGGTGATGGTCTTTCATCCAGCAAGAAGTGATTCAAGAACTGAGCCCTGAGGCCCCCCAGTAGCTAGATGTCATTTGAACACCTCAGCCCTCCAACATATCTTGAAAGACCTATCAGAGATGTGAGAGTCAGACCACTGGAGTGCAGTTCCTGAGATGCCCTTTGCCTATAAAGGTTAACTGGAGGGTCTGGTCCTCCATTATTAGCCCATTATTTATGTAAGATTAAAAGGTTAACCTTGGCAAAAGCAGCAGACTCTTGCCAGTCTTAGGGCTTCAACAACCGAGAGCAAGGCAGTCTTGGTCGAATGTCCACTTCTGAATCTTAATAAATAATAATGTTGTATTTAATAATAATATGATATATAATTGTCCATGAAGGCTGGTAAAGAAACTCATTCTTTTCAAGTGAGCAAAATTATTAAGCAGGTTTTCTTTTACAGATAAAATGAGCCAATAAAAAAAGAGATTTACCTCAGACTAAAAGTAAAAAAAAAAAATAGTAAATGCCTATGAGAAATATTTAAAAGTAATGCAATACAGAAATTGCAAAGAAAAAAAGGCATGACCATTGTACAGCGAAATGCTCATTGGGTCTACACGGTCAGAAAAAAACTGGTGAAGAAGAAAACAAGAGTTTAAACAAGGAGTTGTGTAGCATGTTCCGAAAAAGAAAAGGGCCTGATCTTCCTAATGTTGTATAAAGCAAATCTGCAGGACTGGACAGTTTTAGCTGATTATTAATCACAACTTCAAGGTTTCTGGCTGTCTTTAATATTGAATTCAGAAAGGCTGCTATACTTCCCTGTGTGGGTAATAAGCAAAGTGTACAAGCCTGTAGGCGCATATTACTAACACATGCTTTAAAGGGTTATTTCATCCAAAAATTAAAATTATCCCAATTTTTACTCGCCCTTGAGCCATCCTAGGCGTATTTGACTTCCTTCGTTCAGACGAGTCCAATCGGAGTTATATTAAAAAATGTCCTGGCTCTTTCAAGCTTCATCATGGCAATAGGCGGGTGTTTCTATTTAACAGGTCAAAAAGAGTCCAATAAAGTGCATCCATCCATAATCAGAAGTTCCTCATATGGCTTCGGGGGGATGAATAAAGACCTCTTGTAGCGAATTAATGTGTTTTTGTGAGAAAAATATCCATATTCAAATGTAATAATCACTTTAATCTAGCTTGTGCTCACTGTTGTACTTCGGGCAGATGACGAAGGACGTATGTGTAGTGCATACGCCTGTGAGTCTTGTGAAAAGCAATGCTTGTTTACAGAAGCAAAGAAAGCAAAGTTTCCTTACTTTAGCAAAGAAAAAAAAACAGTCTCCTCTTGGCTTTTATCAAAATACTCTGTAGTAAACGGGGCTCACGTCACGAATGATGCTGTGATTTTGGGTCACACGCCACTCAAGGTGCATTTGTGAGTCTATCAGATGACCAATTCCCACCTCGCTGGGTTCAGTGTATCAGTCAAAGACTGTTAATTTGGCAATAGGTCAATAAATTGAGATTTGCACCCTGGAGGGAGTTGGTCAACTGCTTTATCTGAAAGTTTGGTGGTTTAGCTAGCTAGTAGAGCCTTGAATCATCAACACAATGAAGACACAATTGTAATAAAATTAATTAAATTTATTAACAACAGATATGCAAGAGTAAATACAACACTAGTGATAAACCAATAAATGAATACGCACTACTAATAGATAATAGGCAACTAAATGTGAAAGAAGATACCAAATAAAGTGTAGAAACTAACAAAATGGAATGAACGCAGAATGCAATGCTGTTGAGCTGAAAGTAGCAATATAAGAGATTTCAATGGTAATGTTGTTTATGGGAAACCCACTTAATGGCTCTGGTAGGTTTAATGATAAATAACTGCGTATTTATCTCGGAACAAACAATATAGCTATCATTTGTAATGCTGACCACAAGTAAATGTTATCTAAACAGGTTAGAAAACATAGGCTGCAGGTATAAACTAAGCCAAGGTCTTTAGGAAAGAGGTTTGGTAAGTTTATAGTTACGTTCCACTTGGTCGGGTGATCAGTCCGGTGGCAGAGACGTCTTCCACTGGTGATGCAGGTTGCGTACAGTGGGGAGGGCATAGAGTTGCGTTCCAGTAGCCGTCGATGCGCTGACCTGGAGGATGCTGAACTTCTGTTGTGCCGAGGTGGTCCTTAGAGCATGGACCAGGCAGCTGGGTCAGATGGATTCTCACAGGGTCCTTTGCAGCAGGGCTGCGTCGTTGAGGATCCGTGTGTTCAAGGCAGTGTCTGCCAATGTGGAGGTCCTTTGCGGACTGGGCTGCGCTGCTTTCGGAGTGGCAGGAGTCAGACGGGGTCCGTCACTACTGGGTCCTTTGCAACTGAAGGGCAGCCGAATTCAGTATAGAAGGTTTACTCAAGAGCTGAGTGGAACCTTAGCTGTCTTGAAGTCTCTTTCCTCGTCAGGCCAGAAACTCAGGACCTTGTATCTGCTAATGTCTTAACCTTGCGGGGTTCAGACTCAGAACGGTGTAGCTGTTAATGTCTCTTCCCTTACGGGACTTAGACGCAGTACAAGGAGTGTCTTTTTGGAGGCTACCTTTATCTCTTTCTGAGGAGAAGGAGATTGGAATCTAGCGCCTCTCCATTCCAGGAATGTGATTGGCCACTTGTGTCTGAGGTGGCCATGGTGTTACCCGCCCTAGTGTGGAACTCATTTGCATATAGTAGAGTACAAAGTTAGACAGTGTCTTTTACAATTTACCCAATGCAACATTTCTTTACCAAACCTCTTTCAAATTGTTACCCACATTATGAGGAGCAAAAAGAGTCCAAACATGATAGAAAACTGTTGAACAATCACTTATTCATATCATAATATGTTAATACGCCTGCTTCTGTGAACTGTTAGGTTAACAGTCAATGGCCATCAACATACACTGTACTTTATCAAAGGGTGAAGTGAATCTGTTGCAGTTTACATCAATTTAAGGTCCCCAAACATATGTATGAATGGATTTGGATGGATCTTTGTGGCCTTCTTTGTTTCGGCCACTGCTGTTGCATCCTGAAGGAATTTTTATGGCAGTCATTCCCAAACCTTAGGATTGGAGAGGGTCAATCCGTAGTCCAATGAGAAGTCCTCTCTTAGGTGGTCGTGGTTGCAGAAGGTCTCCCTTCCTGTTCTGTTAGAGGTGTCTGGTAGTTGTCTTGGCATCTTATCTGATGTTTCTGAACATTTGTTTATGTTCTTCAACCAAGATCCAATCACAGTGTGGCACATCTCCCTCCACCCTGGCAGATAGAGAAGGGGGCCTGCCATAAACTGATCCTTGGAATGCCATTTCGACCGTTGTTCACTACATCTCCCCCCTACCCGGACTGATCGAGGACCCAAAGTCGTTGATCGGGTCGGGGTGCTGAAAGGGAACAGCGGGGACAAACACACCTCACCTTATCCTTCAACCATTGGCATTTTAGAGTATGCTATAGTTCAATAGTATGTATACATAACTAAATTTAAGGGAGTATAATAGTGATATCCTGTTTCAATACTACAAACAGGTTACTAATAAATCTACATGTAAGGAAAGAAAGGTGTGATCAGTGTCAAGGAATACTGTAGTGGGCTATTCAGTGAGTGGGTATAGAGACTAAACAGTGTTCTACTACTTTATCTAGACAACGTTACTAGTCATAGTAGGAGAAAGCTCAGGTAGTGGCCTGCACATGGCAGATTTGAGCTCCAGAGCTTCATTGGGTCTCACCCTTCTCTGTCCTGCCAGATTAGCCTGCAATTTGTGGATTCGCTGGTACAGTATCCACCCTAGGGGGCCCACTGTGACCCACCCACATAGTGTTAGAATAAGCAAAAAGCTGTCACTGATATCCCATCCCCAAGTGAATGGCACCTTCTTATGTTTTAACTCTGCAGGTGTAGCTCGTAGGCTACCTAACTGGAGGCTTATCTTTGCTAATTTAGGTCCCTCAAACAGGATTTGCTTCCTAAATGACTCATCCACTTCTAGTGTGTGTCCTTTAAAGGAATCAACTATTTCAAAGTCCATGTCATGCATGTCTGTATCAAGATGGTATAGAGCCACATGTTCAATGTGGAGAATTGCTCCTACTGGGATTTGAATTAGCATGGTCTCATTAAGGAGGTGTATTGTAGTAGCGGTATCATAACGGTCATGTGTCACTATGGCTTCACTCACAGGGGTGTTAACCAGCCATTTATTTCCTGCTCTCTCAAATTGCGTGTTAGTTACATCCTCCCTGTGTGTCACAACAGCTTTGCATTTGTCATCCTTAGTTAACCTTTTAATGCCACATAGGCTTTCAACAGGGTCTCTCACGAAAGGTTTACTGGGGCACAGCCAGTGAATGTCTTTGGTAACTGTGCATAGATGTAGATTAGGTACCAGATACATGTCAGGATTTTGATCTTGGTAAGCTATCAGTGCGGGTGTCTCAATTTTTATGTGTACATCTTGAGACCAGAACCCTAAGTTTAACACTGATTTTATCCTGTATATGTTCTTAGTGTCAATTATTGGGAGATTTAACAGGAAACCAATTTCCTTAGCTTCTGGGTTAATGTGAATTGGTATGGCACTTCCCAGGCTGTAAGCTAAATGTACCTGCAGTGTTTGCGTGGTTCCATGCAAGGCCAGATTCAGAATATTTGTCACTAGCTCAACCGGTACCAAGTATGAAGGGATCCTGTTTGCTGCTAAATTGTCAATAGCAAAATTAACTTCTCTTAGCAAGTCTTGCATAAGTATTTGGACCCTTTGGACATGGGCATAGTCATATTGTATGACATCCACTATCCTGCCTATACTGTGGATAGTATAGTTCAACAGAGTTGTATGCTGATTTATGGCAAGGATCGTACCCTCTAATGTCCTGTCCATCTGCTGCAGCTGCTTTTGCTGAGCATACAATTTCTCTTGTATCTCAGGCATTTCTCCTTTTAAACCTTCTACATGCTTCCTTAAAGTGGTTATGCTAATGCTGTTAACTGTAGAAGTACCAACTGAGAGAAGTGAGCCCAAGGCGGATGCCGTTGTCAGCACTGTACCTAGGGAGCGCTTTGAGCGTCTAACACCCTTTAATTCCTCCTGTGTTATGGTAACTTTCTGTAGCTGTTTAAGCATGTGGATTGTGTCTAACTGTGCATGCCCTATGTTATCCTTGCATGCCAGGGTACCGTCCCCCCTGAGGTGACATGTTTCTTATACACTTCAGCAGGGTCCAGCCGGACAAATACTCTCTGAGTGTGCACATAGCAGTCAGTCACTAAAATTCCAGGGGCATCCTGGAGTACAATGCCAGTTGGAGGGCCTGATCTTAATATATCCAGGGGCTGGGCTGCATTGAGTACGCAGATCAGAGTGGTAATGCAGAGCAGGTTCATTCTGAAATTACACATATATGTAGTGTCACTTCACTACTTCTTAACGCAACTTTCAAGTACAACTACCAAATATCACTATGCTTAAGTACAACAACCAGTCACCGGTGCGCTGGCTCCAGTGCCTGACACAGTATAGATTTCTCTACACTGCCTGGATCTATGTGCTTCAGCAGGAGTTACTCCTGAGTGGTAGCTACCCCTTGTATTCCCATGTGGGGTTTATAAGACTTAATCTGATTAAAGTGGAGCCACTTGTACTCAGGGGATCTTCTCCCTTTGGAGATCTTAATGCGGTAGGCTACTGGGGATAGTTTTCCTACAATCTCATGAGGGCCGGACCATTTTGGGAGAAACTTTTTAGGAACACCCACTGGTTTGGTGAAATTGAAGTACATCACCTTGTCTCCTATTTGAAATTCTGTGGAGCTAGCCTTCTGATCATAGTATGCTTTCCTGCCCTCTGCACTTTTCTCCAAGTGTTCTTGCGCCCATGCAAATGTTTGCCTGAGGTGAGCCCTGAGGTCTGCCACATACTGGTGGGCAGTGTATGCGCTAGCCACACTGACATCTTCAGGTTGGTAGAGAAGATGCAGAGGGAGTGTCATCTGTCGCCCTGTCATCATTTCAAATGGTGTCACACCTGTGGAGTTATGAGGTGTGGACCTAATTGCCATTAGCACGAGGGGCAGTTTTACATCCCAGTCCTTTCCGTTGGCTGAAACGTACTTCCTCAGCATTCCTACAATACTTTGATTGGCTCTCTCTACCTTCCCCGATGACTGCGGCCTGAACGAAATATGGAGCTTTGCCTGGACACCTAACATTTTCCACAGTTCAGCCATCACTGTCGCTGTGAAGTGAGTTCCTCGATCTGAGTCAACAGAGAGAGGTAGCCCCCATCTGCTGAACACGTGATTAATCAGCAAGACAGCTGTAGTCTCTGCAGTGTCATTTCGAGCTGGGAGACATTCCACCCACTTTGTGAATGCACACGTCACATTAAGGAGGTATTTGTTACCTCTAGAAGACTTAACTACAGGGCCAATCCAATCCATCTGGAGGTTAGACCATGGAAAGGTGATACCTGCCCGCTGAAGGGGAGCTCTATGATGGGGGTTTGATGGCTGAAACGGACAACAAACTAAGCAACCTTGGATATAAGCTGCAATGTCTTGTTTCATCTGTGGCCAGTATGCTACCTGACAAAGGGTCTCATGTGTCGCCTTCACCCCCCGGTGGCCTCCACAGGGTTCATCATGGGCATGCATGAGCATAACCCCTCTGTGGGCAGTTGGGACCACCCATCGAGGCGGTGTGTTCTCATCAGGAGCATATACTAGCAAACCCTTCTCTAACCTCAGGTGGTGTCTGATAAGGTACAGAGTTTTCAGGTCACTTGACTCTTCCAACTTTTGTTCAGTTATGGGATGTTTTACTGGGTCAGAAATGAATAGGTAAACAGTGCTGATCACAGGGTCTTGCTGTTGCATAGCAATAAGGTCGGTATCTGCTAGCTCTCTGCATATCACTACAGCCTGAGGGGTGTCAGCAGGGGCTGTCACTGTGTTCTTGGCCTGTCTGCGTGTGATAGCATTAACACTTACAAGAGGAGGCTCTGTTGTTGGAAGCCACTCATTCTGGAACTGCCAGGGGGTACCTGCTATGGCACCTGCTTTGGCTAGTCTATCAGCTTCATCATTACCTATTTTGTCTGGGCCAGGAGTTTGTGAATGCCCTTTTACTTTCTTCCAGTACACGGTCATGCCATCCTGACTGACAAGGACATCACAAGCAAGGAAAAACTCCTTATGCTTAACTTCCTTTCCTCTAGCATTTTTCATACCATTCTGTTTCCAGTGAGGAAAGTGAGAGACAAAACTGTGCCTGGCATAGTTCGAATCAGAACAGATTACTAAATCCCGGATCCCATACTTCACTGCTTGTTGTAAGGTTATGAGTGCAGCAGCGATCTCTGCGTACTGACTAGACTTAGAGCCCAAGGAGAACTGCTGAGCACCACGGGGGGTGTCGTTCTCCCAGACTATCCCTACCCCCGCCTGAATGTGTTGTTCATGGTGATAAGAGCATCCATCAATGTAGGCCTTAGGAAGGCCTGTGCAGACATTTTCATCATAGTAATGATGGCTTGAGATTAGCGAGGGTGTGGTGCCTACCATGTTGGCTTCTGGAGTGTGTTCTCCATCACTGCAATGCTGGCATGCAGCTAATCCTTGGCCTAGTGCCATCTTATTGTTCTGGGCATACCTTACCTCTACATCATAACCTTGTAAAGCCATCATCCATGTAGCAATGCGGCTGTTTGAGACTCTCCCCTCCCTAAGCCTTTGGCTGTTTAGGAACTGGACAGGCTGATGACATGTCTCAACAATGACTTTCTGGCCACCAATGTAGCTACGGAAATGTTCAATTGCCCATACTGTAGTGAGCAGGGCTTTCTCACAGTCTGAGAATTTAGCTTCTACACTGCTGAGTGCTCTGCTAGCATAGGCAACAACCCGCTTGTCTTGGTCATGTTTTTGGGAGAGTGCTGCACTGAGGCAGTGTTCAGAGAAACCAGCCTCAAGGAAAAACTCCTTGTCTTTGTCAGGGTATGCTAGGCATGGAGCAGTGCACAATCTCTCTTTCAACTCTTTCATGGACTGTGCTTGTCCTTCCCCCCAGCTAAATTCTCTGTCTTTCTGAAGTAGCTCATGCAATGGTCTGGCTATGTCTGCATAATCTTCTATAAACTGACGCGAGTAATTGCACACTCCTAGGAAGCTACGCAGTTCAGAGACGTTTTTGGGAGGTTTGATATTCTTTACTGCTTCAATTCTACTAGTCTGGGGTTGGATACCATCAGGACCAACAGTCAGTCCCACATACTCCACCTTGGTTCTGCACCATTGTCCTTTGGCTAATGACAGTTTAGCACCTGCCTCAGTGAGCTGGGTGAGAACATGTCTTATCTCAGCTACATGATCTGGCCAGGTCTGACTACGCATGAGGATATCATCAACAAAAATTACATTGCTGCGTGTAGCTGCATCACTCATTGCCTTGCGTAGAAATATATTAAACTCTGCGGGGGAGTTTGAATAGCCAAATGGACACCTGTTCCAAGTGAATTGTCTACCTCCAAAGGAAAATGCTAGCTTGTACTGGTCTGCAGGGTCTACCTTCATTGTCCAAAAACCATTTGCCACGTCCACTGTGGAGAAATATTTGGCTGTTGTCACCTTGGCTAACTCTTGGTCAAGATGTATCATGGGCCAACGTGACAGGGGAACCTGTTTGTTGAGCTGGCGGTAATCTACAGTTAAACGCCACTTTCCACTCGGCTTTAGGACAGGCCAAATTGGAGAATTGTAAGTGGAGTTGCATTCACGAATGATCTTTTTCTCTAACAGGGAATCGATAATTTCCTGAATAGAGTCAAAAGCAGCAAGTGGGATTCTGTACTGACGCACAAAGGTAGGCGGGGCATTTGGATCTGTGGGAATACGGACAGTGTGGACATCTGTGACACCGCAATCATAGGAATCCCTAGAAAAGATTTCCTGGTGTTCATAAAACACCTGCCGTAATTCCTGACGCTGGACCTCTGTGTCCAGAGCATCTGCCTGTGCTAACTGTTGTTGCACATCTGCCTCAAAACCAGGGTATGGTTCAGTACAAGGTTCCGCATCTTGCTTATCATTCAGTGGTACGGGTGGCTCCTGGGCCATCACAGTATGTACCACTATCTCGCCTTCACTGTCAAAGTGTACTCTGCACATAGTCCCCTCAATCACAGCTGGATGGGGTGTGATGGAAATCATTTTTGTAGGGTAGGTGAGATACACTTGCTCATAGCTGTCTTTCTCTATCGGCAAATCAGGAAGCTCTCCTATGACAGGAATAGTTAATTCAAAATCATGAAAGGAGCTATCAATTATATACCCTAGAGGGGTGCGTGGGGGAATGTGGATACTTCCTCTTGTGAGGTTTTGTACCAGCATGCAAGTTGAGCGGTTGTACAGTTCAAGCTGTGGGTTCCCACAGATTGTGAGTCCCAATTTGCAAAATTGAGCAGAGGGCTGGAAATAGGCTAGTACCGTCTGATTCAGTTCTTGACCCCTTTTAATGATAAGCCTGACGGGGACCTCTGCCGTTTGGGCAGGAACCACCAATTCGAACTCATTCATTACCTGACATGCTTGAGGGATTGTCTGACCAGAACGCATGTTGTTAGAATCACCGGATAGCACGTTAGGACCAGTATCTGCCCTGGACCACAACACATTGTTGACTGTGTCTAACAGCACTCCCAGTCTCACTAACACATCAGAAGCGATGTATACTGACTGTGGCAGGTCAGGGTACCACAAGCATGTAGTGCTTGAACTGTTTATGGCCAAACTTAAGAGAGACTGAGCAGACTCCAACACTCTTAATTGTTGTCAGGGGACAACTGGAAAGCCGCAGCTCCTGTTTTTTTTCCACCATGGGGGTCATGCAACATTTCTCCTGTAGCTGCATATAAAGTTCCTGACTTATTGCTGACTTCTCTAACCAGAGTGTAACCACAGCATCTTTGACAGGTACATCATTGATGTGTATGTCCCCTACCACATGGGGATTGTACACCTCAGTGTTATGAGGTTCCAGGGCGCACAAAAATGCATCTTTCTTCTTTAACAGCTGCAAGGGAAGTCTGTTCTCGTGAGCTGTGCCTGCTAAGATTTGCATGTCCCTCGCATCAGGTGTTTCTCCATTGAAACTGGAGTCCTGCATTGTCTGCTGTCTAACGTGAGATGTTTTTCCTACCTCGACAGCCTTGCAGGACTTCTGACTGGAGCTAGTCTCTCTGATGGGCTGTGGGATTCTGACCTGTGCCCATAGTTGACAGCTGTGATAGTCAATCAAAGGTGCGAGTCTATCTAACAAATCCTGGCCGATAAGAAGCTGTTCTGTATTAAAACCAACAACATAGAGAGGGTGAACTATTTTCATTTCACCAAAAGTTAACTCCACCCAAACCCTCTGACTGATAGGGGCCTGGTCTTGTGTGTAGCTGGTTATCTTGATCTGACAGCTCTCTACCTTAAGCCTCTTGCCTAATGAGTTAGTTGCTTGGGTAAGCTCTTTAAACAGTCCGGGTGACACTAAAGAAATTTCTGAGCCAGCGTCTAGCAGCGCATCACATACTAAGGCACCTTCAATGGAAACAGAAATGTAAATCCTTCCAGCCCTGCCCTTTTGTGTCAAGTCACCCAGAAACTGACAGAGACTGGGGTGGGGTCTGCTGACATGTGAGTGGTTAGGCCTCACAATCTGTTCCCTACTTTCCCCTTTCCCTGGCTCTTCCCCCCACCCTATGAAGTACACTTTAGGTGGGGGAGGGGAGGGGTCCTGGCCTAGTCATTGCTTAAAAGGAGGGTCTTTCTCCTTCTTGGAAGTGTTCTCCTCAGAGTTAAGGTCTTGGAGGGCTTTAGCAATCATTTTCTGAATTTGTTTAAAATTTACCTGGTCCCTTTCTTCAGTACCTTTGGACTCCCTTTTCTTCTGACTGCCCTGTTTGTGACTGTCCTTTGATCTATCTCTGGGTCTCCTCTGCCTTTCCTCTCTGTGTGCATGCCTGCCTCTCTTGTATCCTCCATTACCGGAGGATTTATGGCCCTGGGTGTCCTGTGTGGACTCACCAGATTTTGGCCGAGAGGAGCGGTTGGTCCGCGCAGTTCCACTTTGGGGAAGCTCTGACCCTTCTAGCTCCAGAGGAGCCTCATTGTCATTTCGCAGTTCAAACACATGGGCACCTGTCTCCCTGTCTTTCTTGTCTGTGTGCAACTTCTCATTCTCCCAGGCCCGCATGACAAGCTGTCTTAACTCTGCTGCAGTCATGCGATCAACATCTACCAGTAGCGAGAGTGATTTTCTAATGGTAGGATGCAAATTACTCACAAATAAGCTCTTAAACATCACATCTTCTTCGGCTCTAGGGGAGTCTGCACCAGCAAAATACACTCTGCGTAAGCGTTCATAATACTCTCTGGGTGACTCATAGCGACTTTGCTTAGTCTGCAAGGCAGACAGTCTGGAAGTAGACGGGTTCTGGTACATTGTATATTCTGCTCTCAGGGCCCTACACAGTTCATGGAAATTACCAGCAATGGCCGGACTTTGTCTCTCCATGAAACCGTGGACAGTTCGCACTGTTGTTTTCCTCAGAAGGAGTTTATCTGCCATAGTGGCCTCAGGGATATAAGACAATGCATAACTCACATCCTTAAGGTACAACTCTATATTGCTTCCGGGAGTATCAGGATTAAACACTTCAATGTCACGTGCTAATTCCCTAAGCTGTCGCAGTCGGCTATCCTTGGATAGTGCTGGGCTGGGAAAATCAGGAATGTGGCGACTAGTCTTTCCCCACGCTGGGGAGTCGGCATCTATTCCATGAGAATGGCTGGGAGTGGAGACGGTTAGGTCACCCGGTGCTGCAGCATCACTATGGGACTGATAACGCTGTTGCTGTGAGGGGCTACCAAGTAGGGTGTCTTTTACTGCTGAGCCAAATGAGCTGAAGCGCACACTAGGTGGTTCAGGTTCAGGGGGCGTGTCCCTACTTATGTCTAACTGCTCCATCCTTTTGTCTATTTCCTCTAGCCTCTGCTCTGCAACAACAGCTTTGTCTGCCCACTCTCTGGCTCTGGTAGCCATTCTATCGTGCTTGTGTTGGACTTCTAGCAACTTATCATCTGCTCTATCTAAATCCTCCCTAAGTTGGATTTGGGTCTGTTCTGAACGGTACAGATGTTGTTTAAACAACTCAGACTGTTTACGAGCATCAATGTAAAGTTTGTGTTCTCTTTCTAAGTCCATTTTCAGACCAGAGATTTCAGACAAGGCTGACGTTAATTCATCTTGGTCCTGCTTTTCATTCCTACTCAATAGCCTTAGTTTGTCTGCCTGTGCTGACAAATCATACTGAGCCTGAGCCAGTTCTGTCTGCAGAGCGGCTACATCCTGGCCACCAGGTATGGTGCCTGGACTTGAATTGTCAATTTTGAGTTGCTCACACTCAGTTTCTAGGTCTAGATTTTTATCTTTTAACCTTTTAATTTCTGCTTCTTGGCTATCAGTGATACACTGCAAGTCTTCTTTCTCTGCAGATAGCCTAACAGTTTCGACCTTCAAACGGTCGTTTGCCTGGCGCAGATCAGCCAGCTCACTCTTTAGCTCCTGGATTCCCATATCCCTATCTCTCACCTGTTTGTTGGCAAGGGATACTCTGTCTATAGCTTGGGTTAACTGAGCAGCCCAATTTAGTGCTAGACTCGAGAGGAGCTTGGCTAGCGTGGGGCCCTTTAGGGCCTGGCCCGCAGCTTCAGCTGTTAGCTGTGCTGTCTTGAGACTGATTTCTTCATAGGTTAAGCCCATAAGCGTTTCTATGTACCCTGGATTCACAGCACTGGTCAGGTCTATGACCAGCTTTTCAGGCAGGGTTAATTCAGCCATTTTAAAACAGAAATTCTACTGCACTTAGTGACTAATCTGTCCTAACGCTTGCCACAAAAGTGTTATTAGTTGGAATCACTGAGACAATGTAAGTGACACTTACTAGTGATAAAGCTTTAGCACTTGGCTATGAGTTGTCAGAGGTAATTACCCTTATCTGACACTCATCTAAGTTTCACCAGGACTCACTTGATAGACTTACAAGGTATAGCAACCCTTGGCTATACTTTAGAATCAATTAGCTATAATCTAAAATTACAGCTTCTTTTAACAGTACAGTTTCCTGAGTGAGGAAACTTTTACCAGATCTATGCCACTGTAAAATGGTCCAAAACTTAACCACAACTCTTATTACTGCAAACAATTCAACTGCAACAAATCCTATTCACAAATAGTACCACAAAGCTGAGTAAGGAAACTATGAATCAGGCTTGGGAGGAACCACCTGCTTTTACAAATAGTAACTGACCAAACTGAGGAACCTAGTTTCCTGTTAAAGTAATTACTCTTGAAATCTTTTAAGTCAATTCTTTTGTGTTGATAAATCAACTGGCTCGTTTCAATCTTAGCTAGCCCACCCAGGGACGCCAATTTATGTAGTAAACGGGGCTCACGTCACCAATGATGCTGTGATTTTGGGTCACACGTCACTCAAGGTGCATTTGTGAGTCTATCAGATGACCATTTCCCACCTCGCTGGGTTCAGTGTATCAGTGAAAGACTGTTAATTTGGCAATAGGTCAATAAATTGAGATTTGCACCCTGGAGGGAGTTGGTCAACTGCTTTATCTGAAAGTTTGGTGGTTTAGCTAGCTAGTAGAGCCTTGAATCATCAAAACAATGAAGACACAATTGTAATAAAGTTAATTAAATTTATTAACAACAGATATGCAAGAGTAAATACAACACTAGTGATAAACCAATAAATGAATACACACTACTAATAGATAATAGGCAACTAAATGTGAAAGAAGATACCAAATAGAGTGTAGAAACTAACAAAATGGAATGAACGCAGAATGGCAGAATGCAATGCTGTTGAGCTGAAAGTAGCAATATAAGAGATTTCTATGGTAATGTTGTTTATGGGAAACCCACTTAATGGCTCTGGTAGGTTTAATGATAAATAACTGCGTATTTATCTCGGAACAAACAATATAGCTATCATTTGTAATGCTGACCACAAGTAAATGTTATCTAAACAGGTTAGAAAACATAGGCTGCAGGTATAAACTAGGCCAAGGTCTTTAGGAAAGAGGTTTGGTAAGTTTATAGTTACGTTCCAATTGGTCGGGTGATCAGTCCGGTGGCAGAGACGTCTTCCACTGGTGATGCAGGTTGCGTACAGTGGGGAGGGCACAGAGTTGCGTTCCAGTAGCCGTCGATGCGCTGACCTGGAGGATGCTGAACTTCTGTTGTGCCGAGGTGGTCCTTAGAGCATGGACCAGGCAGCTGGGTCAGATGGATTCTCACAGGGTCCTTTGCAGCAGGGCTGCGTCGTTGAGGATCCGTGTGTTCAAGGCAGTGTCTGCCAATGTGGAGGTCCTTTGCGGACTGGGCTGCGCTGCTTTCGGAGTGGCAGGAGTCAGACGGGGTCCGTCACTACTGGGTCCTTTGCAACTGAAGGGCAGCCGAATTCAGTATAGAAGGTTTACTCAAGAGCTGAGTGGAACCTTAGCTGTCTTGAAGTCTCTTTCCTCGTCAGGCCAGAAACTCAGGACCTTCTAATGTCTTAACCTTGCGGGGTTCAGACTCAGAACGGTGTAGCTGTTAATGTCTCTTCCCTTACGGGACTTAGACGCAGTACAAGGAGTGTCTTTTTGGAGGCTACCTTTATCTCTTTCTGAGGAGGAGGAGATTGGAATCTAGCGCCTCTCCATTCCAGGAATGTGATTGGCCACTTGTGTCTGAGGTGGCCATGGTGTTACCCGCCCTAGTGTGGAACTCATTTGCATATAGTAGAGTACAAAGTTAGACAGTGTCTTTTACAATTTACCCAATGCAACATTTCTTTACCAAACCTCTTTCAAATTGTTACCCACATTATGAGGAGCAAAAAGAGTCCAAACATGATAGAATACTGTTGAACAATCACTTATTTATATCATAATATGTTAATACGCCTGCTTCTGTGAATTGTTAGGTTAACAGTCAATGGCCATCAACATACACTGTACTTTATCAAAGGGTGAAGTGAATCTGTTGCAGTTTACATCAATTTAAGGTCCCCAAACATATGTATGAATGGATTTGGATGGATCTTTGTGGCCTTCTTTGTTTCGGCCACTGCTGTTGCATCCTGAAGGAATTTTTATGGCAGTCATTCCCAAACCTTAGGATTGGAGAGGGTCAATCCGTAGTCCAATGAGAAGTCCTCTCTTAGGTGGTCGTGGTTGCAGAAGGTCTCCCTTCCTGTTCTGTTAGAGGTGTCTGGTAGTTGTCTTGGCATCTTATCTGATGTTTCTGAACATTTGTTTATGTTCCTCAACCAAGATCCAATCACAGTGTGGCACATCTCCCTCCACCCTGGCAGATAGAGAAGGGGGCCTGCCATAAACTGATCCTTGGAATGCCATTTCGACCGTTGTTCACTACAACTCCAACATTCTTCTTTACAAATGCTCATTTTGTACTTCGAATTTGTGATCGATGTTTTGTTTTGATCGCTCCACTTGCACGTCCGTGTTCGTCACTTCTGAGCAGTGCATGCGCAACATCGACATCCTACGTCATCCGCCCAGAGCTGCTTTCATGTACAACAGTGAGCACAAGCTAGATTAAATTGATCATTGGAAGTACAAGAAGAACAAGGTGGCAGCTTTTTAGAGACTTAGGTTAGGTGAATAGTTAGTAAAATACATGAAGACTGATTTTTTTCTTTTTATATTTATATGGTGGTTTCACACCTAATTCTTCACCTTAATTTTTTATTATTTTACAGTTAACATGTTCTTTCTTCTCCACCTGTTTTTTCTGACCTTGCTGACCCAGTGAGCATTTCACTGTCCATTGGCCATGCCTTAACTTTGCCAAGTCGAGTATTGCATTAGTATTGCATCCTCCTCATTTAATAATTTTTGACTTTCAAGCTCAGTTAAATCTCTTTTTAAGCTCATTTTGTCGATAAAAGAAAACCTGCACACTTGAATGTAAAGAGTTTTTCACTTCCAGCCTTCATGGACAATTATATATCACTTATAAATGATAAAATTTTGGAATTGGTAAAATGTGTTTAGAGAAAAATATTATCAAAATATCAATATGTCTCATAATTTTGCATGCACTGTAAATGCAAATGTGGAGTGAAGGATGGGAAGTGTATGTTTGCTGGTAAGATGTGATTGACAGTTTGTGGTGTGGAGAATTGTGTAGTAATGGTTGTAATTTTGTTATTGAAGAATGTGGGCGGGGGGGGGGGGGTGTTTTTAAAGAGCATGCTGAAGTTAAGGGTGAGGAGGAAGTGATCTGAGGTGTGCAGTAGAGTGACCTGCACATGATCAGTGTAGCAGTGTCACGTGAAAATAAGGTCCAGTTGCTTGCCTGATTTGTAAGTAGCCGTAGTTAACACCTGCTTGAGATCAAAAGAGGCAAGCAGAGCGTGAAAGTCTGCAGCCTGAGGTTTATCTAGCTGGACGTTGATGTCTTCAAGCGTAACTAGAGGAGTACAGTACCATCCTCAGGAAAGTTGAAGATCTACTTCTTCCACAAAGTTTTCTAGTAGTTCTGGGGGTAGATAAACAACTACAAAATGGATTTTGAGAGGGTGGGTGTTAGTAACTGAATGTGATTCAAAGGAGCTGTTGATACCCAGAGTTGGTAAATGTTTAAAATTCCAGTCATCAGAGATAAGCAGACCAGTACCTTCACCTTTTCCTGTCAGACAGGGAGTATGGGAAAATTAAGTGCTGCAGGTGTAGCAGTGTACTCTGGTTGTGATCAAGGTCTCTGTCAGAGCCATGTGATGTAGCCATGAATGACTAGTAATAGATGTAATAAAAGCCTACAGTGTGTGATGTGGGGTTTGCAAGTGTTAGTAATAGTAGGGATTTGGAAACGCTTAGTAAAAATCGGTCATAAAAAAATAAACTGAAGTAAAACACGTTGTAGGAAAAAAGATGTATAAAAAGTCCCTTGTCAGTAGGGCTGTAACGATTCCTCGTTTCTATCCGAGTATTCGATGAAAATCCTCAATTACATTTTGCCTGTGTCGAGTAATCGGCAAAATACCGGAAGTGACGCATTCCACATATTAAACCCATTTAAAATGATAATAAAGCATAATGCTATTAGAAATTTGCAAACGCTACGATTCAATTAAATATATCCGATGCAGGTTTAAAATATGCGCTTTAATTATTTACATGCGTGTAAGTTACTTACGTGCTTCTCAGATTGGCTCCGTTCACAGTAAATGTTGCTAAACAAGAACTGTTATCATTTACATGTGTGGAGCATCTCAAACTCTATCTTTGCATGTGATTGTGTGTTTTGATTTAAAATAATGTTTATCTGGGAACGCAACATGTGCTATTTTATCAGATTTGTAAGGTATATCATTTATAACCCTACGCAAACACAGGAGAATATATCAGTACATCGCTATACTCTAACTATTCATCGCGATTTCAAAATAAAAGTTTAAACCCTCACCCTGAGTTTACACGTTTTGATGTCCACATATTCAACAAATTAAAAGAAATGCCTGTCGTAAAGAAATGGCCAAATATTAAAGATTAAGTGGGAATTTGAATTGTTTGTTGAGTCAATGTTAAAGAAGGATTAAACAAATATTAAAGTAAAAAAAAAAACAATCGTCAGGCCGTTGCGCCCTCTGCAGGCATTTGTTATAACGCATAATAAACATTAGCTTTACTGTTTATAACATATTTATGTATTTGAACAGTTCTGTTCACTAAAACCATATGACTACTTGCTTTATTTACTTTATTTTAACTAATTATTATTGCCTCATTGCTATTATATATGTACTTGGGTCTATTTTATTATTACAAAAAAAGATAATTATAATTATCTGATTACTCGACTACCAAAATAATCGATAGTGACAGCCCTACTTGTCAGTGTCCTTTCTCGAGAATCGCTGGTCTTCACATGAGGACTGACGCGGTATATGAACCTTTTTTATACCCATCTGACAAAACTGTAATTGAATTCAGTTGAACACGCTTTACTGTTTATCACAATAAAGGGTCAAGCAAGTGCACGAAACTGAAAAGGTACGTGACGGGATGCGACTTCAGCATACTACTATACAATGTTTTATTTTATTTTATTTTACGTTTTTATTTTTTATATATTTTTATTGATTATAGAAATGTTAAAAGAGCAGAATTCAACTTTATGGAAATTGAATCTTTTGTTGAATTATACATTTCTTTACTGTTACTTAATATCGGGGGGCTCAAACTTGGTCCTGTATCATGAATACCTTAATTAGCTTGTTCAGGTGTTTTTGATTAGGGTTGGAGCTAAACTCTGCAGGGACACCGGCCCTCATGCCCCACCCCTGCTTTAGATCAATTGAATCAATTTTTGCTGAAGTAATAATTTCTTTACAATATTCAGGATCAGTAAGTTGTGTTATATATATATATATATATATATATATATACATACACAGTGGTGTACATCAGAAGCAAAATCTCTGGTTGTTGCATATGTAGAGGATTTTTTTTTTTAGCAAAAAGATGTAATACCCTGTTGTGTGTGTGTGTGTTTTATTTATTTATTTTTTTTAAAGTTGTTCCAGAGATCCAGTCATCTCACAGTTCAGCAGTTGACTGCAGCACAGCAGCAACAGTACGCCCTAGCTGCAGCCCAACAGCAACACCTTGGTAACATTACTTACAGTATTTTCATCCAGAAACTCTCTGTCTCCTATATGGCTTTTCTACGATAATGGTTGTTTGTTTCAAGAGGGCAAAGGAAGACACTGTAAAAGTTCAGTAATTTAGTGTTTAAGTTCATTGTGCATGTGTATTTTTTGGGGGATTGTCTGGGTAACCCAGGCAGTCTCTGAAATTAATTTGACCAAAAGTTTTAATCTAATGGTTTTTTTTTTGTTTGTTTTTTTTTTTTCTGGTAGGCCTTGCACCTGCGTTTGTCCCAAACCCTTACATCATCAATGCTGCCCCTCCTGGAGCAGACCCTTACACCGCTGCAGGATTGGCAGCAGCTGCCACACTTGCAGGTATACACATGTACACTCTGTAATATCAACCATGGTATAAACAGTCCTGGGATCTTAAATATAGTTTAAAATGCATCATATTTTTCAATAGGTCCAGCTGTAGTCCCTCCTCAGTACTATGGAGTCCCGTGGGGGGTGTATCCAGCCAACCTCTTCCAACAACCGGCTGCAGCTGCTGCCAGTCATTCTGCCAACCAGCAGGCTTCCAGTCAGGGACCAGGACAACAGGTAGACAGCATCATATTAACATAAAAAGCTGCGATCACACTAGACTTATGAAACATGAAATTTCTTCAGACACTGCAATGCTTAACACACTGCAGCATCTTTTTAAAAACTTATTAACACACAATGAATAATTATAAAAAAAATATAGTAATATAATAGTTTCAAACTCTGAAAATGTGCAATCTTCTCCACTTCCCTGTAGCACTGCAGTTTTAAATGTATGTTCTTTAAATACATACCATGACATACCAGGCATGTTAGGCATGTTGATGGAGACACAGGTTATTTTAAATATTAAAATGCACACTGTTGTTATATCCTGTCTTCATCATCCAGATGCATCTGTGACATAACCAGAAGTTAATGAAGCATGAAGTGCCATTTTTACGTTTTCTGGTTAACCACTGTATTTATACAGTACATAAGCATTTTTAAATGTTCAGTTAAAAGTCTTTATTTGATTGTGTTGCATTAAACTCATGCTTTGCACTCGAAATCGCAATCTGCTTCTGTGAACAGTAAACCCCACCTACTTTGATTTGGTTGGCCATCTCAATTGTTTCGACATTGACGAGCACTGTTAGGCCACTGAACCATTGATCTGAAATGCTTTGTGTGCACAGCGGTTGCACTAATGGTTTGTCAGAGCCACGCAGATCTGTAGACTAGCGCAAAATTTATCCCTTTAATGTTTTTAAATAAGAAACTTAATCTGCCAGCAGGTGGCAGTAAATATCTTTTATTCGATTAGTTCAAACAACTGATTCATTCAGGAATTCAGTAAACGCTCTCTTTATGAATGGAGCATTCAATAGGCGGATTCATTCAGAAACACTGCTGTGTTGCTCGGAGACGCGCAACAATTCTGCTATGGCTTCATAGGTAATATGTTCTTTGCAAATTTGAGAAAAAACAATGTGTTTAAAAAAAAAATCACTTTCAACTTATTTACTAAACTTGTATAAAATCACATTTAAGCTCATAATGGATCGGGACAAAATCACTACTGGTGTTGCTCTTGCTGCCCCTGTGATGTCATGTGATATTTATAAATATTGTATTGTAACTCTTTCCTCGCCAAATCCAGGTGATTCGTACAGGGACCAATCAGCGACCTTTGACCCCTGGCCAGAGCCAACAGAGTCAGCAGGAGTCCCTTGCTGCAGCTGCTGCAAACCCAGCGCTGGCCTTTACAGGCATGCCGGGTGAGTTGTGCTCTGACCTTTTCTTCCCGTTTTAACTTGTGCAGGTACTCTTGGATTGGTTGTTCATTACATCGTAGGCTTTGCTTCATTTCCATTTATTTGTTTGCTTCATTTATGTGGTCTGGGAATCTGAGGAAATGTGTTTGTTTGGCAGTTTCAGCGACCTCCCAGGAGTATTCATGGTCCTGCCGGTTCACAGGCAATTTCCGACTAGTTTGGGATTATTGAAAGCAGTCTCTTATGGACTTGGCGTAGAGCAGCTTTTCATGCTAATGAACTTGATATGCCACTTGTCTTTCTATGATTATGGAAGGTTCTTTTTTCTGTGGTGACTGTATTTTTTTTGTCCTGGGGGCTGCCTACATTTACACAACTAATAAAATCAGAAAATGGTAGCAGAACTGTCTGTTTTTATTTATTTAAAATGTAATTTTCTCACTGAAGTTCTAGAACACATGCTTTCTACATCAAAGTTTGTTACAGATTAGGCTGTACAAATGTCTGCTCAATGCTTTTGTTAACATTTTGGTGAGCTTCACTTTGGTTTGCTATTAAAATGGGGTGTTGCAATCCATGACTGAGAATAGAAGAGAAGTGTCTGAGGCATTTCTCAAGTCTGTCACCTCCATCACTTCCATCCTTAATTAGTGAGTGCGACAATAGATTTAGCAAAATTAGACTGTAGCTGTGACAAAAATGCCAAATATAGAATTATTTCTAGTTGACTAGAAATGGGACACTGATTCGTACCCTGTCTGTTATGTTTTGATCAGGTTACCAAGTTCTAGCACCGGCTGCTTACTATGATCAAACTGGAGCGCTGGTTATGGGTCCTGGAGCTCGCACTGGCCTAGGTGGACCTGTCCGACTGGTCCAAACCCCTCTCCTCATCAACCCAGCTGCTGCACAAGCTGGTGAATATGCTTGTTTTGCCTTCTCATTAAACTGAAAACCTTTTTAAAACATTGTATTTAATAATGTATTTATTTTTATTCTGATGACCAAAATGAGTTACTTTTTCATTTTATTATTTTCTTTCCTTCTTTTAATTCTTTCCATCCCATGTTGTCTAGCTGCAGCTGCATCTGCATCAGGCTCTGGTAACAGCATGTCTGGTCCAGCTAACGGTCTGTACCGGTCCATGGGCTGCCAACAGCCCCAGCAGCCTCAACCTCAGCAGCAGCCACCCCCACCCTCTAGTGGCCTGCCCTCTAACTCCTTCTATGGCTCTGGTTCAGTGGCACCCAGCTCCCAGAGCAGCTCGCTATTCTCTCATACAAGTGCGGCACCTCCTAGTACTTCTCTGGGTTTCAGCAGCACTGGTGGATCTCTAGGTGTTGGGCTAGGCTCTGCACTCGGTGCCTTTGGCTCCTCAGGTCTGTTGCACCATTTTCATGGTGTGTATTAGTGTATTAACAAAGTTACAAAAAAATGTCAAATCGACCCTATTTTGTGTTCTGTTTTAAATAGAATGCTGTTTAAGTATACCCTGTAAGTTTTAGGTTGTGTCAAACTCAAAACTCATCCGACAGTATTACTGTCTTGTGAATATTAACCACATATGTCACATCAGTGTGTTATTCATCTTAGTAACTTGATGAGCTGTTTAATTCAAATCAGCTCTCATGCTTTAGCTGTCATTTATCAGCATTTTCAACAACAGGGCTTAAAGTTCTCAAGCGCCATGCCAGATCTCCGGCTTACGGCATTTGGCTGTGGAAAAAAATATAGACCTATGTTAAAAAAAAACACTTCATGAGTTCGCCTACCAATATTATCAGAGAAACACAGCTTTAACTCTCAACCAAACTAACATAACTAGCCAATCAGAAGTTTTTGCTTGTATAAACACAACATGCGAATGATAGTATCCCCTACTATTATAATAGCAGCCCTGATGAATGGAAAAGCTGCCCAGGTCTCGAGTGTGACACGTGGAAACAGTTACGAGACGCAATGGTCAAAGATGTCAGTCTAGCACATATTTACATACAAAATCTATTTAAGAAGCGTAAGAGTAATCACGTAATCTCCATAAGAATGATATGATTGCCAGAACAAATTTTTGAAGAAGTCCTGTTCACACATGATCTCTTAACTGTAATTTAACAGTGAAGAAAGTATGTGTGAAAGGTTGCTAAACTCTTCATCTGCATATGCTGTGAGTTTGGGTTGCTTAACGTTCAGTGTGCATTATCTCACTAGATTTGTATCCAGAGATTTTCTTACTAATGTTTGTAACATAAATCATTTATAAACCTATGCTGACACAGAAGAATACATATAAACATGCATCGCGATTTCAAAATGAAAGTTTAAACCTTCGCTCTGAGTTTGCATGTGGCCAAAAATTGAAATTAAATGGATTCAAATGTCGTTAAATCACCCTGTAAAGTGAAACATCACCAGGCCGTTGGCGCCATTTGCAGGTATTTGTTATAATACATAATGTACTTAAATTGGTTATGTTCATATTATAGGCATATTACATTATTTATTGGTTCAACTTGTTATGTGGTTCAATAAAACCATGTAATTACTTGGTTTTGATACTTTATTTGAGACAATTATTATTGCCTCATTGTTATGTGTAAAAATAGTAATGCTAAAGCCTGGTTTTCAAAAATATCAGATTACTCAGTTGTCAAAATAATCAGTAGATTACTTGATAACCAAAATAATCATTCATTTACGGCCCTAGATTAGGTAAAACATTTCAAAATACAGCTGCATTGTTTTAATTTTTATGATTAAAAGACAAACATTTTGTCATTGAAAATTTCTTAAAAGAGTATTAAAATATTGTCTCATTGTAGTGAACCAAGTATACAAGCGTGATATAGCTCATAAATTTTCTAGTGTATGATATAGCCTTCATTCATCAGGTCAATGATATATTATATTATTAGAATTTGAAAGATAAAAAACAATATTGGTTGATAAGTTAGATCTCTGGAATTTAATTTTTCAGTATCTGTATGAACCCTGTATAAGTTACCAGTTCTCTGAGCATTTTAATGTTTTTGTTATTAATTGAACTGAACTGTGGTTTTCTGTAGTAAACTTTCTCTGTATATTTCCAATTTTATATTTCTTTTCTAGAACTTAATTAGTTTTGACTAACTATTTGAGTCTGAGCCTGTCAAGGGCTAGTGGCAATGACAGACACATTAATAGTTAGTTTCAAGGAAAATCATTTAAATAATGTTCTTTTTTTGTTTCTCAAATAACCCTGCATATGTGCCCACCCACACAAATTTTATATTTAAGAAAAGATTTTTGTTTGTTTAAGACAGTGTTTGATACATCGTATGATTAAGGAAAATGAATTGGCAAATAAAGGCTACTGTTTTCGAAGTATTTTTGTGGAATTCTTTTAGAGACGTGTGGCCAGATAATGATCAAGCTCTAGAATTCCCTGGTGATGATCTTTGAAATTGGTCTTACATGTTCAGTTGGCCTTTTTAGGGTATATGATATTCAGAAATGTATACCCTTGCTTTAGACAAAGGAATTAGTGTTTAAGACATGGATTGGATTGTCGCAGCATATTAGTTTGTCAGTTGTGCTCATTTTGTGTTTCTGTTTTTCTACTTTTGTACTCTTGTGCTTCTGCAGTATCAAGTTCCACTAGCAGCAGTGCACCCCGTCGGGACTCCCTTTTGGCCAGCTCAGACCTCTATAAGCGTAGTGGTGGTAGCAGCTTGACGCCCATTGGCCAATCTTTTTACAACAGCCTAGGATACTCTTCCTCCCCCAGCCCCATTGGACTGACACCGGGTCACTCCCCTCTGACACCTCCACCCTCTCTGCCCTCCTCCCACGGGTCCTCGTCCAGCCTCCATCTGGGTATGATCTCTTGTTTCAACTGATTTATCCAAATCAGAGTTTGTTTCCAGTTTTGGTTAAATGAAAACAATTTTCACACCAAGCTCAGGTCAAATGGCCTCAAAAATTGTGTAAAAATACTTTCAGCCCCCTGAAAAGTCTCTGATGCATGGTTTGTTTTGTTTAGTGCATTGGTTCGCAGATTTTGAGGCATGCCTGCCAGGGGTCAAGCACAGGTGCTGCGAGGGAAAGCTCTATACAAGCGAAGAAAATTCTAAATTCTAAATCCTGTTTTCCTCTCTTTCCTGCTCTTCTCAGGTGGTCTGACCAATGGCAGTGGACGTTATATTTCAGCTGCACCGGGAGCAGAAGCCAAATACAGGAGTTCGGGCAGTACCTCCAGTCTTTTCAGCTCTAGCAGTCAGCTCTTTCCTCCACCACGAGCCCGCTACAGCCGCTCAGATGTCATGCCTTCAGGGCGCAGCCGCTTACTAGAGGACTTCCGAAATAATCGCTTCCCCAACCTACAGCTGCGAGACCTGCCTGGTCACATGGTGGAGTTCTCTCAAGACCAGCACGGATCCAGGTCCCAGCTCCTCCCAATTTATACATTTGTGGGATTTTGGAAATCCAGGATTTTTTTTTTTTTTTTTTTCAGTAATGGAAAATAGGGAAGATTACCTTAATACCCTGAAAGATAATTAGTTATGTTTGAAAATGTTTAGAATCATGCAACGTTTAATACCTGTGTTCGTTGTATGTTAAAGCAATAAGCCCCAAGAAGCCGTGGTTTACAGTTTACAATTTATAACTGCTACGGGGCGTTGTTAGGCGTGACTCGAAGCGGAGTGCCTAAAACCCCATTAGCTGTTATAAGTTCACTGAAAACCAAGGCTTCACAGAGTTTATTGCTTTTATAAAATGGTTATTCCATATATGTATTAAGGTTTCACAAAATAAACATACCAAATAAAGTGTAATTATTACTAAATTATTGATATTAATAAAAACATTATTCTTCTGCCAAACAATGGAGTTCCTCGGTGGTTGTGGTTGCAACAGAGTGGTTGCCGAGCAACACACAGACGTAAACAAAGGTGTATGTTTGAGAGTAATTTACAATAGCTTTGAACCAATTTGAATCAAGGGCAGGAACTCTGTTTTATAATAGTCATTTTAAATTTTGTATCTGCTTATTAACTGTATTGTAAATGTTTCTTATAGTGACAGATAATAACTTTTTTTAACATTTTAGATTGTGTGTCTAGAAACATTGCAAAAATAGCAATTAAACACTTAAAACACTAATCCAAAAATATGCAAAATTTGCTGCTGGGGTGCGAAATCTTTAAATCGGTGCTCTTTGGTTATGGGATTATTTTATGTCCTCAAAAAAAATGCACAAAAAATACAACCGAAAATCTTGTGGAAAAAAATGTAAAAATCCTTTTCACATGGCTTTACAATAAAAAACAGCAAACGCGCACTGACGCATTGCGGCTAACTTGCCTTCATCAAGGCAAGTTCAGTACCTTGGTTTGATGAGTTTTTTTTAGGACTATTAAAACACTATTGTCTTATAAAATAAATTTCCTGGAAAATAATTTAATGAAAGATTGTGAAAACTGTAAGCATTCCTTTAAATCCCCAGAAATGCTTTTTTGTGTTTAATGTAAGGTCTTTTTTCAATGTCCAGGTTTATTCAGCAAAAGTTAGAGCGAGCAACTCCTGCAGAGAGGCAGATGGTGTTTGGGGAGATCCTACAGGCTGCTTACCAACTCATGACTGATGTTTTTGGGAACTATGTCATACAGAAGTTCTTTGAGGTAATTCATTTGAAGTGTTCTACCAGTTTCTAGGACTGTCTAGGTTGTGCATGGGTAAATTACTCATTCTGCTCCAATGCTTTGTCTTCCCATAAGGCCCTGTGTACCTTATTAAACCAGGAAAAAAAAAAATTAAAGATAATAATTTTAAATTTTTTTTGGAAATAATTATAATTTTGCATAATCTATAATAGACACGACTAGTTTTACTCATAGTGAGATTTTGAAGAATAATTATCATAATTTTATTGTAGTCATACATAATGTACAGTTTGTCTCAGTCATGCATTAGTTTGAATGGTGAGCTTTTATGCAAATCAAAATTAAATAAATTACTAATTACCATACTCTTGACACTGAAAAATGCATAGCCTCTACAAATTTATAGAAATTATGAAAAATCGGAATCGTTAAAAAAAAACACAATTTATGTATGTATTCCAACTTATGTCATTTTGCTGGCTGGTTTCCTTGATCTTAAATATATGGTGTCATTCACATTGCTGTCTCGCTTTTGTATAAACTTGGAAATTGTTGAAAAATTGTGTCAGTTCTAAACAGACAGTTGAAAAAAGCGTATGTTTCTGAAACTGTAAATGAAATGACGTTTGTGAATATAATATAAATGTATCTTTTGTGTGATGATGACTTGAGCATGATGCATTTCTGTCTTTGAGAGTAACTGTTTTCTCTGCTGCAGTTTGGCAGTGCGGATCAGAAACTTGCCCTTGCAACTCGTATCCGGGGCCATGTGTTGCCGCTGGCTCTGCAGATGTATGGTTGTCGTGTGATTCAAAAGGCTCTGGAATCCATCTCTTCTGACCAGCAGGTAATTGTAAGTTGCATTTTGTTTTCTTTTCACAATACACATTAAACCAAAATGTTAAAGATTGTTTGATTTTACTGTAGCTTTCTAAAGTACTGTCCACTAGGATTTAAAAAGAAATGCATTTAAGTGTACATGTATTAAAACTACTCGGAACTACAGTGTGAGTAGTAGTTCAGTTGAAGGTTTTAATTTATTTCTCGTGTGTCAGAGTGACATTGTACGGGAGTTGGATGGCCATGTGCTGAAATGTGTGAAGGATCAGAATGGAAATCACGTGGTGCAGAAATGTATCGAGTGTGTCCAGCCACAGGCTCTTCAGTTCATCATTGATGCCTTCCAGGGACAGGTATCAGCAGTACAGACACTCAAAACACCCAGAAACAGGATTTACATGGTGCTGGCAGACCAAATATTGATGCATATAATTGCATGTCTGTTGATAAACCTTTGTAGTCTGCTGTAGTCATTGTTAAACACATCTGCTAATTAGAATGAGATTATGCTATAGCGTTTATACCATGGTAGGCATTTTCTGTCTATATACTATATCAGTAGGCAGGACTGCTGTACGTTACTTATACATGGGTGCAGTTGCAAAATACTTAGACTAGTATTACAGGTTATTCATCTATGTTTTTAAGAGCGAGTCATTTGCATAAAAAACTTAGATTGGTCTAATTTGAAAATATAAGAGTTAAGGTCATTGCATGTTAAAATATAAATACAACCTCATGTTGTCAATCACATTTACACACTGCCTCTGAAACTTTGTCCATCATAAGGTTCGGATCAGGTTCGATTTTCTGAGTTTTCGCATCCGTAGCAAGCATTTTGATAGGAAAGGATGACGAATATGAAGAATACGAAAATTTCTGACTGTGTTCAATGACCTTAAGACTGATTATCCTTTATCTAACTGCTAGTTGGCCACAGTAGTACTTAAAACAAAGGTTAAACACTGTAGCTGTATCTATGACTGGCCCATCTGTATAACAAAAAAACAGTAATAAAAAATGAAGAGGGTGAGCCATGTCATAAGTAAAGATGAGGATTGGATGAAATGAACATAGGATAAATTTAGTTCTACTGCAGGTTAGGGGTTGCACCGACTGGTCAAATCCCCTGTCATGACGTTTTAAGCTTGACGTTGACTAGTCGCTGGTCCTATAGAGGACACAACAGGACAATAAAACTTTTAACTTTCCATACAGTTAAAATGACAAATATATTCATACTCTGAAAGTGCTCCAAAGGATGTGTGATTATACCATCTGGATGCTGGAAATTAAAAGGGAGAATGCATGTTTTAAACGGCTTATTGTACAGGTAAATCTATCGCTGTTCTAATCTAATGCGCTGCTGCGATGTAACACGCACATACACAGGTTACAGACAGTTGCTCATACATAACGCGCGCACATAATCATTTAATAGCACTGATATGTTTTGTCAGCACTGTTCTATGATTTTCAACTTAGAATCAGAAAAATTAGACTGATGTTAACCAGATGTTATTTAAGAAAATCAATAATAATATGATTGTCATGTAATGTTTTTTTAGTGAACTAAGGATGCAGCAGGATGTGTGTTAAATGTGTTTTTTTTTTTTTTTTTTTTTTTTTTTTTGGGTGTAGGTGTTTGTTTTGTCTACTCATCCATATGGCTGTAGAGTGATCCAGCGTATCCTGGAGCACTGTACCCAGGAGCAGACCCTGCCCATCTTGGAAGAACTCCACCAGCACTCTGAGCAGCTGGGACAGGTATGACTTCCTGAACGTTTCATCCAGGAATTCTAGAAATCTCTGATGTCTACCACTGTTGCTTTTAGTTAGTTTTCTTATTGTGTGGCCTCTTTTCATCTTTCAAAAGATAATCCCAGTAGAAAATGTTCAAATCGAAGTAATCAACTATTCAAAAGGGCCAACACGGGTAGCTGCCTTCTAAGAGGCTGTTTACACAGAACATGTTTTTACATTCCACTGGGCTTCATTTTCCATTACTTTTCTTTATAAACATACGCTACACAGACTACATTCAGGCTACATACATTGGCTATATTCACACGTTTTTTTTGGGATTGACAACCGCATTTACTTACAGGTCTGAGTTTTCAAAATGTTCCGTTCACACAACAGCTTACAGTAGCGTCTCAAATACTGACAGTATGAACGTGCAATGGGAGTAAAGCCTGTATTCCTTACCAGTAACCATAGCAACAGTGACCAAAGTAATATCGAAGATGGCAATGTCCATAAAACTTAGTCTTATAACTTTCTGACATGACAAGAGTCCAGTGGAGCCATCAATCAAACATTCACTTACCAACAGCAGCTTTTATATTTGGGTAAAGAGCGAAGCATTTGAGTAGCACGCAGAACACAAAACTGGTGGGAAAGGCTCTGGTGGAGACTGGATATAAAACTTTCAGATGATAGACAGCTCGTACCTCCATCACTGTAAGTTACTGAAACCACACATGAAAACATGCAACACACGGTAGACACATGTTTACAACAGGGCGGCTCTCTTGCACTGTATGACTAGAAGGACAACTAGTTGTCCAGTCCTGTTCCGTTAACACAACGCATGTTTTTCGAAAATGCGGTAGTGAGTCCTAAAAATAAACGGGTGTGAGTTTGGTTAGGGAATGCGGTTGTCACGCCTGTAAATAACCGTACTCTGTGTTAACATAACTGTATTAAGAAATCAAATACAGCACTGATAACCATATTCTGCTGCTGTGTGAATGTGGCCTTTGACTGTTGTGCTTGCATCGATTGACAGTTTTCTAAAAATGCAGCACTCCAGTTAAAGGAACCGTATGTAAGAAATTTATGTCAGTTAATCATAAAATGGCCCTGACATGTCACTAGACAATAAGAAATCATGTTCATTTCAAATACTTATATCACTGACAACAGTGGTCCGGCCAGGATATTGTCATTTAAAAGTGAAAGTTGCAGCCCTCAACTGATGTTATTGTTGTCATTTTGTGTTTTGGTCTGAGGCTCCACCCTCCAGCTATCTACCAATCACGAAGTCAGTAGAGTTTTGTGATCCGGGTTGCCAGCTCTGTTACAGCTGCAGCTATACGAACGTGTCAGATAAAACATGTATAACGTTACGAAACCTAAAGACCTCGTTATGAATCGAAATACGTCGTGACAAAGTCCGAAATAAAACAAGGATTTGTATAGGAGATGCCTTTGAAAGATGGAGACGGCTGAAAACGGAGAAGAATTTGAGGACAGACGCCAATGTTGCTAATTTTCTCCTGGACAGGTTAGATTCATCTATGTTTGGCTAACTTTGCTTCCGTACACAGTGGATTTTCCACAGTCGCCCGTGCTAAATGCGTTCATAAAAAGCTTTATATCGCACCACTTGCAGGGTATGAAAACAATCTATGTTCCGACTGAAATGTGGTATTACAGTACATCTTTACGAAATATTTGGCTAATCGCCATCTGTAAATTTTTGAGATACATAATTACTTCGCAAAACATCTCTTGTGAAGCATAAACATAATTAACAGAAGAAAAACAAATGACTGTATAGGACTCGTCACTTGCCGTTGGAAGCTCCTTGTAGCAGCCTACTCCTACAGCTTAGCTGGCAACCTCGAGTCAGGGGGGGGAGCGGGAGGGGATACACCGTTCTACAGTATTTTGAAAGTGATTGCAGTACCAGTTTTGGCCACAATCCTACATACGGTTCCTTTAATCTCGATCTTGCGTTTATTCATTCCACTGCCCTACGCCAACAACAACAAAAAAATAAAACAGTGTGAATGCCTTCTAAGGCTGCATTCAAACGTGACTGATTAGAAAAGGTCTTCATTGAAAACAATGCTTACTCAAATGCATGAGAGGTTTGACTAATGCTCAGTGCAGTGTTAGCATGTTGCTGAGCTAACAACTCTGCTCGTAAAGACCCTGCAGAATGGCACAGTTGTATTTTCGTTTTGAAACCAGAAGTTGAGAAGGAAAATGATTCAAAACTACTTTTTTACTTTTTTAAATTGTCAATAGCTTTTTAGTTTTTGAATCATTGTTTACTACTAGACATGGTGGTGGTATTTAGGAGGCAGGACATTTATCATTGTATAGTAAGATTTGTTGGACACATTTGGATTAGCCTTTGAGCACAGAATGAGAAAGTTCAACAACCCTCTCAACTATTGAGTGAAAGAGGACTGTTCTGCAATTGCCTTATTTTGGCATTATTAAATGCATTCAGTGCTACTAGTAGGTAAAATTAGGCAACTTAACTTTGCTTCATAGTTTTTGTATTTTTGTAGTTTGTGCCTGTGATAATATTATTTTTTTAATTCATTATAATTTAATTATGTTTTGAGATTGGTCACTGTACAGATAAGTACAATTTTATTCATTATTTCTGTGAATGGAAAGGAGGCCATGCAATGAGAAGAGCTTAGGGTTGTAGTACTTTGTGGGATAGGGTGGAGGCAATTGCATTGTTTTCTGCATGACTTGTTAATTTTTATACATTTTTGCCTACTTTGAAGTATCATTCAGTTGCTTTGAAGGATGTTCTTATGTCCAGTTAGATGTGCTGATGGATTTTTATGATGCAAAACATTACCCACCCCTTGCCCCCTCACTTATTTCATCTAGAAGTATCAAGGCGTTTCATTGGAGATGACCCCCAAAACATATTATACAGTGTCCAGCGATGCACTGTTCAAGGTCAGAGTCACGCGCATTCCTCCCACTCACAAGATCCTCCTGGCGTCTCCTCATCTACCTCCTAACCAGCCTGTGTTTAACATCTAGATGCTTCTGCAGTTGCTATTTGCATTGCAGGGTTCTTTTCACTCACACTTTTACCTGACAATGACTTTCTTCCTTTATGGCTGCCATCTCTCTACTTTCTGCCTAAAATCCAATCCTAATATATTATAGACCCTATTTAGTGTAGACACCAATTAATTTGACACAAGCAAGGCTGTGAGATAAAGATGTATTAGAGTGATGTCACAATGCCAAAATTTTGGTAGTCTGGTGGTCAATACCAATAAAATGTCAACTATAGCCATTACAATACTATAGCAAAAACTGTTTGAACAACTATTACTACTAATTATATGTAAATAATAAATTGAAATATGCAGCATGTGGACTTTAAATATTTTTCAGTTTAACATTTCTTTTAAAAAAGCCAAGTGAGAGGTTTGTGAAACATTTAACAAAGAGTGGTTTTGTAACTGTAGAGGCTTATTAAGGCTACTAAATGTATTCAGTCAACTGTGATTTGTTTTTTTATAGTCAATGTTGCTGTGTCAGGACTATTAATCTTTCTTTACGCTGCATGAGTTAATACACACCTATTTTTGCACATCAGATCCCATTCGTTATTATTATGCATTTACATCATGCCTGCACTTTCGAGACAACATGGCACTAACTCGATAGGGAGAATGACAGTTCTGTCAGTTGGCCCAGGGTCATTCTGCAATCCTTATTGAGACATGACATATTTGATCAACTGTACATCTAACCCTCACAGCCTTGTTTGTTGTCATCAAACTAAATAGGGACATTTCTCTTAATAAGGTCTATTTCTTTCTCTTTTTTTTTTTCTTATCTGTCTGTAATTCAGTGTTTCTGGCACTTTCAATAATTTTCTCTTTCTGCTACACCCAGAGCACCTCAGACCAACAACTTGATTTGTGATGTGCATCCATAATAGTTGTACTAATCTTGTACAAATAAACCTACCCAAAACAATAAAGTAGTGACCGCTTCTTCAAATTTTAGGGAAAGCTAAAATAGACAAAGGGTTTAGACAGAATCCCACAGCTTCTGACATAGGTGGCATAAACGTGCACGCCATCCAACTGAATTTTGGTGTGTCTGTATTTGAGTGGATCTTGTGTGGTTTCTTATATGGTTATTTGCCAAATACCAATTATTAGGTTCAATCATTGCTTAGATAAAATGGGAGTATTAATTCATCAGTAGACATGAATTTTTGAAATCACCCCACTGAGGGCCTGGAGATTTCAGCTTTGTTTAAGGTCAAATGTTTTATTGTGAGGGTATGTGGTTAAAGTAGCCTTTGCTCAGTCTTGTTGTATTAGTATTTCATGTCTTGTTCTGTTTGAGGTTTATTATTCATGAGCTGTTACCGTAATATTATGTATGTTCTTTCTCTCTCCTCCCACTGTCCTCTGCCTGTCTCTACCTGCAGGATCAGTATGGTAACTATGTGATCCAGCATGTTTTGGAGCACGGGCGTCCAGAAGACAAGAGCAAGATAGTGGCGGAGGTCAGAGGAAAGGTTCTGGCTCTGAGTCAGCATAAATTTGCAAGGTCAGTTCACCTGAGAGAGCTATATTGAATTGAATTGACATTTGTTTGACAAGTTTAAAAGCTGTACAAAATACAAGTATCCCATACACTTTTCCAAAAAAATTCTAGAGATGAAATGGTATGAAAATTTCATATCACAATTATAGTGACCAGAAACATTATAAAACTCTTAACGTGGATTATGTACTAAAACCAAATTTGGAGGACTTGTTAATAAAGCCTACTAGAGATGCGCGGATGGGCTCAATCGTCACCCGAATCCGCAGCTTCAAATAAATTATCCGCCCGCCACCCACCCGCACCTATGTTTTTCTCTAATTTAGATAACCGCACCCGACCCGCACCCGATCGTCATATTACACTTATTGTAATTCTTAGTTTTGCATGATGATATGATAAATTGATGGTTCATGAAAACAGCAGATTGATTCAGCTGATCTGCAAATCGCTGCACACTTATACATTTATCACTCATGATTTTAAGCCAAATCCATGCAGAAAAGAATAACGTTAACTGACATCTGGATGCGACTCTCCGCAATCTCTGACGAATTCGGTCGGGTTTTCTCTCTATTAGAGCCGCTCTGAACTTAGTATTTGAACGCATGCTTGGACTGAAGTTTACAGGGGTTCACCAGTTTAAGAAAGGTCTGAGCGTAAAAATCTGCTTCTTTTCATTTTTAAGGTATTGTTTTCATTATAATCTACTGATTCAAATAAGTAATCAATAATAATTATAGCCTACCACTGCGCGCCTAGCCTGACATGCTTTCGCGTAAGAATGAACAGGCAGCATGGACGCATCAGGCAAAATCGTCAAATATATTTCAAAAGAAGCCGGCGCCACGGTCCTGACCACATCACTGTCTTTACTGGGTGTTTTTAGGGAATATTTCAATTTATTAACATGCGACTGAATTAGCTATTCATGTGTTGGACTGTCATGATTTTGGCTAATGCAGGACACTTCTGAATGATGCGCATCAGAGACGTGGGTAAACGCAAAGCGACCAATGCACTACACCGCTGCATTACCGTGCTCAATAGCATTAGCACAGGCATAACTCCCTTCAAACTTTATATGGAATGTCAACGTTTCTGTCACCAAAAACTTAGAACAGGCAAACACACACACGCACACAAATGAAATCGTCTCTGCCTGATGAAAAACATATTTAAAACACGTTCAAGTTTTAGAAAATGTAGTTAATATTTGCATCATTATTGATTTATCTCATCCACCCGCGACCCACCCGCAAATAATCAGAATGCATTTTTTTATTACCCGACCCACCCGACCCGCGGATTAACCGCAGCGCCCGCGGATATAACCGCCATCCGCGCATCACTAAAGCCTACTATTTACAAACAAGCAGCAGAGCCCAGAATATGCACAGAATGCGCAAAGATTCACATTAAGTGCTTTCCTCCCATAGATCCGTTATAAAGAAAACATTTAATGTGGCTTAATGCATAGATAGATAAAAAAAATACCAAATTATATCAAATAAAAGACCAAATTTGGTATACAGGATGTACTATTTGCAGGTGTGTCCAGAATATGAACTCGCTGACCAAGTTTCACATCAAGCTGTTTACTCCCATAGATAACCATTGTAGTATTTATATATTTATATATTATATTTAGCATTTATAACATAAATTTACAGCATATATTAACACATGCAGTTAGTGCAAATTTAAGCACATCCAGACATGTTATTGGTAACACTTTCTATGAACCCCTTATTTATAGTACATTATAAGGGTATTTCTAAGGAATTATAATAAATGCTTTATAAAAAAAACTTTATAATGTATTATATCATCTCATGAATAATCATAACAACAATTATAATACATTATAAAACTTACGTTTTTGAGGTTATAACTTTTAAGATTATGATTATTTATAACACAATGGACACCAAATAAACTACTTCATCATCATATTACATTTATTTTTTATTATTTATTTTATTATGATGGTCCCCTTAGTCTATTGACTATAAGCAACTTTGCAACTACATGTCAACTAAAACTCCTTAGACTTAAGGCCTTTCCACACTGAGAGCGAAAAAGCGAAACGAATATCACACACGATGACATGCTAGAATAAAACAACAGATTCATATGGATGCTTCCACATAGACCATGAACATTCGCACACCGAAAAAGCGAATATTTTTTTAACAACCAGTCCTATGAATCTTTTCAGTTTCGCAAAGCGAAAACACGGCTGTCCTATAGGATTTGAGCATTACATTGCGTGCCCGGAGCAGTTGCTATTGCCAGGGGTGATAGCGTTCCGGCACCACGCCGGATTTCCGGCGTACTGTGGCTGCGGAAAAAAAAAATCAGGTTCGCGGATATTGATCTGTCATTTTTCTAAATCTGAGATGTGCAGGTCAGAGAGCAGCTTTAACGCTCATCGACTCAAACAAGTCACATTCTAGCCGATGAGCCAATCAGAAGTAGGGAAGGGGCGGGCCTTGTCTTTGTCAAATAGATTGATACAGGTTAACGGCAATGCTCCATGCGCGAAGGTGCTTTTAGCTCCCATACTGTACAATTGTCTCCTACTGGCAACTCAAACCGTAAGTCATGGCTATGTTTATGAAGCCAGGGGAAGACATTAAGGATTTCGATAAAGGCATATTTACAGGGCTCGCAAAATCGCTAGCCCGACGTCCCGGAGCTATTGTGTTTACCAGTCGGGCTACCAACATTATTTGACCGGCTGCCCGACGGGCTATCCTGATGTAGAGGGCTCATGGGGTCCTTAAAACTCCTCAATTTAGTTGTATCAAATTTAAGGCCATAAAAAGTGGTAAATATTTTAAATAGTAAAAGAAGAGGATTAATTATTTTAAGAGGTCTTACAGTTGGGGACGGAAAGACGAGAATCGCGATAGAGCTGGATTAAACTTTAAGAGGCAATGATTTCATTGAATAAATATGCTCACTGCACGTTTCAAAGTCAAAACGCGGCACTGTTGTCTTTATATGAATGTATCTGAAGGGAACCGACTGTCCTCAGAAACGTGTCGTTGGCATTTTCATTTCATGACTGATAAAACAGCGTTAATGCTGCTTTGCTTTCAGCCATTCTTAGGGAAACCGTAATATTTCAGCGCTCCTAAAGCGCCCCCTCGTGACATAGAATTAATTTGCACGTCCAATTTTTTAGCTGTTTTTGGTCAGATTATTGCAAATCTCGACCAATGTTTTTTATGCAAACACATGCTTTCTAAAAATCTAAACAATTAGGACATTGTTTTAAATAAATGTTATGCATTATATACTTGATTTATTCATTTTAATGGGATAAAGGCTGAAATGCCAATCTATAAGCTTTTTTTTGTGAAAAACCTTTATCTGACTGAACTGAACCAACAAGTTATGTGTTAAAAGTGCGTCGCATACATAGTACCTCCACCCCACTCACCTCGGGGGCAAGGGAAAAAAAAGTTCAGGCTCAGGAATTTTTTCCACTATCAGGCCTGTATTGCACAAAAGGATGATACTGGTGGCGCTGTTTCAAAAACCAGTCAGGGTTTCCACGGGGTCTTAAGTCTATAATTTAAAAATCAAAATTTTAGGCCTTAAAAAGTCTTAAATTAGCTGTTCTAGGTCTTAAATAATTTTACACAGGTCTTATTTTTCCGATGTTCATGTAACGCTACCTCTAATGCTCATTTAAATTCTCTTTTTGTTGTTTCCGTGGTGTTGTAGTTCTTTATTTCACTATTGCAAATATAATTTGCTGTATTTAAACTACAAATGAGACCAACATGCAATAGCCAATCAGCTTTCTGTTATTGGCGCGAGTATCACTCGGATTGTGCAGAAGTTGTTTGGCTAAGGCCATTTGCTAACAACTAGATTTTTTTCTCCCTCTGTGGAAGTTACTGCGTCTTCAGAATCGCAGTAGCAGAATACAGGTCAAACGACCTTTTTCTGTATATAATGTTATCAATAATAAGAAGAAATATAGGTCGAGCTAGCTGATCGCCAGCCTTCAAAATACTTTTAAAATGTTTTTTTTTTTCTTGCCCGACCGAACAAACCGCCTGATTAAAACTGAAGTGACAAAAACAACTAGCGAAGCATCGAAAGGCAAGAAAGATTCACATTTTAATACATTCAACGTAAACAGAAATTGATAATGGATAGTGTATTTCTGGTCTATTTGTGACATACTTTAAAACAAATGAATGTAACAGCACTCTAAAGAAACACACTGAGGTAAAAATTTCAAATGTATAGTTTATTTATAACACGATATAGTTCAGTAATATACCAAGTGAGCTTTTTGCTGAAAATTCTCACAATTACAAATGTTACATTAATTTTAGCTCAATAAAAAAGTAGTTAGTCAAGTAGTTACTTAGAAGCATTGTCCTAGCCACGTTTTGCTATAATTCAGGGTTTCTTTGAATCAGTTATAACTCGCTCATGAAGTGACTTACCGCCTCCTGCTGGTAGTTTAGTGTGTTTAAAAGTATGCCTCCACACCCAACATTTCTAATGTATATATTTATAAATCAATAAATGTATTTAAAACATTAATCTCACTTTTAATTTTGCAGTGTAAATTATGTAATCTCACTGCTAACAGCCATTCAGAATTTATTGATTAATTCATAAAATAAATTTCAAAGGTAATGCATACATTTCAAAAGTAAAAAAAAAGGCCTTTATAAAGGTAAATCAAATATGCAGATTTAAGATGTAAAAGCTAATAGAGCACTGATGAAAATATTGCTTCAGAATTTTTTTTTACATCAGATATTTCTAGTGGTACTTTTATGGGGATATTTTGTGTGGAATAGTATCTGCTGATATGAAAAGTTCACTGTATATCATAGTAATAAATTTAATTTATGACAGCCATGAAATTTGTTTTTACTTTTTACATTAAACACATTAAATATTACATATGCATGTAATATAATATCTTTTTCCATTACAGGTTTCGGTCTTAAATTTCATATAAGGTGTTATTAAAAAGGTCTTAAAAAGTCTTAAATTTCACTTGTTCATATCTGCAGAAACCCTGCCAGTGTAAACGAACACAAAAGGAAATATATTGCAAAAGCAGACTGTGATGACTCATGACCAGAAAATGATTACCAAAAAAAAAGTTTTCTCATCTTGTGCTGCAGAAGTAGAAGTGGTTCAGTCCAAATGCTGTATTTGAAGTTAAATCCAAGTAATACTGTTTATGTATTTCAATTCATAGATAATAACCAATGATATTTGAATTATATTTTGATCACTATACTAGGAAATGTTTCCAGCTTCCTTAAAGTATTTGGTCATCTTTATGGAAGTTTTTTCCTAACAAAATTAAAATGAAAATTTAAATGCCTAAAAAGATCAAATAATAAATCAAAATCTCAAAACAACTCCTCAAATGATAAATCAAATGCTCAAATTAATAAATAATAAATCAAACTCTTAAAATGGCTTCTCAAATGAGAAATCAAATGTTCAAATGCGATTTCATTTTCTTATTTGGGGAAGCATAAACTGTATCAAAAATCAAATTAAAAATTTTTGGTAACACTTTCTATGAAGCCCGTATTTATAATACATTATAAGGGTATTTCTAAGGCATTATAATGAATGCATAATGCATTATAAAAAAACTTATAATATGTTATACCATCTCATGAATAATCGTAACAACAATTATAATACATTATAATACTTGAGTATTTGAGGTTATAACTTTTAAGATTATGATTATTTATAACACTCAATGGACACCATATTAAATCTACTTAATTTATAATGGACTATATCATGTTACATTTATTTTTTTACATTATATTACATTTTATTTTGATGGTCCACTTATTCTACTTAGTATAAGCTTAAACTTTCCAACTACATTTCAACTAACACTCTTTAGAGTATTAGTAGACTTAGGTTAAGGTTAGGCTATGTAGAAGGTTCATGTACTTGCAAAGTTACATATAAAATAATATAATAGTTTATTTTTGGGGAAAACATCTAAATTTAGTGTTAGCATATATTTAGCATACTATTAATGATAATTACTGCTGGCTGACATGGAGTTGCAGAGTTACTTATCAAAAGCTGTCTAAAGGGTATCATCAACATAATCAAACTGATAATACAAATGTGTCATTAAACATTCATCTGATCTGATGCCTGATCTTAGGGGTTCTTTGGGAAATATTATTATAATTACTTATAAGTGGTCTTTGTATGCTTTAAGTAAAGTGACATGAGCAAAATGGCAAGATATGAGACTTACAATACGTTATAACTATGAGGAGGTAATCATACTCTTAAAAGCTATAACCACAAATAAGTAAAAATTATAATACATTAAAACTGTTTTTATGAATACTCATGAGATGATATAACATATTATAAGGTTTTTTATAATGCATTATGCATTCATTATAATGCCTTAAGAATACCCTTATAATGTATTATAAATACGGGCTTCATAGAAAGTGTTACCAAATTTTTTGTATTTTATATTTAATTTTCATTATTAACCCAGTATTAACCTGTCATAATTAAATCTATAATTCAGTGCTCAAATCATAAATCAAATGCTCATACCGACATGACAAATAATAAATCAAATTCTCAAACCAACATCACAAATGGCAAATCAAATGCTCGTACGGACATCGCAAATGATAAATAAAATACTCAAACGGAAACTGCAAAAGGCAAATCAAATGCTCAAATGGACATCGCGAAAGACAAATCAAATGCTCAAATTATAAATCAAATTCTCAAATGATAAATAAAATACTCAAACGGAAACCGCAAAAGGCCAATCAAATGCTCAAATTATAAATCAAATGCTCAAATCGACATCGCAAATGATAAATCAAATGCTCAAATTATAAATTAAATGCTCAAATGAAAACCGCAAAAGGCAAAACAAATGCTTAAATGATCAATCAAATGCCAAAACCGAGACCGCAAATGGCAAATCAAATGATCAAATGGACATCGCAAATGATAAATCAAATACAAATGAGGAGTGTCAATCAAGCATAGTGAGGGCGGAGCTTTAAGACGAGACGAGCAAGATCACGAGTAAAATCTTTGCTTGACAGGAGCGAGCTGCCATTAAAACCTGCCACAAAGATGAGTGTGAACGAACATACAGTACCACCTGGGTCTTTTTCTATTAAATTGGCACCTTGTACAATATATAATTACTTTTTTTTCCCTAAATGCAGCGAGTCCTGCTACAGCGTGAACCACAACGGTAAGCACGATAAGTCAATATTCAACATTAACCGCCTCAAGATCTCACTGTTTACACTCCGATTCATGCACGTGAGCAAACAGACAGTGCAATTTCTACACTTATTTACCTGTACCGTACCTTATATTTTATTCCCTTTATGTAATAGAGTTAATACAGAGCACGTCCCGTGGCAATAAGCGCCGGTGTTCTATTTAGGGGTACATTTCATATCAGCCAAAAAATCATGAAATCAGTATCAGTACTTTTTAAATGAATAAACTAGGAGGTTGAATAATATATCCCTTAATGTGCTACATTAATTATTTGGCAAGCTTAAGCTCTAATGAAAATTAACATTAACATTAATGAAAAATAACATTTGATTCATTATTTTGTCAACTGTGTTACTGACAAATACTGTGTCAAATGAAACATGAATGAAGTACCACATGTTTGATAACAGATTTGTTTGGAGGTTTTTGAATCTGTTCACCAGTTTGAGGTTATCTGTCCAACTGATTTAAAAATATGAATGTGGGGCTTCATAATGGGTGTTCTGTGGGATGCTATCATGAAAGATGGAAATTTTCTTTAACATAAATACTAGGGATTTGACGAGATCTCATGGCACGCGATCTTATTCCTGAATGACAACGATTCAGCGGTGTCTATTACAACTGTTTCACACACTCCACTGACGCTTACGATGTTAAGGTATTAAAGACATTCAAATCTGCATTCTTGCTGCTGCTGATTCAGAAAGAGCAACACAAACTAAACCAAATAATAATCATTATTACTTTGTTATAGACATTTAAATAACATAAGTACTGGAATAAAACACATATCTTAACATGTATGTATTGTAAGGCTTATCCTCTTCCGCCAGGAGGTGGCGACAACTGCACGTTTTAAAAAAGTATTTCCAATTTATAAAAGAAAATAGTTTTTCAATTTATCCAGAATCATGCAACTTTGGTTTACATGTTTATTACTGCATATAATTCATTAAAATAGAAGTTTAACTTCATAAAGTACAAGTTCATATCAAAATGCACCTACGTTTTTTTTTTTTAGTGTTTTTCAGTTGAATAAAATTTTTCCCTATTGTCTCCTTATATATTTCATCATTGAGCGTTTCTTTAAAAAAAGTTTAAAAATCTGATCTTTTTCTCGTGAACCCAGTATCATGTCTCGTCTCATGAGTCACACCCCAAATAAATACACAATATGCTAAATTTAGTATTATCCACCATCCTTACCCAAGACGTCCATCTCCAGACTTCTCCTTTTTTTCTGTTGGTTTAGTTCACATTTAAAAGATTTGGTGCATTTATTTAATATTTAAAATCACGTCCATCAATCGGATCGTCCGATGGCTGTAAACAGTGCCCTAACAGGATGTGCACTCCATTATGGATTAAAAGAAGGGAATAAAATAGGGTAAAAACAAAGTAAAAGAATGTAGAACAGGTAAATAAGTGTAGAATTTGTTTGCTCAAGTGCATGAATGGAGTGTAAACTGAGAGATCTTGAGGCAGGTAAAAAGCGTTTGGTTAATGTTAAATATTGACCTATCGTGCATACCGTTGTGGTTCACGCTGTAGCAGGACTCGCTGCATTTGGGGTAAAAATGAAGGAATTATATATTGTAGAAGGTGCCAAAACAATAGAAAGATACCCGGGTCCCATTGTATGTTCGTTCACACTCATCTTTGTGGCAGGTTTTGATGGCAGCTCGCTCCTGTCAAGCAAAGATTTTACTCGTGATCTTGCTCGTCGCGTCTTAAAGCTCCGCCCTCACTATGCTTGATTGACACTCCTCATTTGTATTTGATTTATCATTTGCGATGTCCATTTGATCATTTGATTTGCCATTTGCGGTCTCGGTTTTGGCATTTGATTGATCATTTAAGCATTTGTTTTGCCTTTTGCTGTTTTCATTTGAGCATTTAATTTAAAATTTGAGCATTTGATTTATCATTTGCAATGTCGATTTGAGCATTTGATTTATAATCGGAGCATTTGATTGGCCTTTTGCGGTTTCTGTTTGAGTATTTTATTTATCATTTGAGAATTTGATTTATAATTTGAGCATTTGATTTGTCTTTTGCGGTTTTTGTTTGAGTATTTTATTTATTATTTGAGCATTTGATTTATCATTTGCGATGTCCATTTGAGCATTTGATTTATACTTTGAGAATTTGATTTGCCTTTTGCGGTTTCCGTTTGAGTATTTTATTTATCATTTGCGATGTCCGTACGAGCATTTGATTTGCCATTTGCGATGTTGGTTTGAGAATTTGATTTACTATTTGTCATGTCGGTATGAGCATTTGATTTATGATTTGAGCACTGAATTATAGATTTAATTATGACAGGTTTATACTGGGTTAATAATGAAAATTAAATATAAAATACAAAAGATTTTTAATTTGATTTGATACAGTTTATGCTTCCCCAAATGAGAAAATGAAATCGCATTTGAACATTTGATTTCTCATTTGAGAAGCCATTTTAAGAGTTTGATTTATTATTTATTAATTTGAGCATTTGATTTATCATTTGAGTTGTTGTTTTGAGATTTTGATTTATTATTTGATCTTTTTAGGCATTTGAATTTTCATTTTAATTTTGTTAGGAAAAAACTTCCATACATCTTAGTTTATTGTCCAACCTGTAACTGTTTCATCTCTACTACATTCAGATTTTGGAGGTTTTTGTTTCAAAGGGGTCATCGGATGCCCATTTTTCACAAGTTGATATGATTTGTTAGGGTCTTAATTAATGAGAAGTATAACATACTTAAAATTCCACAGTGGTAGTGTAAAAAACACCCTTTTTACCTTGTCAGAATCAGCCTTTTTCACAGCGAGCTGTTTTGCTGCATTTGCCTTTAAATGCTAATGTGCTCTGCTCACCCTGCCCTTCTCTGCCCTGGGGTGATGAGCTGTAATGTTTACTTTAGCCACGTTTAGCTGCGAAACTTGCTAACTAACACATTATTAAGAAAGGTGATTTGCAGAGATGCATAAAAAAACCTTACACTCATTTCTGCTGTATGAGACGCTGTATCATGAATGATTCGCACAAACATAGATCGCCGGGCGCATTTTCTTCAAAAACAAAAGCTGCCTCTTCAGCAGCTTTGGTCATGGCTTTGGTCATCTGAAAACTAAAAATTTCCCTTTATTTTGTTTTTGTATGTCTCTTGTAGTAATGTTGTAGAGAAGTGTGTGATTCATTCGTCCCGTGCAGAGAGGGCCCTGCTGATCGATGAAGTCTGTTGTCAGAAGGATGGCCCTCACAGTGCACTCTACACCATGATGAAGGACCAGTATGCAAATTATGTAGTGCAAAGAATGATTGACATGGCTGAACCCGCCCAGCGCAAGATCATCATGCACAAGGTATAAGCACAAAATGATGTCGCATCAGTAAAATAATAATTGTAAAAAAATTTAATAACAAATAATCATCACAAGCAGTATTCTAAACCGTTGCTGATTTGTCACTTCCAGATTCGACCCCATATTGCCACTCTTCGTAAATACACATATGGAAAACACATCCTGGCTAAGTTGGAGAAGTACTACATGAAGAGCGGGTCAGACCTAGGCCCTATTGGAGGCCCCACCAATGGCCTAATGTAGGGGCCTCGCACCCAACCCATGCCCCTTTCCCTCAAAACCACGTCTGTTATGGACATCTCCACCGTGGAGTTTATACCCTTTAGGGGTTTTACCAAAAAAATTAAGAAGAAAAGAAGTAGGCTTCACCTAAGAATGCTGAGACGTCTGACCAGACCCTGGTGCAGTCCCCATTGTTACCTCCACCTCCCCCCTACCTACAGTGTGCATGGTCTGTAAGCTGTTTCCTGGATAAAGCACAACACCCTTGTTTATGATGTAATTGATGTAACTGACTGTTTCTTTATTTTCTAGTAAATATCTTGTACATTTTTTACCTTGTACATTCTCTGTAGAAAAAGAAATGTTTGCTGAAAATTTACAGTTCTTACAATTTACACCAGCAAGTGACTTTATAAGGCCAAACTTAGTGACCCTTTTTGATTTTTTCTTTTTTCTTTTTGTTTTTATATCCATACTTCTTAATGGCACATTTAAGAAGTGTGGTACATTTAAGCCCTGTTTTAGCCTGATGGTACACATGCCAAGTCTGCTGATGAAAAAAATAATGAACCAGTCAGCTTGGTCTTAAAAAAAATCTTGCTTGTAGACGACCACTTCCATCTGCCATGCCATTGAGTTAGTTGCATTAAGATATTCTCAACCAATCATAGAGCTTTGCTGCCTAGAGTTTGCTACCTTTAAATGAGGATTGTATCATTCAAAAGTGGTTCGAAGTGGCTGCAATTGCCATCTCTCTTCTTCTTTCCTTCCCTCATGTGCGCTCCTTATTTGATTAACTGCTACGTTTTTTTGTTGTTTTTTTTGTTCTCGAGCGTGTTGTTGCAGTATACTATTTACCCTACTGACCAAGTCTGTTGCACACAGCTATTATCTTGGTTCACTATTATGTTTCGAATGAAGTGTAAGGACACCAGTGCACCTGGCATTTTACACAGCTACACAGCTATGAGTTAGACCGATACCTGGAATTTTTCCATTTAGGGGTGCGTGGGAGGTATGCGAGACGTGCAAGGGGTGGGGAGATTTGGCATGCTGTGTCTGGATTTAATGTTTTAATGGAATGATTTTTCTTTGTCATCATGTCTGTGGAACTTCTGTCTGTTGAGTAGTTTTTTTTAAACACTGCCCTAGAAACAGTATGGTTGTGTACTGATTATCATCTCTTTACATTGTAATAGCTTAGGCAAAATGTATAGCATCTTCATGTACAAGTATAAATATTAAATTGTTGCTGTTTTTCGGTTGTGGGGGGAGACGGCTCTTGAGTTTTAGATGACACTCTCCTGGGCAAAGTGGATACGTTGGAGGGTGACGTTCCTGTCCTTGGAGTTGTTTGGCTTCAGAGCAAATAGGACAGAACTGATTTTATGAACGTGAGACATTGTGGGGTAGGATCAAATTTGCAGCATTCAGCAGTGTGTAGATTGAGAATGTGCAAGAGTGTACTTTTCAGAGAATGGATGTGGGGCTGCCGTCTTTTGCTGCACAATTTTTTCTGTATGGCTAATATATTAATGGCTTTTGTTCCTTTGCTTCATATGGATAAATGTAGAATATGTGTAGTATATGTGGAGTTATTAAGTGTAAGTTTATTAGTTAAATAGAAGAAAAAAGAATCTAGTTGTGATGTTGGACAGGCCTTGCTATATTGCGTAGTGATTTGCTTTTATTTTGTCTGTACAGTTGTACATTTGTAAACGTTAACGCTGTAAATGGAATGTCTTTTACACTTTTTGGGGAAGAAAATTCAAAAATGTGCATTTTGATGTGTGAATATTCATCACTCCTTTCCCTTTGAATATAATGTATACAGTTTTCTTTGAACAAGCGTTATTTTAAAAAAACAAAACAAAAAAAAAAACCTTTTTATGCATCACAATCTCAAGATGGTTTTGTTTTTAATCAGTTCTTGGAAAAGGTCAGCCTCTTTATGTACCTGGAGCAGTGACACCTTCTGTTAACAGTCATTTTGACATGTGGCAGTTGAATAAAATAACAAAATTTATGAATTTAAAAAAAAAAAAAACATGGGGCTGTCTTTGGTTCTACCTGCTACCATGGAAATTTCACAGGACAAGAATTATTTTTGTATAAAGGAGTGCTGTATTTTGGAGCAGCCACTAACTTGTAAGCAAAATAATTGTAAGATATTGTCAATTATATAAATATGAACATATGAGTTTTGTCACACTGTCAAAGTCATGTACATTTTCTGGTGGCCTTATGTACATTTCCAGATGTTAGATAAACTTTTTTTTTTGGAAGCAGAATTGTGACTATGTATGATTAAACTGTTCTTCTAACATTTGATTTAAGTGTCTGAAGCTCTATTATTCACTCTAAATACATCACCCTTATTAACAGCTGAAAGGAATATTTCTGGCTAAGTATTCCTCATTGAAATGTTTGTGGGGTGCTGTCGAATGTTATACAAAACATTTATTAAGCTGAATTAAACAACTTACGAAAGGTTAAAAATTTAATAAGTTATGTTAACCAACTTTGGAATGTTACTTTTGCTAAAATTATTAAATGCCATTCTTCCACTAACAGTCCGTGACTGTAACAGTAAATGTACAAAACTGTTTCTAGGTGTAACATGCCTCAAATGACTAAAACCGTGGACCTCATATGAAAACAGACTAGGAACTCTTCTCGTGTGCTGTCATGTTTTGTAAAAAAAAAAATGAAACAATTCTCACTTCTTAAATCTTATGGGACTTTCCACGTATGTAAATTCTGTTCTTTAAATTCATACTTCAAACCAGTGGGCACTCTCGTGCAGAGTCCAAGGTCGAATTTTCAAAAATCTTTAGAATTAACATTTAAGTTACAGAATAAGTTGCTTTAGAAACTCTGGCATTTTAAATCATTTTTAACGAAAAACGTATTCATCTCATGAATTAAAAAAAAAATCAACCTACATTTTATGAATGCATAAATTCTTATGATCTTGCCTTCTCCTTCTAAGACATTTAATAATGGTAAAGATGACCAAGGAACGAGGAAATATGGGATCAAACTGTGTAAGCAAAAAGATTTTAATAAACAATGGACAATAAAATATATATTTTTTAAAGTCTTCTATTGGGGAGAAGTGTGAATGCACATGGGGGAAAAACATGTATGGTGCAGCTTGCAGAGAGCACAAGGCAATAAATTACATGTATAAAACACCTGTATTCTGTTTTTGGAATAATTTGTTTGATAACCTTAATTGGAAAAAAAAAATCTAGTCTCGACAGCAAATATTCGCTCTAACAAACAAACTTCTTTCTCCGAAGCTGATCCATAGGTTTTACCCTGTCAAGAAATGTACACAAAACTTTAGCGCTGACACTGAAATTACATGCTGACTTTTTGTTTGAACTCTGATGAAACGGTGGTACATCTGTTTTGGTTGTGTTACTATTCTTAGAAGCTTTGGAGTGATATTGGCGTTTTTGTCAAGCAGAATTTTGTCAGGCTTCTTAATTCACCTGAGAAACATTATTTTTTATATTCTTTGTTGTGCTATTTTCTTAAATGCATTGTAGATCACTTCTGTGGGTGAAGGCACTTGGTCACAGCTCATTTACAACAGGTAAGCTATTCCTGCTTGAAATCAGTAAAGTTACTGATAAAATTTAAAGGTTCTCACCAGATGGCGCTAGTTTGCTGAGTTTTTACCATAAGACAGTGGTCTTTAAGTACATTACTTACAGTGCCAGCCAGGTTATTACATTTTGACCATAAATGACTTTGTTCAAAATATCTGAAGAGAAAACATGGCTTTACTGTTTCAACTTACAAATCAAACAGCATTTGATTAACAGTATATTGGAATAAATGTTTTTTTACACTAGTTTTTTCCTACACACTTTTCAAAGTATAAAAACTAAGGATGAACAGTTAAAAGATCTGTGGTAACACCACTTGACAAGAAATAAATGTTAAAAAGTGAAAGAATTGCTTTCTCACATACACTACATTGCCAAAAGTACTGGGACCCCATTTCAATGAACAGGTTTGACTACTTTAGTAATTTCCATGAGTATAAATCTTAATGTTTAAGCATGTAATGATATTCTTTTGGGCATTGTGTGCTTCTAATTTTGTAGCAACAGTTTGCATGGGGCTCTTTTCTATTCTAACAGGACCATGCCTCTGTGTATAAGGCAAGGTTCAAAAGGAAATGATTGATTCAGTTAGTGTGGAAGAACCTGACTGGTCTGCATAAAGCAAAGTCTTAATCCCAGCTGAACACCTTCAGTGACTTCAAATGCAGACCTTGCGCCAAAAACTCCAAAACCAAAAACCAATGACTTGTACATACACTATATGGACAAAAGTATTGGGACACTCCTCCTTTAGAAGACAAAAGGCACTTTCAAAGCTGTGGCAACAAAGATGGAAACGTTATTCATGTATTTAAAAATTGTATTTCTATCTCTGTTGCAACCGTTTCGGAAGTGTCTAAAATGACTGTACCCATATGTACAAGACATTGGTGTTTGGTGAGTTTTTTGCTCAAGGTCTGCATTTAAAGTCACACCAGAGGTGTTCAGCTGGGTTTAGGACTTTGCTTTATGCAGACCAGTCAAGTTCTTTCACATTGACTTAATCATTTATTCTAGAACTTTGCCTTATACACAGAGGCTCAAAACTGTTGCTATAAAATAAGAAGCACGAAATTCCCTAGAATATCATTATATGCTTAAACATTAAGATTTGTACTCATGGAAATGACTAAAGTAGTCAGTGATGGGCAAGCTACTTGGAAAATGTAGTGAGCTAAGCTAACAGTTACTCTTCATTAAATGAAGCTTAACTACACTAAAGCTACAGCCTTTGGTAATGTAGCAAGCTAAGCTACAGCATCATGGCAAAAGTAGTTCACTACATCTAAGCTATTTTTTAATTTAATTTAATTTTAATTTAATTTAATTTTTATTTCATTTTTCTATTGAACCAACATCATACAAAGTCAGTGCTCTCTCAGTGATCAATTAAATTGTCAGTCATACAGGCATGCAAGTTCAGTTTAATTGTTTATTCAACCACTCTTCCAAACCAATTTGGCAACAAAAATCTGTATCATGTACAGGGCTGGATTTATCTCATATTCTGGGGGGTTGAATTCTTTCTTGAAAAAAATAAAAACAAAAAAGCAATGGCACCAGTCTCACAATATTAAACGAATAAAACAGGGAAAACACAAAATTTGTAAATAAAATAATTTTATACATATTATTGAATAACATAGTCTATATATGGATGGGTGTTCGTCAACTGATTGCATGTCGTCAGAGTTTACAGTGTTGACAGCTTCGTAATAAATAGCCTAAAGGAAGCGCTGTAGATTTGTTGTATATAGCGACTAAAATATGACAGACCGCACAAAAACAGCACTTTAATTTACTGCCGTGTTTGAACAAAGATAGTGATTGATTTCATGAATACAGGAGCCTGATTTTTTTAATTGTCAGAATCTATAGTACATAACAAATACAAAAATAAAAACACAAACACAAACTTTTGCAGTCAAGACTGTGAATAAAAGACAAGTGTGGAATGTAAGCCAGATTTGGCCCAGACTCTGTTACTATCTGGGAAGCAAAGCTAAATTCTATTGTAAATTTGTTAACTGACAGTAAGAATATATAACCGAATCAAGCGGCTATTTTCGTTTGCAGAAGGTAAAATGCATTAACGTAAAAATTTAACCGACAGGTCACAGCGGCTAGGCCTATAAGTCACATTTGTGACCCTGGACCACAAAACCAGTCATAAGGTTAAATTTTACAAAACTGAGATATATATACATCATATGAAAGCTCAATAAATAAGCTTTCTATTGGTGTATAGTTTGTTAGGATAGGACAATATTTGGCCGAGATACATCTATTTGAAAATCTGGAATCTAAGGGTGCAAAAAAATCAAAATACTGAGAAAATCACCTTTAAAGTTGCCCAAATTAAGTTCTTAAAAATGCATATTACTAATCAAAAATTACATTTTGATAGGTTTACAGTAGGAATTTTACAAAAAATCTTAATGTAACTTGATCTTTACTTAATTTCCTAATGATTTTTGACATAAAAGAAAAATCAATAATTTTGACCCATACAATGTATTTTTGGCTATTGCTACAAGTATACCCCAGCGACTTAAGACTGGTTTTGTGGTCCAGGGTCACATTTTATTATATTTTGAAATAAACAGGCCTACAGCATAATGTTATGACATTATTTCCCTCACTCCACAACAAATCCTTTAACTTTAATCTTATTCAGAACAGAACAATGATGAAATAAATAAATAAATAAATTTGCCTAAACAATCCAAAACAAATTAAATGTGAAAGTAAAGATGGGCTTATGTAGACTACCTCTCTTGCCACAAATACAAATGTTTCCATATCTGCAATGTATTTGAAGCAAAATTATTATGCATTGGGTAAGCTTTGTACTTCATGCACGTCGACGGAAAATATCATGATGAGCAAAAATGTGCCACAGGACCGGTGGTCATGCTGAACTGCATGTTATACACACTATTTAAATTGACTAGTGTAACTTTTGGGTGACTGTGTTTTATTTTTCAAATGAACATAGTGTGCGCGTAAGACACGTAAGACACCAGCGCGACCAAACAGCTGAATATCATATTCTGTCATGTTGGTCATAGTAAAGGCATAATTTGCTGCTGCAAAGTCCAAAGCAGTTTGAAGTATTCAGAATATTAGCAAAGATTATTATAATTCGTTTAGACTAGAACACGGTTTCATTCTTATTTTGCTATGGAACCTGGACGTTTTTTGTTTGTTTGTTTTTACTAACGAACCGAAATATTTTGCCTTTCGCCATGAATTTGACACCCACTCTCTGCCCATCTTGTACTTCTGAGTTTGAGATCTTCCCAGAGCACTAGCCTGCTTCAAATACTAAAATCAAGGCGCCCATCACTAGCATTGCAGATTATACAGTTTTCTGTTGCTATGTGGGCGGTCAGTTTTTTTCTGACATTTAGCTAAAATATCGACAACAAAAGTCTCGACAACCAGTGCTAGACTAAGACACACTTTTCTCATATCTTCGAATGCAAAAAAAAAAAAAAAACATTAGCCTTTATAAATGTACTTTCAATCAACACTTCTTTTTTTACCTCAAGTCTGCAAACACGCTGAGATGCTTCAAACTGCGTGCCGCACTTCATTCACGAGAGAGGCGGGAGGAATAATACGGTTTGACTGACAGTTTAATGAGCCAATGGCATCACGAGGTTTAGTGGCGGTGGCGTCGCTTACTGACCCAGGATCAGTGATCCGTAGCAGTTATATTTCCGATTTGAGCTTAAAGTATAGAACAACATATAGCTTGTAGCTTTTGTTGACGCTACCGCGTTACTTGATCAAAATAATAGCTTAGCTACTGAAAAGCTATTTGATTCAGAAAACAGCGACGCTACCACCACGCTACTGAGAAATGTAGTTAAGCTAGTAGCGTCACTACTTGTAGCGACGCTACTGCCCAACACTGAAAGTAGTCAAACCAGTTCATTAGGAGGGGGTGTCCCAATACTTTTGGCAATATAGCGTATATATTGGACTAAATTCTTATAGGTTAAATTAGTTCTCGCATATATGAGTCATTCATCAAGCAATTTTATCAAGATAAATCGTCAGCTGTATCAGACCGAATCTGAGATCGCTGTTGTGAAGTGTCTTCCAGCTAGGGGTAAAGATCCCTTTAAGAGCTCTTTAAGTCCTGAAACTCTTCTCCTGTTGTCATAGTAACCTACTGCAGAACCACATTAAATGTTCAGTGTTGTGTTTGGAGTATGTACACTCACTAAGCCAAAACTGGACATTACTTATGAAGACAGCTGCATTTCAAAGAGACAAATGTTTTTGGAAGTGATGGTTGTTTTTAAGAGCCAGTCCAGTTTCCTTGGAGATAACACTAATATATTGCACAAATTTGTTCCACTGATTTTATTCCAGACCTCCTGAGTGAGAATACCATATTGTGTGATTTATGCTGCTAAATAACTTCAGTGAAATTTCTCAGATACATATATAAACATGAGTATGACTTTTGAACATCATTCATTTCCAAATGATATGTCTCCAAATATGTTAAGTTCAGTTTAAGAAACCTGCTTAAAAAAACTGCATAGGTATTCATTAAAATAAAATAAAAATACCAGAACCAGCTGATGTTTACTTTCTTTCATTCTATACACGTTCTCTCAGATTGCTGATCACATAAACACACTTATCACATACTGTAAATGACGCACATCATTTTTTACAATGCATTAACACAGCTACTATCACTGTCCACCAGTTAAATTTATAGTATTTTTGTACTAATTTTCCCTCTTTGGCCAATCCCATAACTCAAGGACGCATAAGAGTGCAAAATAAGCTCAAGGGCTCACTGTGGCAGCTGTGTTTTCTCTCTGACTGTAAGTGTGATCAGACTTCCAGGAGGTATGAAACCAAGGCATTTATGAGACTGATTATAATTGGATGGTGGGCTCTCAGAGATCTACTCATGTAATCCATCAATTAAGGTGAGTAAATTTGAGCCTACCCTAAACTGCAAATCCTACAGGAAAGTGCACTTATGCATCTTGTCTCAGTACTACTGGATGCTTGGACTTTCATGTTTGTCCGTATTTATTTTATTACACAGAAAAGGCCAGAAATATGCAAAAGGGACTTTTTGGAATCCATTTTTAACTGCCTCTGATTTGTACACAAGCTAAAAACACCCATGTATTCATCTCCCTTACAAAAAAATAACAAATGAAATTAAAAAAAGCAAAAGTTTATTCAAGTGTGCTCTTAATATACTCTAATATAAAAATAAGAAAGGTCTACTATTTATGCACCTATATATTTAAAACTATACTTAAGTACTTTCCTTTATACTGACAAGTATAGAAAAAAAGTAGTACCAGTAATATCATCGACTTGACTGCACAGGTACTATTTGAACTGAATTGAGCAGGATGATGACATCACTGAATCAATGATTAACTGACTTTAACTGAAAATTGAGTGTTTACTAGGACTGGAAAAATAAGTTAATGCATTGTGAATCGAGACATGATTCTGCATCATGCTTTTCTGAATGCATCGCAATTTTCTCTCGAATCGATTCTGAGCTTAGTTTTTAACAGCAGATGGCACTGCATGCTTTAAAAACAGCCATATCTTACAATTCCTATTCCTTACACACACAAACCTAAAATGATCATACATAAAGTTCTAAAAGGTTGAAGCGAATTTCAAGGGTGTTCACAGTGAGCTATGTTTACATTAATCTCGCATCGTAAAAGCATTCCGAAACTCTTAGCTTTTCTTTGTGAGCATTTGAGTGTGTGGTTAAAAATCTGCTGTTAAAAACTAAGATCAGAATCGATTCTCTCTAGTGATGCATTCGGAATTGATTCATGAATTGTGATGCATCGATTTATCGTTGCAGCCCTAGTTTTTACTATTGTTCTTTTGCATTATTAACACACTATTTTCTTATTTAATACTGTAAAGCTGCTTTGACACAATCTGTATTGTGGTGACTTGATTTGAACTCTCCCCTTCATCGGAAATAATGGGGACTTTGGACAAAAATGCCACCAGATTGGACAAAAGTGCCCCTGTACCATTAAATTAAATCTATCACAAATAAAGTGAAAATTAAAATGTTGCATCATATTTCTTTTAACACATTTTTACAGCGTTTTGGATTATAAATAATTGCACATTATTCTGTTGATTTTATGAATTCAATGGCTAATTAGAGGCATTCAGTTTAGTCATCACTGAAACGCTGTATTTGTTTTAAAGGAATAGTTCACCCAAAACTGAAAATTATGTCATTAAAGCATTCACTTCCAAAACAAAAATTTATAGATATTTTACTCACCGCTTTGCCATCCAAGATTATCTCCATATAGTGCACTTCAATGGTGCCCCAGTTTTGAATTTCAAAAATGCATTTGAAATGCAGCTTCAAATGGCGCTAAATGATCCCAGTGGAGGAAGAAGGGTCTTATATAGCAAAACGATCGGTTATTTTTTAAACAAATTGACAATTTATATACTTTTTAACCTCAAATGCTCATCTTAGCTCTGTGATGCGTATGTGTAATCGTTGGTTGGTACTTCTGCAGCGATGTATTGTAGTATGATTTTAAAGTTGGGGACGAAAACGAGATGGGAGTTTTTCGACATACCCTAACTGTCTTGAACTGGAAAAAACAGAGTTCACAAAAATATAGACAAGAAAAGCGTTTGAGGTTAGAAAGTACATAAATAGTGAGTTTGTTTTAAAAATAAGCAATCGTTGCGCTAGATAAGAACCTTCTTCCTCAGCTGGGATTGTTTAGAGCCCTTTGAAGCTGCATTTAAACTGCATTTTGGAAGTTCAAATTTGGGGGCACCATTGAAGTCCATTATATGGAGAGAAATCCTGAAATGTTTTCCTCAAAAAAACATAATTTCTTATCGACGGAAGAAAAAAAGACATCCTACTCATTTAATTACTCATCCTTATGTCATTCCAAACCTGTAAGACCTTCATTCATCTTTGGAACACTCGGAACAAATGTGACCCTGGACCACAAAACCAGTCATAAGAGAATTATATATAATCTACAAGCTGAATAAAAAAGCTTTCCATCAACGTATGGTTTGTTAGGATAGGACAATATTCGGCCGAGATACAACTATTTAAAAAAATCTGGAATCTGAGGGTGCAAAAAAATCTAAATACTGAGAATATCGCCTTTAAAGTTGTCCAAATGATGTTCTTAGCAATGCATATTACTAATCAAAAATTAAGTTTCGATATATTTACGGTAGGAAATTTACAAAATATCTTCATGAAACGTGATCTTTACTTAATATCCTAAAGCTTTTTTGCATAAAAGAAAAATGTATCATTTTGACCCATACTGTCACACTTCGCTGTAGTCGTGCAGGAGACGCTGAGTAAACATAAACAGTCTTTAATTCAATAATCACAGGTAAACCACAACAGGAACTGGGGATAGACACAGGGAAAACAACAAGTAGACCCGACAGGGGAGAAATGACAGGGACTTATATTCAAAGGGTAATTGGACGAACACAGGTGTGAGGAATAATCAATCAAACTAAACAAGGACAGAAACGTGACCAAATAAGGAAAAACAGGAACAGAGACAGGGGCAAAAACAAGGCAAAACAGGTCCAATATACTGACATATTGAGAGAGGTAATTCACAAGCTTAATCTCTCTCTCCCTCTCTCTTTCTGTCTGTCTTCCTGTCTGTCGGTCTGTCTAAACTTCATTATTGACTGCATTAGTTTTCTATTAATGGCTCAAGTGTCGTTACAAGGTCTAAAATGACGTTTTGGAATTAGCAATGAAGGCACTGGATGAGCTGCGTAAAAAATTAATCCTACTCACAATAGCATTTTAAGGACAAAAAGTGGACAAATGTCTTAAAATATATGGTAACCGTAGTATAATTGACTTGGGTCCGTTAAGTTCAACAAAAATAATACACACCCGAGGTGTAACAGCCACGACCAGAATCACCACCTTGGGTGTGCATCATTTTCTAAGAATTCAATGGCCCGTCGTCAATTATTCTTTACTTATACTACGGGCCATTGAATGCATGAATCTGATTGGCTGATAAACGTTCTAATGGTGTGCATTATTTTCAGCGAAACGCACAGCAAACAGTTCCAGGCAGCTCCTGACCGCATTACATGTCTATATCACTTTGCCACATGATTTCTGTTTTCTCAAAGGTATGGTTGTATTGTTACTTCTGTAAATCAAAGGCTAGTAAAAAAAAATAAAAAAAAATAAATAAATAAATAAATATGTCATAGGTCAGTAGTGGGCTGGTCCTTGACCTCATTGCATGTTGAATAAAAATATTGTAAATCGCATCATTGCATCGTATGTTTAATGTGCAGAAAAACAAGGGAGTTCAAGCATATCCGTACTAGATTTTATTAGCTAATTTACATGTTCATACTTAGGTGGGGAAAATCAAAAAATTAACATTAACATTTTAGCTTCTGGAAAGTTTGACTCTGTCTGATATAAAGACTGGACCTTCAAAGCAGTTTGATAAAGGCAACAATTGTGTTTTTTGACTGCCTGTCAAAAAAAAAAACGCTGTCTGAACAATGTCATCACTTTTCCATATGATGGTAAAAATCAGGCATTTAATACTTTGGTGAGTTTCTTTCCATATGGCTGGTAATAAAAGTACTAAAAGGGATTTGAGTTACACTTCCACTACCCTCTTACTGAACTTTCCAGCTGACGCTAATTGAGAGGAGACTCATGTATGGGTGTGAATGTACCATTCTATTTTCCATTGAGGGAATTCATTTGTTATTTTTAATCAGCTTATTACTTATTTGTGATTTGAAGCACAAAGCTGGACTGCAGACGGGGACCTCAGATACTTTTGTTAGTGATGACGACTTCTGCGTTTAATATTTAAACTTCCTGAATGAAAATAAACTGTTCCCACGTTTAATCAATCCAATACCTGCCATTAGTAGTGTCAAAAACATCAGTATTTTAAAAGAATTGATCAAATTAAATTAACATTAAAAACAATTAACAAAGATAGTTTCATTTATATTTAACAAGTTGGATAACTTAAGATATAAATTCTGAATCTTCCGTCTTGTAATGTGGAATGTGATGATTCTTCCAGATGGCATATTATTCTCCCCTGGATTGAACTACCAAATACAGCTCTATTTTCTCACCAGCTATCAGTGTCAAACAGTTTCTTATACTGAAGCATAACTTGTAAGAACTAAAACAAGCAAACTGTAGGTTAGGGGGAATGATAATAGAAGTCTTTCTGGAGAAAATATTGCTGTTCAACATCTGGTTAATATTTTAACTGAGCTGATTTCAAAGAAATGCAGATGGAATATCTAACACCCACATGTGCTTTCACTGGTGACATGCCTTTGAGATTTCTCACCTTTACACTTGTGTGATTTTTTTTTTTTAAACATACATAAACTACACATAAATGTTAAAATGTATTTTATAAATATGTTGTGAACCTGACTGTAGCATAAAAAGTTTTTTTTTTTTCAACTGCTTACATTTTCAAAACTTAAAAAAAAAAACTTCACACACAAATCCAAGAATTGCACACACAAAATGCAAAATGCCTCACATCTCATCTTCATTGCAAAATGAAGCACTGCATTCGAAATATCACAAACATATCCCAAAAGCAAACATTTGACTCACGTTGCAAACACCTTTTCCATACACTTTTTCCATAATATTACATTTTTAGATATTATATACACACAGTTATTCAAAACCTAAACCTTTTCTTTCATTAGCTCCTATGTACATTTCTGTACTTGAAAGTAATTGGCAAAGAGATGTTGAAAAATTCACATTAAACAAGACTGAAACCAAACTATTCTTACTGTAAGCTTTTGTGGTTGTGAATACAGTATTGCACAGTACGAAAGAAAAAAAATACATCAAACATGTGTAGATGTACAGGCCTATTCTAAAGACATGATTGGTTAGAGTTACAGTTTTTCTCAAATCAATTTAACACATATCCCCAAACATATATAACAAACACTTTGTAATTGTACTAAACAGATTGTAAGTTTTCCTAAGTTTTACACAAATCACAAACATTTATGTACCATTAGTACGGTGGCCGAGAGAGCTCAACACGCTGCAACTTAAGAAAACACATGCAAACAGAAAAAACGACAACAAATAAATAAAAAAACATCTTCATCAGTTTGACAACACAGGCGCTGCAAATCCTCACAACGCAAACACAAATACGGAAACGCTGCGAACACAAAAAAGTGCTGCAAATAGCACGGAGCACAACGGAAATGTTTCAGGGTGACCTTAAAAAGTGACGAACCCATCTGGGACCTGATTATTTGTTCAGTGGCTGTTGGTCAGAGCAGAGGTGTTGTCGGGGAACTAAAAGGTGATAAAGATGAACTTCGTAATGGGAAAATGAAGCTTCCCTTCCGGAGGGAACTCTACGCTGCGTCCTGGTGGACACTATGGGAACTGCCGTCAGTGTAACCGGTTCTGAAGCTCTTATAGAACAACGACAATGAACTTTGACATTGGCCGGTGCCAGCCTATGACATCATAACAAGCCGCCTAGTATAAAAGGGGCGCTTGTGAATACATCAACCATCTTTTTGTCCTTCAGACTGACCTTGTTCTAAGCGTGAGTAGAATGATGATTCCTAGAGTAAACAGTTCAGGAAGAGTGCAGATCCGTGTCAGAGAAATCTGACACCAGATGACGCGCACAACCTGTTTGTTATGTGTTTGGGTGAAGAGCATGCGCGCTCTGTTCTTGAGAGAACAGAGCGCGTTCATTGTGAGAGTTTCTCTCTGAGGAAACTCCACTCTCGTTTGTCCCTTTTCCCGAGGGAATTGGGACATTTATCTGCTCTACGCTGCTCTGGTCCCGTTGCAGCCGAGGCTGCATGGAGAACGAGCCCGTGGCGGTTACAGATGAAGCGCGTTCACGAGTTGAGAGACGTGTAATCTCTCACGCTCGTCAGCCGCTGATGAGGGCGAGCTGCGGGCGAAGGATGTATTGTTTTTTGACATCCTTTGATACAGCAGCAAGTGCTCTACTGGTTTTAAGCCAGGTGAGCAGGATGTGGCTGTTATGGGCAAAAAAGTTATTTTCTGAGCTCTCACAGCCTGCCTGCCCGGTGTATGATGAGCTGTTGTCTGTTATGAACCGCGCTGCGGTCTGCCTTGATTTGTGTTTAAAGCACGTGCAGGGGGAGGTTGCTCATAGCAGTTTATATGAGCAATTTCTCCCTGGCCATAACAGACCAGTCCCCATGTGCATCCCATTCCTTCCTGATCTATATAATAAGATCGGGAGGGCATGGGATAAATCATATTCAGCCCGCACTCATCTATATCAGCATGTTAGTTATGCTGATGCAGAGTGAGTGCGTGAGTATGGCGGGGCGTCGGTGCCATCGCCTGAGGATATGCTTGCTGTCTCTCGGCGGGGGTGGCGTCGACGCTGAGGGCATACGCGGCAGCGGGTCAGTCTGGTGCTGCCTGCACACAGTGGCAGTGTTGCAGGCTTACCAGGCTGATCTGCTGGAGGATAAAGACCCGTGGAGATGGTTGAGCTGTTTCACACCACAGATTTGTGGGTGAATTTGGCAGACATCGGGGAGAAAGAGAAGTGCTTTTCCTCGATGGGCCAATCTCGCCTTCCGAATTATTCTGTACATCCGTTGAGACGGTGGCGACTAATTCAGGGAGGCGGAGGCGTGCTTAGCAGCTACTAGATCCCTTAGATCTTTTTGGATCTTTTGGGTCTGTTATTCCTCACCGGTCTTCATCCCCACCCAAACGCAGGGGGGAGCCTGGCCCCTCAGGCAGGACCAGGCAGTTTGTGTGGCCACTCGAGACCCTCCTCCTGGGAGGGGTAGGTCTCAGAGGAGACGTGATGCGCGACATAGGAGAGGGGATCGTAGGGAAACGATCCTCTCACTTCTCCCTCACTATCGTTCGGCCGCCTGCCCTTTTTCCCCCATAAGACTCTGGGGCTGGGCCGATGATAGATTGATAAACTCAATCTGTTGGCCCGGTACATGAACTGACATATACGTGGGTGTGTATATATGTATATGTATGTATTGTTTGTCTACCAGCTCCGCTTGGGTGAGACTTTAGTATTTGAGCTCCATATTGAACTCTACGTTCCCTAAGTGTCGAGTGTAGCTAGGTCTTCCCTCGTTTGTGAGATAGCGTACCGAGACCTCCACTCGTCAATAACTCCTGTAGGGGTTAAGCGTTGTCAGGCTTCCTCTCATTTTGAAGAGTTATCCTTTGAAGCCTCCGCTGTTTTGAGCTCGGCTTAGGCATTATTTATACCTGCATATGCATGTTTACACACCTACTGGGTGTGGCAGACTCCCCGTCCCGTGGTAGAGTCTGGACAGAGACTCCACTCTTTATTTTGAGTGTAAAGCCGGGAGGTTTGGGTTGAGATCTCCACACCGTTTTTTAAATGTAAGCAACCTAGGGTTGAGTGTTGTAGGCTGCCTCTCTTTTTGAGTCAGTGCATTGAAGCCCACACTCCCCAGGGCTCTGCTTCTAATATTAGAGAAAGGAAAGTTTAGTAAACCCCCCTGTGAGTAGATTTTTATTCAGGCCTCCTCTCGCTGAGAGTTGTGCTGGTGAGACTTCCATCCTTTTAAAGGTTCACGTTTAGGCCAATTTCTCACAGTTCTATCTTGGGCAGTTCTAGTACCTTGAGGCTCCTTTGAGCCTCGTTATTTATACTAAGGCGTAATGTAGCAGGTCTTCCCTTGGCGAAAGCCCTGTGTTGGACCTCCAGAAGTTCATTTGAACTTTGTGTAGACGCTTTAAGCTCTGTCCAGGTGGTATTTTTAGTATGCAGACTCTGCTGAGCCTCATTACTATACTGGGGTTGAGTGTAGTTAGGTCTCCCCTCATTTTTAGTGAGCTGTGTTGTTCTAAGACCTCCACTCCTAGATTTTCCTGCCACGGTGAGCGTTGCCAGGCCTCTTAGAGTCGAGAATCGCTCTGCTGAAGCCTCCACTCTCTGAAACTCCACTAAGGCGATCTATTTTTGCTCTGCATAATTAATCGCCTTGAGGTGTTGGGTGTGGTCAGGTCCCTTCCCTTTGATTATTGTACTCATACAAGTGAGACCTCCACTCTTAGGAGTTTTCCCCCTTTCAGAGCAAGATTGGTCGGAGTGTTGTTAGGCCTCCTCTCGGTAAAAAGAGTCTTTCTGCTGAACCCTCCACTCTTGAGTGCTGCTGATTAGGTCTCCTCTCGCCTATTTGCGTTATGATGAAGATCTTGCTCTCACAGTCTTTCCTCTGGCCTAGACTGAGAGCTGTTAGACGTATTTCTCACAGTGAGAATCATTTAGCTGCAGCCTTCGCTCTGTAGAGCTCCACTCAGGTAGTTTATGAAGGCTGTTTAGCTTTACTAACTGCCTCTAGTGTTGAAGCTTTAGATATGAGTGTCGTCAGGCCTCCTCTCGTTTTAGAGAGTCTTTCTGCAGAAGCCTCCACTCTTGAGTGCTGCTGATTAAGTCTCCTCTCGCCTATTGGCCTACTGTAGAGCTCCACTTAAGTAGTTCATGTTGGCTCTGTGAGCTTTACCAACTGCTTCTAGTGTTGAGCGTGGCTCTTTCCACTGAGGATTGAGCGTTGTCAGTTTAGAGAGTCTTTTTGCTGAAGCCTCCGCTCTCCTTAAGCTCCGCTTCTAGTGCACAGGTCTACTGTGAGCCTTGCTACCATTATGAGACATTGTATGGTGGCCCTCGCTCAGCTTTTGGGCCCCTTCTAAAACCCACATGAGTGGTAAGTACTCACGTAAAGCTTTGAGCACTCTCTAAAACCCACATGAAGTGGTAAGTGCACACGCAAAGTCTCTGGGCACTTTCTTAAATCCACATGAGTGGTAAAGATTCCCCCCTGAAGGTTTAGTTCTTTTCTAAAATCCTATATGGTATGGGTTACGCAGTATCTCCGTTCCCATTCTAGAGTTGGTTCTAAAAACCCCTGTTTTTTCCCAACTTTGTCTCGGTAGCACAGTTTTTCAGGTCTCCTCTCGTTCCGAGAGTCGTTGTATTGAGACCTCACTCTCTAAGAGCTAATTTTTAGACCCATTCTCACAGTATGCTAGCTGGTAGGCCTCGTTGAGCCTCGCTAACTATCCTTGGTACTGTGCTGAGAGCCCCTCTGCCAAGGTTGAGTGTTGTTAGGCTTTCTCTCTTTAGAGATTCTTCTTGAAGCCTCCACTCTACAGAGTCCTATATGTAGACTCTTAAGTGAGTTTGGTACTTCCTAAGCGTTGAGTGTAGCCAGGTCTCCCCTCAGTGAGGGTTACCATCTTGAGACCTCAACTCTTGAGCTTCTCTACAGTGATTAATAAGGCCTCTTGTGAGCAAACTGCTACCATCGTAACAATGTTTCCCACGCCAAAAGCCTGGGTACCTCCTCAAATCCACAATAGTGGTGAGTACTCACGTGAAGCTTTGAGCACTCCCTAAAACCCACATGAAGTGGTTAGTGCACACGCAAGTCTCTGGGCACTTTCTGAAATCCACATGAGTGGTAAAGATTCCCCCCTGAAGGTTGGGTTCTTTTCTAAAATCCTATATGGTATAGGTTACGCAGTATTTCTCCATTCCCATCCTAGAGTTGGTTCTAAAACCTCTGGTTTTTCCCACTCCATTTTGGTAGCATGGTGTATCAGGTCTCCTCTCCGTGAGAGTCGTCTGACCGTCACTCTTGAAAGAGCTCACTTATTAGGCCCATTCTCACAGTCATGACAGCTGGTAGGCCCCTTCCTGGCCTCGCTAACTATCCTTGGTGGAGTGCTAATACTACCACTCACCAAGACTGAGTGTTGTCAGGCTTTCTCTCTTCAGAGATTCATTCTGCAGCCTCCACTCTATAGAGCCCTGCTTTCAGCGTGTGAGCTCTCCTGTGAGTCTTGTTACTTCCAAGCGTTGAGTGTAGCCAGGTCTCCCCTCACTTAGAGGGTCATCATACTGAGACCTCCACTCTTAAGAGCTTCCCGTAGGATTGAGCGTTGTCAGGCTTCCTCTCATTTTAGAGAGTCTTCTGTGAAGCCTCCGTTCTCCAGAAGCTCCGCTTCCAGTACTTCCAAGCGTGAGTGTAGCCAGGTCTCCCCTCACCGAAGGGTTATTATTGGAGACCTCCGCTCCTAAGAGCTAGTGGACTGAGCGTTGTCAGGTTTCCTCTCATGTTAGAGAGTTTTCTATGAAGCCTCCGTTCTCCAGAAGCTCCGCTTCTAGTACTTTCAAGCGTGAGTGTAGCCAGGTCTTCCCTCACTAGAGGGTTATTATTTGAGACCTCCACTCTTTAAGAGCTCTCCAAAAGCTCCGTTTCCAGGCTTTGCTGCCGCCTGAAATAATATATGGTGTTTTTCCCTTGCTATGCTCTGGGCACCTCCTCAAATCCACAATAGTGGTGAGTACTCACGTGAAGCTTTGAGCACTCCCTAAAACCCACATGTAAGTGCACACGCAAAGTCTCTGGGCACTTTCTGAAAATCCACATGAGTAGTAAAGATTCCCCCCTGAAGGTTGGGTTCTTTTCTAAAATCCTATATGGTATGGGTTATGCAGTATTTCTCCGTTCCCATTCTAGAGTTGGTTCTAAAAACCCCAGGGTTTCCAACTCCACTCCAGACAGCACTATTTAGGATCGAGTGTCGCTAGGCTTCCTCTCGTCTAGAGAGTCTTCTTGTTGAAGCCTCCACTCTCCTGAGAACTCCACTTAGGTGGTTCTATTGCTTAGGTTCTTGGAGCCTCATGAATCACCTCCAGTGTTGAGTGTAGTTAGGTCTCTGACCTCCACTCAGAGAGTTCCACGCAAGCACAGAGTGTTGCCTGGCTTCCTCTCTTTTAGAGAGTCTTTCTGGAGCCTCCGCTCTTCAGAACCCCCGCTTAGTATGAAGACAGTGGTAAGCTTCACTACTTTCTGTAGCGGTGAGTGTAGTTAGGCCTACTCTCGCTTAGAGAATCAGGTCTCCACTCCTAGGAGTTCCGTGCTTGGGTAGCCGAGCTAGCCGTGACGTCGGCCCAAGTGATTCTCGCTGGTAGTGGGGGGTGATGTTCCTTCTTGACTCCTCAATCAGTCAGTTGTTCACTTATCCCTCAGCATGGCAGCGTTGGTATAGACATTCCCATAGTGTCCACCAGGACGCAGTGTAGAGTTCCGTCAGGAAGAGAACGTCTAGGTTACGTATGTAACCCTGGTTCCCTGAGGACAGGGAACGAGACGCTGCGTCTCGTAGCCATGCTTCGGGCCCCACTTATGTCTCCGTCAGACAAAAATATGGTTGATGTATTCACAAGCGCCCCTTTTATACTGGTAGGCGCCTTGTTATGATGTCATAGGCTAGCGCCGGCCAATGTCAAAGTTCATTGTCGTTGTTCTATAAGAGCTTCAGAACCGGCCACGCTGAAGGCAGTTCCCATAGTGTCCACCAGGACGCAGCGTCTCGTTCCCTGTCCTCAGGGAACCAGGGTTATATATGTAGCCTAGATGTTTTCGAAGCACTGAGGCTTTCCCCTCAACTGTATCGTAAAAAGGTTCATTACTCGAAGCTTTTCAAACATGTTGTACACTAATGACATCTTGTGGTCAAAGGTGGAAAAAGTTGCTTTCGCATCCCAGATCTCAAAGCGATTTTGGACAGTTTCATCAAATACATCAATTTGTGCTACGAAGCCGTCAGAAATAAAAAAAAATGTCATTTTACTTGAATTAATCTGTAAATATTTTTTTTTTATAAAATTATATAAGTATAAGCATGGTTCATGGAGGCATATATGTTCAAAGTAAATTAAGAATACTGTTGACTAATATTATTATTAATTAGAAGTGAAGCAAGGATAACTGCAAAATTAGCATGCACAAAACTACACATGTACATATTTATTCGTATTATGATTTATTCTTAACAAAAAGTGAATGACACTTGAAACCTGCGCAAGGGGTTTATGTTATTTGAATCAGAATATGAAGCAGTCACGTGGTTGTGTGCGAAAACGAAGCTTCGGACGTCACAGGTCATGTGGTTATGGCAAAACGAATTAAGCTCCGGTACAGTGCTTCACTGTGAGATGTTTCGTTTTTTTTTATACAAGCTTCGAAGCTTCGGTGTCAAATGTCACATCACTAGATAAACTATCACCTATTAGTTCACCGACAACACCTCTGCTCTGACCAACAGCCACTGAACAAATAATCAGGTCCCAGATGGGTTCGTCACTTTTTGAGGTCCCCCTGAAACATTTCCGTTGTGCTCCGTGCTATTTGCAGCACTTTTTTTTTGTTTGCAGCTTTTTTTTGTGTTTGCAGCATTTCCGTATTTGTGTTTGCGTTGCGAGGATTTGCAGCGCCTGTGTTGTCAAACTGATGTTTTTTTTTTATTTGTTGTCGTTTTTTTCTGTTTGCATGTGTTTTCTTTCTGTTTGCATGTGTTTTCTTAAGTTGCAGCGCGTTGACCTCTCTCGGCCACCGTACATTTGTCTGAACACAACAAACTAAAGGTGCGTTCCGATCGACAGGGTCCCTACGCAGTGTTCACTGCTCCCTACTCCCTTAGCACGGTATATCCGTTGAAGTGGACTTTGCTGACAATAATCGCTCATTTGGAATGCCCTGGAATGTCATCAAAGCAAATCAACGGCAGATTATGATATAACATAAATAAATATTGTAATTTATTTTACTTTCAAATTTAAATACATATAAAATACATATAAACGTATGTATCTAAAAAAATATAGTCTAAATGTATATGTTTAGACCATTAACAGATGAACAGATTTTTGTGGTCTTATCTCACGCACTTTTTTTCCCCACACACAGCCTATATTTAACTATCCTGTGGTAACATTAAATAAAACAAGACAGAGCTTTACCTCGCCAGTTTTACTTTCATTCATAAAATACAATATGCAAATGTAACATGAATCGCCATAGCCATTCATAAACACTCTAATTTGTATTATAATAACAACATTTATTGCAGCTGCTCCATATCAGAGCCTTTAAAAAAACGTCAACGGCTCTGCTCCATCATTACTTCTAACGCAATGACAGTTGGGTAGTTTTCCCCGTCCACTTCCTGTGAAGTGAAGTACCGATGTTCCCTTATTCCCTATGCCATTCGCAGTGCCCTCCGAACTGAACATGTTCGCTCCCTTCTGTTTGGAATCTCACTTAAGATGGCGGAATACCCTGTGAAGTCCACTTCGCAGTCCACTTACGGTCGAATGGAACCTTAAATTTTGTCATTTGTCATTCTATCAAATGAACATGCTATATTTTCATTTTCCCCAAACTGATAACTATTCGGTTAATTATACACACAATACAGGAAATGACGTTTTCCTAATTGTTTACACATATATCAAAATTGCTTTAAAATAATATCGTGTTTTTGTGTTTGCTTAGACACGATTTTAAAAACAAGGCTCATTTTGTCAAAACCCTACATACAATTCATACATCTACACACAAGTAGCAGAACATCTCAAAGTTTTTGCAAAATAAAACATGTAATTCAAAACTATACGATAATTTAACAACAGCCAGTTTTGGTACCATATGGCACACACATGGTTCATACAGTCGGATTCTCTTTGAACCACACTGCTGTGCTCAATCTTAAACATTTGTAACATTTCTACCTTTCTAATGCCCCCCCCCCTTTTTTAAGAATGTTTAAGAACATGAATATATGGACCAAACACAACACACGAGACAAGTATTGCACATTGATGAAAGTATTTATTTCTCACCACATTGTAATCTAAACATATTCTAAATACAATATATCATAAAAAAGACAAAAAAAAAAAAAAAAAAACCTTAACATCATCTCTTCATGTAGCTGGATATGGCCACCTTCTCCACATTACAGCCAATGTCCTCCCTCGCAAGACAGCAAGGGAAGATCCTTGAAAGTTGAAAGTTGAAAGTTTATTTGCACATATAACATTTAAAATACAGCTTTGCAAATCCAATAAAAAAGAAAAATGAAAATACTGTGCAGGAGAGAGTGAGAAGACCCTGAGGTCTTATAAAACCACCTCCCCAAAATCCCATTAAATGGAAATAAAGTTACATGATCAAACAAGACAATACAATCACACATCAAGCATTTAAATATAACAAATTAACAAGATAAACTCATTTATATGTTAACATTATTTTCAGCTCTCTTTTGAAAGAGTTTAGAGTGGTTTTAGTCTTTAAAGCGGGGTCTAAATGATTCCAGAGGAAAGGCCCTCTATATTTCAGTGTAGATTGATTGGCCGTAGTTCTACAAAAAGGAAGATAAAAGTCTTTGCAGCGCCTTGTGGAATAAGCATGAACATCCGAAGAATACATGAAAAAATTATTAAAAACTCTGGGCATAATATTTGTCATATTCACATACTTGTACATAAAGATATTTATGCAATAGATGTTAACATTAAATATAGTCAAAATGTAATATTTTATGAAAAGCGGAGCAGATGATGACAATCTATTTGATTTACTCATAATTCTTAAGATTTTCTTTTGTATTAATAGAATCTTATTTAGATATGTTTGGCATGTTGCACCCCAAACAATATTACAGTACAGAATATGGGGATAAATTAAACTATAATATAATGTTTTCATACATAAAATATCAATTAAAGAGCGAACTCTACTCAATATACCAACAGATTTCATTATTTTTCTACAAACATGTTGAATATGATATTTCCAGGTTAGTTTTTGGTCGACAATGACACCTAAAAATTTTATTTGGTTCACTTGGCTAATTTTTAAACCATCAATTGATACCTCTATGTCCTGACAATCTCCTTTATTTTTTGTGCTAAAAATCATATAATTAGTTTTTTGTATATTAAGAAAAAGTTGATTTACTTTAAACCATTTAGAAATGTTTTGTAACTCTTCATTTGCTTCTCTTATCAATGTATCAATGTTAGAATGAGATAATAGAAGACATGTATCGTCAGCAAACATAAGTGGCATAACATTTTTACAAACAAATCTTAAATCATTAATATAAATTAGAAATAATAGAGGTCCCAAAATGGACCCCTGCGGTACCCCGCATAATAGTTTTCCCCTACTTGAGCTCAGATTGTTAACATAAACAAATTGCTCTCTCTCATCCAAATAGTTTTGTATGATAGGCTATATGTTTAATGCCATAATTTTCTAATTTTGCTAAAAGAATATTATGATTTATTGTGTCGAATGCTTTTGACAAATCTAAAAATATACCAATAGTTATTTTTTTTATGCAGATTTTTTGTGATTTTATCGACAAACTGTAAAAGAGCCATTTCTGTAGACATGTTCTCTCTGAAGCCATACTGGTGATCATATAAGATCAAATTTTCTGTAAAGTGTTTTAATATCCTTTTATAAACTAATTTTTCCAGTATTTTAGAAAACAAAGGTAAAACTGAAATTGGTCGATAATTATTAAATAAATGCGAATTCCCAGACTTAAACAAAGGAGTTACTTTAGCTAATTTGAGATCTCTTGGTACAACACCTGTTTTAAGTGACAAAGAGAGAACATAGGTTACAGGCTCAATAATAGAGGAAGCTACTTTCTTTATGAGACTAGCTCTAATTTCATCATGTCCTGGAGCTGTGTCCTTCATCTTTAATATGATTTCAAGCACTTCATTAGGAGTTGGAGGATCAAATTCATTTAAACAGGGATAAGGCAGATCAAAAATTTGTGAAGTAAATTTTCCTGTATTCACAATGTTTTTTGCCAGTGAAGGACCAACATTCACAAAGAAATCATTGAAACCGTTTGCTATATCGATAGGGTTTTGATAATTCTCGATACCATCAGATAACTGAGATGGAATACCTCGAGTTGTTTGTTTTTTATTTAATAATTCATTTATAACATTCCAGGTGTTTTTTATATTTTCACATGAATTTCCTAACTTTTCAGAAAAATGTTTTTTTCTTGGCATCTTTTAGAACTTTGCTGAATCTGTTTTTATATTTTTTATAATACGCAATATTTAACGGTGTGGGGCTAATGAGAGATTTTTTATACAACTTATTTTTAGTAATGGAAGATTTTCTTAATGCAGGTGTAAACCATGGCTTAGAAATATTCCTGTTTTTACTTCTACTTTGTACCAATGGAAAACATTTATTAAACAAAGATGAAAATATATTCATAAATGTCTGATAAGCTGTTTCGGCATCCTGATGTCCGAAGACCTGATTCCATGATATCTCAGCCAATGACCTTTTAAAAGACTCAACATATTTAGAAGTAAGTCTACGATGTTTCATACTATAGGTTGGCTTTTTTTGCAGAGAATTTGTAAAAAACAGAAATACAGGGAGATGATCTGAAATATCAGTAAGCATTACACCTGATGTGACTGAATTTACAAAATGATTAGTTAGTATATTGTCAATTAAAGTTGCCGATGAAGACGTTATCCTTGTTGGTTTATCAATAAGTGGATAAAAATAATAAGAATAAAGTGTATTCAAGAACTCAATGGAGGAATTAGATTCATGTTTCAAAAGATCAATGTTGAAATCTCCAAGAAGAATGCAAGTCCTATTCTTATCACTTATAATCTCCAACGTAGAGGACAAAGCCTCATTGAAAATGTCAATATCATTATCAGGTGGTCGATAAATGCAACCAATAATTACAGTTTGACCCCCAAAACAGCCACATTTTGAAATTTCTATAAAAACTGCTTCTGCATCAGTTTCAGAAAAATGAATACTCAAATCTTTCCTTTCAAAGAATTCAAAATCGTCATGAATAAAAAGAGAAACTCCACCACCGTTTCTATTAGTTCTACAAAAATGTACTGCGTTGTATTGAGGTAAGGAGTAAAATTGTCTGATGTCCTCATTCAGCCAAGTTTCAGTCAGAGCAAACACAGAAAACTGATGTTCCAAAGTTGATAGAAACTGCATGAATAAATCAAAATTCTTAGGTAGACTACGGATATTCAAATGAAAAGCGGAAAACATATCCTGATTATAATTTGATTTACTTTTAGACAGTGCATTAAATTCAACTTCATTATAATAAAGACATGTATCACTCGACCTTAAATTTAAACTATTTTTATCTGGATCAACCAGGTCATTATATGATCTATCCTCATCAATATCATATGGATTAAAGACCAAATTACCTGCAGAGAAACTATGTGAAAAAGACATGAAGAGTTAAAAACAAAACAAAAGGCAACAGTCAAATATCTTCACATGTAAGGCATTTTAACTGAATCGAGGAGGATGTACAATCAGTTGGTCATACTTTAGGAAGGCGATGTTCCCCTTTTTCCTCTCTTCTCTAAGCTTAGGAAGCAATTCCTTTCGCTTCATGCGGACCTTGTCAGAGTAGTCCTCATTAATATAGATGTTTGTGCCTTTTAGGGACTTTGCTCTCTTCAGTATTTCTTGTTTGTCCTTGTACCGAAGAAGTTCAATCAGAATAGATCTTGGTCGTCCAGTAGAATCATATTTCCCAATTCGATGTCCTCTTTCAAATTCAATATGCTTTGGTTCTATTTTAAGATGCTCCAGAAAAAGTTTCTTTACTTTTGCTTCGGTTTCAATCCATGTTTCAGACTTTACATCAGGAACTCCATCAATCACGATGTTCTTTTTTCTTGATATGTTATCCATATAATCCAGTTTACCTGTTAAGCTGTTTAAAGAAGCTTGGTATTCACCAAAACTTTCTGCAATGGCTTGATGTTTTTCTGCCATCTTGCTTGATTTAGCTTTTATCTCATCTACTTCAGCCTGAGAAAACTGGAGACTTGTTTTTAAGTCCTGAATGTCTTTAGTCACACTTTGGACATCTTTGAAAAGGTTGTCCATACGAACACACATAGAGTCCACAATCACTTGAACACATGATTTAAAACTCTTCTCTTGTTGATCAAGAAGTTCTTTAAAATAAGTCTTTAGTTGTTCAAGCATCTCCTGGACCATAGGCAATGACACAGAGTCGTCCTCACCTTTTCTTGGCATTTTGATGTTATCAGATTTTGATGTTATCAGAGCTTGATTTGTAGAACCAGGCTGGACCAGCTTGAGTAGGCCTTGTTTACAATCTGACAAATATCACTTTAGTTGTCAACCATCCACCTTTCGTAATCCACAATCCAAATGTATCTTGAAGTATAGGAAAAACACCTGGAATATTTCTGAATGAAGTTAGTCAAGATAGTAATGCCAGGAACATCCACTCCAACAAAGAATAGTATCAGCCAGCCATATCACTCGGCGGCCATCTTCAAATTATACCAAATTATATCCTTGCCCAGGCTCGGCTTCTATTAGGTTACACAGGCCTCCTCCATAGCTTGAATGGGGTTTATAACATAAAGTCAGAGATCATAAACCTTCCACTGCCATGCATAAGGGAAAAAGGAAGGGAATGGAGAGTGTTGGGGGAGGTACTGTAAAAATGGAACAAGTTTCTGGTTGCATTAGTCCAATACCTAGTCTGTCCAATTCTTAGTCTGTCTAGAAATGTGAGTATGTGGTCTGTATTTTAAGGACCTATTTTGGCATGCCAGTGGAGGAGCCAATCCTGCATGATTGCAGCATATATAGTGATGTTCCCACAGCGTTGGCCCGGGACATTCAAAATAGCTTTGTGGCCAAAGATGTTTCTCCCCATTCCTCTTCCTTTTACTGCAACGCTGCCTTTCAGTTTTGTTGAAAACAAAAATTCACCTGTTGCTTTTGTATAGTGCTTACACCTTGATTGAGTTTACAGTTAAACACAAGTGTCTGCACACTTAGCCATGTTTAATCAAATTGTTCATATGTGCAGTATTTTGAAAAGCAGTGCCACGGCGCCACGGGTGTGCACTTGGATGGGTTAAATGCAGAGCACAAATTCCTAGTATGGGTCACCATACTTGGCCTCACTTCACCTCCTTTCCTTTCCTTTCCTAAAATGGCAAAGAAGTGACATCATGTTAGATGTCTGTGTCTAATGAGAAGTGTGTTTAGTGTCTTGCAAAACATTGTGTGTAGTGTTTTGCAAAAAGTGTGAGGCTGAGAATGTGCTTATTGTTGTGTAGATTTGGGCTGAGGTTTTGTAAAAAACTGTAAATATATTCCACTAGAAAGCAGTTATATTAAATAGTAAAAATATATCACAATATTACTGATCTTACTGTATTTTGGATTACATAAATGCAGGCTTGGTGAGCAGAAGAATTAAAAAAAAATCTTACTGTTCCTAAACATTTGACTGGTAGTGTATATCAACCATTTGTAGTTGGACAGAAACCAAACATAATTTTGAAAAAGGTGATTATTCCAAAGCATTTTCTAAGGCCTATTCTAAAGCCATGATTGGTTGGTGTTAAAGGAACACTCCACTTTTTTTGGAAATAGGCTCATTCTCCAACTCCCCCCGAGTTAATAAGTTGATTTTTACCGTTTTGAAATCCATTCAGCCGTTCTCCTGTTCTGGCGATATCACTTTTAGCATAGCTTAGCGTAGATCATTGAATCCTATTAGACCAATAGCATCGCGTTCAAAAATGATCAACGAGTTTCCATATTTGTCCTATTTAAAACTTGACTCTTCTGTAGTTATATCGTGTACTAAGACTGGTGGAAATGCAAAGCTGCAAGATTCTAGGCTGATAAGATTAGGAACTACACTTCCATTCCGGCGTAATAGTCAAGGAAGTTTGCTGCCGTAATATGGCCGAAGCAGACGGAGTTTTATCAGAAATGAGTTCCCAGCTAGTTTAGCATTTGCACATGTGCTGCGTGGTATTATTGCGCCTGCTTCGGCCATATTACGGCAGCAAACTTCCTTGACTATTACGCCGGAATGGGAGTGTAGTTCCTAATCTTATCAGCCTAGAAAATTGAAGCTTTGCATTTCCACCGGTCTTAGTACACGATATAACTGCTGAAGAGTCAAGTTTTAAATAGGACAAATATCGAAACTCGTTGGTCATTTTTGAACGTGATGCCATTGGTCTAATAGGATTCAATGATCTATGCTAAGCTATGCTAAAAGTGATATCGCCAGAACAGGAGAACGGCTGAATGGATTTCAAAACGGTAAAACTCAACTTATTAACTCGGGGGGAGTTGGAGAATGAGCCTATTTCCAAAAAAAGTGGAGTGTTCCTTTAAGTAAAGCAATGGGTGTTTGCACAAGTGAGAAGTTAGTGTGAGGCACTGATGAATTACTGTGGCATTTTGATTGGTTGTGTTTAAAAAAGGAAATCAAGATGATTCCTGTTAGATTTTTGTGTGTTACATAGAGAATTGTGTGTTGTGTTGGTAACACTTTATAATAACTATCCGTTATAACTAGTTAATAGATCATTAATAAACTGTTAGTTAATGGGTTATAAATGACTTGTTAAATAGCAGTTAATAGTTTAATTATTTATAACTATCTATTATAACTAGTTAATAGACCATTAATAAACTGTTCGTTAATGAGTAATAAATGACTTGTTAAATAACAGTTAATAGTTTGTTAATTATTTATAACTGTGCCTTATAGATAGCCAATAGATAACTTACAAGCTGTTAGTTAACAAGTTATAAATGACTTGTTAACTGTATTTTAATGATTTATAACTATACCTAATAAATTAGTAATAGATCATGAACAAGCTGTTAGTAAATTACTTACTAAAGACTTGTTAAGTATCAGTTAATAGTTTGTATATGTTATTGGGACGTTATTCTAAAGTTGTAACTATTCTTCATTTATTAACTGTTAGTAAATGAGGAATAGTTGCAACTTTAGAATAACGTCCCACTAACATACATAAGCTAATAACGAACACTTAACTAATACATTAACTCACACTTTACAGATCAGTTGTTCATAGTTTAACCACCTACTAATAAAAGTGAAACATGGTAGAACAGCAAATGGATCGCCGCTGGTTCACTCAGTATAGAGGGTCCAAGGTGTGATAAAACATCTTCATATCAATAATGCCAATGGCTAGATTTTTATTTATTTTGTTTTCATGTTTAGCACAAAAAGTGCCCAAACCTCAGAAAAGCCTATGGGTGGAACAAGGTTGAGGTACAAAAATTGTGTATTTTAAATATCACATCAAATTTCTGTAGCTTGAACTTGTTCCATCCATTTGCTGTTCTACAAAGTACAAAGTCACTGGTATTAGTAGATGGTTAACTATGAACAACTGATCTGTAAAGTGTGAGTTAATGTATTAGTTAAGTGTTAGTTATTAGCTTATGTATGTTAGTGGGACGTTATTCTAAAGTTGCAACTATTCCTCATTTACTAACAGTTAATAAATGAAGAATAGTTGCAACTTTAGAATAACGTCCCAATAACATATATAAACTATTAAATGATACTTAACAAGTCTTTAGTAAGTAATTTACTAACAGCTTGTTCATGATCTATTACTAATTTATTAGGTATAGTTATAAATCATTAAAATACAGTTAACAAGTCATTTATAACTTGTTAACTAACAGCTTGTAAGCTATCTATTGGCTATCTATAAGGCACAGTTATAAATAATTAACAAACTATTAACTGTTATTTAACAAGTCATTTATTACTCATTAACTAACAGTTTATTAATGGTCTATTAACTAGTTATAACGGATAGTTATTATAAAGTGTTACCGTTGTGTTTTCTGAAATTAAAAAGAGTCAAGGGCCGAGAATTTGCGTATGGTTTTGCAGATTTGGTTTGTGGTTCTGGTGTTTGAGTGTCAAGTTTCACAAATAGTATGACAAGTAAAGATTTTGTGTGTAAGCAGTTGAAAAAAAAACTGTAATAAATGCATTACTAGAAAACATTTCAGTGCTTCATTTTGCAGTAAAATGTAACTGTTCAGTTACAGTTTTTCTCAATTGCTAAAACACTATAACCAGTCTTTTGAACTAAAATTTCAAAACTATAACGCCATTTTTGAAAAAGCACACCCATTTCCCTAAACTATAAACACTATTCCCCTGCTTTAACACATGAGTTATATTTGGTGAACTGTTACTGCAAAACTCTACACACAAATCCCTACATTTCTCAGTGCTTACACCATGAGGTCATTTAGAAAGCACAAGCATTCAATATTGTTCACTCAAGTCTGCGAAGTTTGAGCTCAATTAGCACACAACTACCCAAGTGGAAACACTAGGAGTCAAAATTTAGCACACACCAATCAGAAACTTCGATGGAGATAAAAGGATAAAAGTTTTTCTCAGTCACTTTGGTGCATTTCTCAGATCAGAAATGAAATATACATTTGTCTGCAGTTTCCTACATTATCAGTTGCTATTGTCATGTTGCTCAAAATGTATTACAGTATATACTGTAGTTCTCTGTGCAATAGTCTTACCCCTCAAAACATCAAGTCATTAGCTCATCGTATAAATCATTACCTAAATGCAAATTTTTTTGATCTAGTTGTCCTAAACTGTCAATCATATATTCTACACATTTCTATTAGACTTTTTTGTAAATTTGCCATGAATTATTCAAGTGAATCTTGACTTTCACTAATGAAGATAATATAGATCAACCAATGATAAAGCAGTTCTCTGAAATAGATCAAAGGTACAGCTCATGAACCTTCAATTAGAACGCATATATAGACAGAGGACAGTGGACTTTCTTATTTTTATTTTCACCTTTGTGCCCATATTTCTTTTTTTTTTCTGTTTCACAATGATGTTGTGTGCTTTTATTTATTTATTTTTATTTTTTGTCAGACCACTAGTACAAGTGTAACTGTAAATCCTATCCAGTCTTTTTCAATCAATATCCCACATACAGTAATGTGTAATTTTGAAGAGGAAGAGTAGGAGGTGAAAGAGGAAGAGGAGGAGAAGAAGGAGGACGATGACGACAACAATATGGAAGAGACAGAGGAAGAGCAAGGGCAAGAAGACAAGCAGTCTCCTATATTTTAGTTGATGAGTGCCAGGGTTGGATCAGGCATGCAAGAGGATTTGACCCCTGCTGCCTGGCCAGGGCTAATTTAGCCTGTGATGCTGAAGAGGTTCTTTGGCCTGTCCCAGACCAAAGACAGGATGCTGGGCAGAATAATTATTTTGTTGTTTTTTGCTGTTTTGTACTGTACTCTACAGTACATTCAATTAAGGAATAAAACACTTGCAAAGGAATAGATTTGTTGTGTTCATCATGTGAAAAGTTTTTTATTTGTATTGTTTTTGTAGTATTGTTTTGAATTTATCTCATCAGTGTGTAAAACTGTGTTGTAGTGTGTGTGTTTTTGAGGATTTGTGTGTCATGTCTGAAAGCAAAGTTTGGTTTTTCAGCAAGATTTAATTGTTTTGAGTGGAGAGCTTCATTTTGACCTCAGTATAGGAAGTTTGGGGAAATGAGTTAGAAGTTGTGGATTTGTGTTTAGAGTTTTGCAAATAAGAGGCATAATTTCAAGAAATGTGTTTAAGCAATTGAGAAAAACTGTAAGATAACTTTGTTTTTGGATACCTTTTCTACTATAGGAGAGGAAGAGTTGTATAAACTTGTTAAATCATCTAAACCGACAACAAGTATGTTAGACCCGATTCCATCTAAGCTACTAAAAATGGTGCTTCCAGAAGTCATAGACTCTCTTCTGAATATTATTCATTTGTCACTATCGTTAGGATATGCCCCCAAAACCTTCAAACTGGCTGTTATTAAGCCTCTTTAATTAAAAAAACACAACTTGATCCAAATGAATTAAATTATTACAGACCAATCTCAAATCTCCCTTTTCTGTCAAAGATACTAGAAAAGGTAGTATCCTCACAACTGTGTTCCTTCTTAGAGCAAAATGGTATCTGTGAGGATTTCCAGTCAGGTTTTAGACCGTATCATGGTACAGAGACTGCTCTTATTAGAGTTATAAATGACCTTCTCCTGTCATCCGATCGTGGTTGCATCTCTCTATTAGTGCTACTGGATCTTAGTGCTGCGTTTGATACTATTGACCACAATATTCTTTTAAATAGACTTGAAAATTATGTTGGCATTAGTGGTTGTGCACTGGCATGGTTCGAATCATACTTATCTGACTGGCATCAAATCGTAGCAGTGAATGACGAGATATCATATCAATCACAAGTGCAGTATGGAGTACCTCAAGGCTCAGTACTAGGGCCATTACTTTTTATGCTTTATATGTTACCCTTGGGAGATATCATCAGGAAACATGGTGTTAGCTTTCACTGTTATGCTGATGATACGCAGCTTTATATTTCTTCAAGGCCCGGCGAAACATACCAATTTGAAAAACTAACAGAATGCATAGTTGATATAAAAAATTGGATGGAGAGAAATGTCTTACTGCTAAATTCTGAAAAAAAAAAAACAGAGATGTTAATTATTGGACCTAAAACCTCTGTATGTAATAACCTAAAACACTGTCTAATACTCGATGACTACTCTCTCAATTCTTCGTCATCAGTCAGGAACCTAGGTGTCCTTTTCCATAGCAATCTTTCCTTCGAAAGCCACATTTGCAAAACCGCATTTTTTCATCTAAAAAATATATCGAAATTACGACCTATGCTCTCGATGTCAAATGCAGAAACGTTAATCCATGCGTTCATGACCTCAAGGATATATTATTGTAATGCTTTATTGGGCAGTTCTGCACGCTTAGTAAACAAACTCCAGCTGGTCCAAAATGCAGCAGCTAGAGTTCTTACTAGAACCAGAAAGTATGACCATATTAGCCCGGTTCTGTCAACACTGCACTGGCTCCCTATAAAACATTGTATAGATTTTAAAATCTTGCTAATTACTTATAAAGCCCTGAATGGTTTAGCTCCTCAGTACTTGAGCGAGCTCTTATCATATTATAGTCCCTCACATCTGCTGCGTTCTCAAAACTAAATTTGATAATACCTAGAATATCAAAATCAACTGCAGGGGCAGATAATTTTCATATTTCCAAACTCTGAAACAATCTATCTAACACTGTTCAGGAGGCAGACACACTCTGTCAGTTTAAATCTAGATTAAAGACCCATCTGTTTGACCTGGCCTACACTTAACACATTTCTATAATCCAAATCCGTTAAAGGATTGTTAGGCTGCATTAATTAGGTCAACCGGAACCGGGAACACTTTCCCATAACACCATGTACTCGTTGCATCAGAAGAAGAATGGCATCTACGCTAGTATTAGTATCTTTCCTTCTTATTCTGAGGTCACCGTAGCGACCTGTATCTAGATCAGACGGTCAATGCAGTCCCCCGGATCCAGTCCGTACCCATCAGCAACCAGAGATAACCTCTACTTCCCTAAAAAGTCAGCAGAATCCATGTCAACTAGATGAGCCCCAGAGACAGATCATCAGTGAGGACCTCATCACCTAGACAGCCATTGATGCTAGGCCGCGAAAACCCGATGAGTCCTCTCCAATCTGACTTTGTGGCAACATGGAACTTTTGCATCTACATTACAGTTTTTTTCAGTCGCTAACAAGCGTTTGTCCAAACAGTTGTCACATTTTCAAAACTCTAAACACAATTAGCACAGCATCGGTCTTTTATGGCCATACCATTCACACATTTGTAGTGGACCACGCATTCCAGGGCCCAGTTTATGGCGAGGGCCCCTCCCTGGCCACAATAGTGGACAAAGGTTTGCTACATTTTGATTGGATCTTGGTGGACTAACATAAGCAAACTGTCCAACGCCATCAGATAAGGATGCCAGGACAACTGCCAGACACCTCTTAGAGGGCAAGAAGAGACCTTTGGGACAAAAACCCAGGAAGAACAGAACTTCCTATTGGTCAAGACGCAGTTTCTGCCCTTCACCCACCTTGATACTGTTTCCTAAGGTTTGGCCTGTGGTGGCCATAAAAATGCCTTAGGATCTCCAGACGCAGCACGCAGTGGGGGAAACAAAGAGAGATCACAAGGATCCATCCAAATCCATTCATAACTGTGTTTTCAAACCTTGAACTGATGCGAACCATAACACACACATCTTATACTTATTCAGAGAAATAAGTATTCTCACTGACAGCGATGTGTAGTGCAACATCTTACACAAACTCAGCTGTTAATGGACAAATGAATGCATGCATGACAGTTCAATCGTTTCCCATCATGTTTGGACTTAATGTGTTCATTACATGACCAAATGTTTTCTGATTGTGTTTTGGAAAATGAGAAATGCACCAGTAAAACATTATTGACACCTTTTTTAACTTTGTGTTTGGACTATGCAAATGACTTCCACAAGAGGAAAGAAGGGTGGGCTACCCCATGTCCCCCGCTCTGATGGAACCAACCAATCACAGCATGGAAATGGAGAAGCACCAAATTGCAATCTCCTCCTCATCGGAAAGTTATAATAGGTACCTCTCCAACAGACACTCCTTGTACTGAGTCTGAGTCCCGTCGGGGAAAGACATAACAGTTACACAAAGTTCTGAGTCTGCGGCCTGTGAAGGAAGAGACACTAACAGAGCAACAAAGTTCAGAGTCTGCGGCCCATTACAAGGGTGAGACAGTAACAGATCAAACTTCTTTCTGAGTCTGCGGCCCGTTACTGGGAAGGCAGCAACAGATACCTCCATTCTGAGTCTCCAGCTCCACAAGAGAGAGACACTAACAGACACAACCATTCTGAGCCTACTGTCCAGAGAGACAGAAACAGACGCTCCACGCTTCAAGTCTCCAGCTTTGAGGCAGCAGCAGATACGACCACGTTCTGTCTGTGAAGAAAGAGATATTTTCCACGTTCAGAGTCTTCGTCCAGCGAGGCAACAACAGATGCAGCACGTCCTAAGTCTCCATCCGAGAGAGACAAAGCGGATTGAACAAGTTCTGAGTCTCTAGCCCAGAGAGGCAGAAGACCAACAGACATTTGCAACAAGGTTGAGCTCCAGCAAGCAAACCTTCACTTCAGGTACCTTTGCTTGCGTGTTCCAAGCTAAGGGCCTTCAGCACCTACACCAGGGCCACATCTGCGTGTTCCAGATCTTAGGACCCTTTGGTGTTCCAGGAGAACAGCATCCTACAGCGCTTCATGCTCAAGGCTGTCGAAACGGATTCCTGCTCCTTTTCCCACTGACTGCTCCCAGCACAACCAGTGGAAGAATTCACCGCTACCGGACTGCTCAATCAACCACAGAGAACGTAAATATCACTTCCAATCCTCTTCCAGAGACCTTGGCATTGTTGTGTACTATCAGTATATGATTTTTCTAATTTACATTAGATATTGTATAGCTGATTGCAGTTGATAACAAATAATAGCTCATTTATTTGTTTGATGCAAAATAAGGTTCTTCACCTTATTTGTTTCAGAGTAGCAACAGTTTATCTTTCCATAAGATAACATAGCTATGACATAGTAACACCCAACTGAATCACATTTTATGCATCTTATGCACTTTATTCCTTTTGCATTTATTGTATTCATTTAATAGTTGATTACTCTTGTCTATCATTTGTTAATAAATTTATTTTATTACACTTGTGTCTTCCTTGTGTTGATAATACAGTGAGAGGTTCTACAAGCTAGATATCCCACCAATCTTTCTTACGTGATGTACTCATTACCACACATTAAGTGACATGTGATCCAAGAATCATTACGTCATCTGTGACGCGAGTACCCATCACTACACTATTTCGCTTTTCTAGTGGGCGAAAGCAGAACTCACTTCATAATTGGCGCCCCTAGGTGGACCAAGTTAAAATGAGATGAGTCTTCTGTAAAATTCACTACACATTTCATGTCGTTTTCACCCAATATGCAGTCAGTGAACACATTTACACAATGCTTACATTTTCTTAACAGACAAGCTATACCTCCCAACAAAACTATGGATTGTTTTTGTAGTATTTACGAATGTTAACACACAACATCCCACAATAGCAAAAACAATATTCCAAACCTTAGATACAGTATAAAAACCTCTGCTTCTGCAGTGATATCAATTCAAAAACAATATCAATATCAAAAATATATCTCAGCTGATAATAAACAAACAATTGAATAATTGACACACAGCTGATTTATGTTGGGTAAATTGGGCCAGCCACAGCTGATTCCAGTCTGGCTTAGACTCAGAGGCAGTGGTTATTTTTTTCTATTACATTTACAATGAGGACTTTGAGGAGTGATGTTTTGGAAACAGGGTTGGGGTCAATTCAGGAATGAACTCAACAATTCCAGTTCAAAGAAGGAAATGGAATTGGAATTAGAATTCAACAACAATTACAGGAAACAGAGTTGGAATTGAATTGGAATTACAGGATGTGGAATTCAATTCAGGGAAATTCCACTGAATTCCATTCATTGCTGTTTCTGAGCATCTATTTGTGATTGCATTTAGAGACATACATTTGAACTTTATTTATTATGCTTTACAAATACCAAGTACGAAATAGAGTTGATCAAATGCAAGTAAATAAAAATTTAATTGAATGACAGTGGTGATAAGTTTCTGTATGTACTGTACATTCAATATATGATTACCACATAATATATGTCAACTCACAAAAAAAAAATTGTCATGTTCATGTATTTCATTCACTTTTTATTGCATCGAATTATCATCATTTCCTGAAATTTGGCATGTGACATGACCATGCTTAACATACTAAACATACAGTACTTTGTATTTCTTTTATATGTTTGTTGTTTCTGTGATTTACAATATTTAATGTACTATAAACTAGCAACTCAAGTGGAATTTTTTGGAATTTATTTGATTTCAATTCTGTTTCCTGACATTCCAATTCCAAATCCAATTCCAGGAAGTGAATTGGAATTTACCATTCATTCTCAATTCAATTCATGAATGGCCCCAACCCTGTTTGGAAACATGTGGCATAACCCTGAAGATCGCAGAGATTAGATACAGTAATTTTGTGCTTTTTTTTAGACCCCAACCCCCCCTTTTTTTTTTTTTTTTTTTTTATCTGGGCTTTTTGCTGTTGTTATTTTTTCTCTTTTTCTTTTTTGTTCAGAATGCTCTTGTATGTTTCATGGATATTTTGTTCACTGTAAGCAATACAGAAAAACTTATGTTCTATCATACCATGTTTCTACTGTAGCTCCTGTAATAAACAGAAAAAGAAACTTATTTGCTTTTTACTGGAATGCTTTTGAATGTGAACATTACTGTACATGTGGACAGACAGTTCCCAACCAAGAAATTTAGTGTCAAAATGGTGGATTGCATGTTTTGCATGCAAATACCTGTAAAACTGAAACATAAAAAGTCTATGCAGTTTTTGTAATGTCAACAATAGCCAGTATTTTAAAACCTGGTGTACTTTGATTGACTGCATGTACCTTGTGAAGTGAAAACAAGTGTTATTCTTTGACAGAATAATTTCATTTTGAGTCAGATTTCCAGTGTTCTGGTAAAGTTAGTGTGTGCAGAGAACGATGTGTTCTATTTTGAAATGAAGAGTTAGTATATATTTAACAAAATGTATTTTTGAGAAGAAAATTATCCATTTGGCCAATTGTGTTTTGTAGGTGTGAGTCTGTGTTAATAGTTTAGAAAAAGTATCTGAAGTATGGGTAAACGCTTGTTAGCGATTGAAAAAAACTGTAATATAAGTCTGTTTGTTTCTTATTCCAAGGTCACCATAGCCACGAGATCCAGTCTGTATCCAGATCAGTTGGTCACTGCAGTCTCCCAGATCCAGTCCGTACCAAGAGCAGATCAACACCTACATCCGAATGTCAGCGGATACCGTGTCAACTAGATGAGCCCCAGAGACAGATCATCAGGAAAGAACTCCTACCCTACTGGCACAAGGCCATGGGAACCGGGTGAGTCCTTTCCAATTTGACTTTGATGCAACATGGAACTTTTGCATTATTATTGACACTTTATTATCTTATTTTAATACTGTAAGGTTGCTTTGACACAATTTGTATTGTAAAAAGCGCTGTACAAATTATCTTGACTTGATCTTGATTAATCTTGACTGTGCTAATTGTTTTGAGAACAAGTACATTTCATTTGAGAAAAGTGTCAAATCGATTGAGAAAAACTGTAAGTAAAGCAATGAGTGTTTGCACATGTAAGGAGTTAGTGTGAGACATTGATGAATTAGTGTGGCATTTGGATTGGTTATTTTTTTTAAAGGAAATCAAGATACTTCCTGACAGATTTTTGTGTGTTACATAGAGAATTGTGTTGTGTTTTGCAAAAAGTGTTTTATGAAATTGAAAACTGAGTCAAAGGCTGAGCATAAATGTATGGTTTCACAGATTTGGAGTATGGTTCTGGTGTTTGAGTGTCATGTTTCAGATATTGTGTGACAAGTAAAGATTTTGTGTGTAAGCAGTTGAAAAAAAACCCCCTGTAAATTAATCTTATTAAGTTGGCTTGGGAAAGCCAACTTACTGAAATCCTATTTAAACTTCTTCTTCTTCTTCTTCTTCTTCTTCTTATTTTTTTTACCGAAAAATTTTTAGACACTAACTCCTCCTAGACCGTTCAAGCTACATACTCCAAACTCGGGTCAGATCTTCATACTGTTCAGACTTAGATTGCTATATCTTTTCAGACTGGTTTGAGTTATGGTTTTCTTAAAAATTAATATTAAAAATCATAAAAAGGTCCCATAGACTTTCATTGACCAAAAGTCCATGTCTGTTTCAACTATGTTTAATCTAAACTGCTAGAAGCCATTGATACTCAATTAAGCTTTAAACTATCTATGTTCTTTCTAACTAATAACTAATCTATCTATCTATCTATCTATCTATCTATCTATCTATCTATCTATCTATCTATCTATCTATCTATAAACCTTATCTATCTATCTATCTATCTATCTATCTATCTATCTATCTATCTATCTATCTATCTATCTATCTATCTATCTATCTTCAAACTTTATCTATCTATCTATCTATCTATCTATCTATCTATCTATCTATCTATCTATCTATCTATCTATCTATCTATCTATCTATCTATCTATCTATCTTCAAACCTTATCTATCTATCTATCTATCTATCTATCTATCTATCTATCTATCTATCTATCTATCTATCTATCTTCAAACCTTATCTATCTATCTATCTATCTATCTATCTATCTATCTATCTATCTATCTATCTATCTATCTATCTATCTATCTATCTATCTATCTATCTATCTATCTATCTTCAAACCTATCTAGTCTATCTCATCTATCTAGTCATGCTAAAATCATACTAGCGACTTGCTAGTCGTGTTAAAATCATGCTAGCGACTTGCTAGTCATGCTAAAATCATGTTAGCGACTTGCTAGTCATGCTAAAATCATGCTAGCGACTTGCTAGTCTTGCTAAAATCATGCTAGCGACTTGCTAGTCATGCTAGAATCATGCTAGCGACTTGCTAGTCATGCTAGAATCATGCTAGCGACTTGCTAGTCATGCTAAAATTATGCTAGCGACTTGCTAGTCATGCTAAAATAATTCTGAAATCATGCTAGCGACTTGCTAGTCTTGTTAAAATCACGCTAGCGACTTGTTAGTCATGCTAAAATCATGCTAGCGACTTGCTAGTCATGCTAGAATCATGCTAGCGACTTGCTAGTCATGCTAAAATAATGCTAGCGACTTGCTAGTCATGCTAAAATAATGCTAGCGACTTCCTAGTCATGCTAAAATAATGCTAAAATCATGCTAGCGACTTGCTAGTCGTGCTAAAATCATGCTAGCGACTTGCTAGTCATGCTAAAATCATGCTAGCGACTTGCTAGTCATGCTAAAATAATGTTAAAATCATGCTAGCGACTTGCTAGTCATGCTAAAATAATGATAAAATCATGCTAGCGACTTGCTAGTCATGCTAAAATAATGATAAAATCATGCTAGCGACTTGCTAGTCATGCTAAAATCATGCTAGCGACTTGCTAGTCATGCTAAAATCAGGCTAGCGACTTGCTAGTCATGTTTAAAATCATGCTAGCAACTTGCTAGTCTTGCTAAAATCATGCTAGCGACTTGCTAGTCTTGCTAAAATCATGCTAGCGACTTGCTAGTCATGCTAAAATCATGCTAGCGACTTGCTAGTCATGCTAGAATCATGCTAGCGACTTTGCTAGTCATGCTAAAATAATGCTAAAATCATGCTAGCGACTTGCTAGTCGTGCTAAAATCATGCTAGCGACTTGCTAGTCGTGTTAAAATCATGCTAGCGACTTGCTAGTCATGCTAAAATCATGCTTGCGACTCGCTAGTCATGCTAAAATCATGCTACTGACTTGTTAGTCATGGTAAAATCATGCTAGCGACTTGCTAGTCATGCTAAAAATCATGTTAGCGACTTACTAGTCTTGCTTAAATAATGCTAGCGACTTGCTAGTCTTGCTAAAATCATGCTAGCGACTTGCTAGTCATGCTAATATCATGCTAGCGACTTGCTAATCATGCTAGAATCATGCTAGCGACTTTGCTAGTCATGCTAAAATAATGCTAAAATCATGCTAGCGACCTGCTAGTCATGCTAAAATAATGCCAGCGACTTGCTAGTCTTGCTAAAATCATGCTAGCGACTTGCTAGTCTTGCTAAAATCATGCTAGCGACTTGCTAGTCATGCTAATATCATGCTAGCGACTTGCTAGTCATGCTAGAATCATGCTAGCGACTTGCTAGTCATGCTAAAATAATGGTAGCGACTTGCTAGTCATGCTAAAATAATGCTAAAATCATGCTAGCGACTTGCTAGTCATGCTAAAATAATGTTAAAATAATGGTAGCGACTTGCTAGTCATGCTAAAATCATGCTAGCGACTTGCTAGTCATGTTAAAATCAGGCTAGCGACTTGCTAGTCATGTTTAAAATCATGCTAGCGACTTGCTAGTCTTGCTAAAATCATGCTAGCGACTTGCTAGTCATGCTAATATCATGCTAGCGACTTGCTAGTCATGCTACAATCATGCTAGCGACTTTGCTAGTCATGCTAAAATAATGCTAAAATCATGCTAGCGACTTGCTAGTCATGCTAAAATCATGCTAGCGACTTGCTAGTCATGTTAAAATCAGGCTAGCGACTTGCTAGTCATGTTTAAAATCATGCTAGCGACTTGCTAGTCTTGCTAAAATCATGCTAGCGACTTGCTAGTCATGCTAATATCATGCTAGCGACTTGCTAGTCATGCTACAATCATGCTAGCGACTTTGCTAGTCATGCTAAAATAATGCTAAAATCATGCTAGCGACTTGCTAGTCATGCTAAAATCATGCTAGCGACTTGCTAGTCGTGCTAAAATCATGCTAGCGACTTGCTAGTCATGCTAAAGTCATGCTAGCGACTTGCTAGTCATGCTAAAATCATGCTAGCGACTTGTTAGTCATGGTAAAATCATGCTAGCGACTTGCTAGTCATGCTAAAAATCATGTTAGCGACTTGCTAGTCTTGCTTAAATAATGCTAGCGACTTGCTAGTCTTGCTAAAACCATGCTAGCGACTTGCTAGTCATGCTAATATCATGCTAGCGACTTGCTAGTCATGCTAGAATCATGCTAACGACTTTGTTAGTCATGCTAAAATAATGCTAAAATCATGCTAGCGACTTGCTAGTCGTGCTAAAATCATGCTAGCGACTTGCTAGTCGTGCTAAAATCATGCTAGCGACTTGTTAGTCATGCTAAAATCATGCTAGCGACTTGCTAGTCATGCTAAAATCATGCTAGCGACTTGCTAGTCATGTTAAAAATCATGTTAACGACTTGCTAGTCTTGCTTAAATAATGCTAGCAACCGCATAGCAACACCTTAGCAACCACCCTGGGTACCTTAGCAACCACATAGCAACACCTTAGCATCTATTCACATTCAAACTATTTATATCTTCTAACTATTTATATCTATAAATCTATCTATTTTCAAACTATTTATATCTATCTAGCCTATCTATCTTCAAACTTTATTAATCAAACTAAAACTATTTCAAACTGAAAACCTTTAAACTTTCTTTAAACTAAAAGCTTTTAAAACTACTTAAAACTTACTGGCTAGGCTTTCTCAAGCCAACTTAAAGTTTGCTAACAAACTTTTTATCTAGTTATAGACTACTAGCTTATTGTAGACTAACTTGAGAACAAATATTGGTTTAAAGTCAATTCCCCTTCATGAGAAATGGAAACAAACTAAATTCCACTGAGTGCTAAAAAAATCTATTCTGTCTTAAGTTGAAAGGAGAAATTATAATTATTTGATCAAAAAACAAATCATCATCATTAAATACATAAAAGTGGCATGTTTTTATTTAGTTATACATGAAGATAAAATAACATGAATTTTAATAAACTAAACATGAAAATGTTTTGTGATTACCACTTCAACATTACTTGTTAGTAATACAAGCTAAAAAAATATCTAAGCACAACACTTGAATGATCTACACACAAGCTCCTAATTTACAAAAACATGATGCTCAGTAACACTAGGCCTGTTCCATGGCCTGTTCCATTAGGCCTGTTTACACCACAAACACACACTATGCATTAGTGAAGTAGCAGTGTGGCAACTGCAGTAGAAGGCACTATATAAAAATAGAGTAGTTTCTCAGTTACTTAATTACAATCATAAATTCTAAAATAGCTACCGCGGTTGGGCCATTGACAATCGTTAAAAGACTTGATCATTAAATGTGTGTTCTAAGTACTGTGCTACTTACGCACTGCTTTTTCCTCAATCGATTTGACACATTTGACGATTTGACACTCCAAACTCAGGTCACTGTTCTCAAAACTGTTAACACAGTGAGCTAAACACTTTTTAATTGTCCTAAATAGATTGTACGATTTCATTAATTTCATACAAATTACAAATCATGCAAATCATTTTCTCAAAACAATGTGCACAAAACTCTCAAATGTTTTCACAAAAGTTAATGCAACCAACCAACACTATAAAATATCTGAAAAACAAACAAACAAAAAAACAAACAAACACAAATCACAAACATTTATGTACCATTTGTCCAAACACAACAATCAAAATTCTGTCATTTGTCATTGTATCAAATTAACATGGTATATTTTTGATTGGCCCTAAACTGATAACTATTCGGTTAATTATACACACAGCACAGGAAATGCAGTTTTCCTAATCGTTTACACATTTATCACAATTGCTTTAGAGTAATAATAAAAGGGAAAGTACACAAAAAGCAAAAGCTAATATGCTAAATAATAATAATAAAGTATAAATAAAAATAAAAGGTGCGGGAAGAAAGAGGTGTAAGTCTATAAGGTGTTGAAGTGTATAGAGAAAGGGGTGTAATAAGAGAGAAGAAGAGTGTAACAGGAAGAAAGAGATGAGCAGAGAGGAAGGTGTGAGAAAAGAGGAGAGGAGAAGGCAAGGGAGAAGAGATGAGTAGGAGGGCACTGGTGTATTGAAAAGAGGTAAAAATATATGGACAACAGGCTGGAAGGGGTGGAAGAAAAGGTAGAATGTGCAGATGAATTTCAAATGAGATCAGAGTTACCCTAATTGACCATGTAGAAAATCATGGCCATTCCTTTAGAAAAGATGGTGACGGGCGGTTCACTATGTTAAAACGCGCATAAAGTGTTGTACTATGATTCTTGATAGTACCGATTTTTAGTCCTCCTGGGACAACTTCTGTTATTTACTGTAAATGTCCAAACATTTTTTAGAATGTTTTAAGTTTTTAGGTTTGAGATCATTCAGGTGGACACTCAAGATTTTTTTGAATGGAAAAAGACATTGTTGCCATGGTGGTCCAGAACAACGCCACCAGCCACAAGAAAAGTGGCTGGTGTTATCAGAAAAGTTGGTTTGGAGTTCTTGTTGCTAAAGGTGGCACAGACAGATTTTAAGTTTAAAGGGACACGTAGTAGTAGTTGTTGTTGTTGTTGTTGTTGCTGTTGTTGTTGTTTTTCATGGATGATAGCAGGTGTTGGATAACAATTTTTATTTTGTTTAGGTATAACTAAAAACTCCCTGTTGAAGAATTGCAATAAACATGTATTTTCATTAGTGTAATAGTACATCTACAGCTGAATGTGTTTTATAATCAATAGAGAACACGTATAGATTTGATGTTAATATTTACTTTTAATAAATGCATTACTAGAAAAAAAATGCAGCACTTTTTTGCAGTATAATTGAACTGTTTGGTTTGGAGAATTTTGTGTTTGGATGGATGTGCTAATGTTTTGTAATTGTTTTGAGAACAAGTGCATTGCATTGGAGAAAAGCATCAAATCAATTGAGAAAAACTGTAATTTGTTATGCTTGTGTCAAATGAATGAGGCCCACTGTCTGTATACTAGTCAATCATTGACTATTACCAGTGCAACAAAATACATTAAATGTTTAACATAAAAATCATCAGTTTGTTTAGATGCAGACGTTCAGGTATTTAATTAATTTTTTGTCTTTTTTGTGCTGCATTACAGCTTAATGGACTCCAACTCTGTTGGATGTTTACATTAGAGTTGTTGTGCCCTGAATTCAAATATAGGTTTCAAGTGTCCTGCCCATCACTTTCCTCATGCTGTTGGGTGGCTGGCAGGTTGTCTGGATAATCTAGAAGTGAAATAGGGGTCTCCTTTACTCCTGTTTGTTCCCTCTCACGTCTAGTGATACCTCTACTGCTTGCTTTCAAAGATATCGTCTGACCCCGGAACAGCTGAGCCTGACGTTGACAGAGACCCACTTTGCTGAGCAGTATGAAGACATCTCCTTGGAAGGCCTTGGTGAAGATGGCATATAGGAAAGGGTTAGCACAGGAATTCAGAGGGTAAAAGAGCACCAAAAGGATCTTGGAGTTTGATACAGTGATGAGCGGGTGGTCCAATGCAGCGGTCATAGCATACAGTGAAATGGGTGCCATGCAGAGGAAGTCAGTAAAGATGAGCACAGCCATACGCTTGGCAATGTTTGTGTCTTTGTTGGCAGACTGATGACTGGGGTTGTGAACAGCACAATAGATCTTGACATAACAGGCACAAATGACCACAAAAGCCAGGATGTTAAAAACAAGTACACACAGGATGTAGATCTGATCCACAATTGTCTGGGTGTCCATTGGCAGACAAATGCTGACCTTCTGGTAGCTGCTGACCCCAATGAGAGGCATAAGAGCCAATAAGAGGCCAAAGATCCAGCCTACCAGCATGATGACTGAAGCATGGGACAGGCGCAACTTACGGTCCAGCCGCATGGCGTAGGTGATGGCATACCAGCGTTCCAGAGTAATAGTGGTTAGGGTGTAGACTGATAGTTCACTAGCAAAGACGGAGAAGAACCCAGCTAGGTTGCATCCTGGACCTGTCTGCCAATCAATAGCATGATTATAGTATTCAGAACGTGTGTGGAGGTCCACAGAAGCAATTAGCAGCAGGTAAATGCCCATACACAGGTCAGCAAAGGCCAGGTGGCACATTAAAAATCTTGAAACAGACAGTTTGTAGCGGCTGGTGAGCAGCACCAACAATACAAGCAGGTTGCCCAACACAGCAAGCAAACTGACAAACCACACAGATACCCTTAGAAAGCTGAAACCCATAATGTCCTCACATGGGTTGAACTCATCAGGAGCAGGAAAACAGGCGACCTCCTCTCCCTCCTCACACACAATGTAGTCATAGCGGCTGTCAAACTCATGGCTGGTATCTTCCTGGGGGTTCTTCAGTGTTTCGCCAAAGCCCACATCATCGCCTGGGTGCCCGCCAAAGTAGGTGTGGTAGTGCAGGCTGCTGTAAAAGTCCTGGTGGTCATAGGTGTCTCTAAAGAGGTTATCACCCAAATCAATGCCAGGTTCCATGCTACCGTGCAGGCCAGGAATTGTAAAAGTTCCCACAGATCTCTTTTGAAGTTGGTTATACCTGGCAGTAAGGTTACATATGATGTCCTCTAAGTACCTGCCAAAAAGCAAAAGTACCTTTTTAAAAAGCAAAAATGTATAAGCTTCCATGCCAGAAAATACATATCAAAAAATTGCATGCTCACTATAACATTTATAAATATTATAATATTTAGCGTTTTTAACAGAATTAGGCAACCAGTTATATGACACAACAGTTCAGTCTTCAACAGTTCAGTACTATAAGGATAAAAAAGCAAAGCAAAAACAAACGAACAAAAACCAACAATAACAATTATACAGGTGCATCTCAATAAATTAGAATGTCATGGAAAAGTTAATTTATTACAGTAATTCAACTCAAGTTGTGAAACTCGTGTATTAAATAAATTCAATGCACACAGATTGAAGTAGTTTAAGTCTTTGGTTCTTTTTATTGTAATGAATTGGCTCACATTTAACAAAACCCCACTAATTCACTCCCTCAACAAATTAGAATACTTCATAACATTTTTAGTGAATTGTTGGCCTTCTGAAAGTATGTTCATTTACTGTATATGTACTCAACACTTGGTAGGGGCACCTTTTGCTTTAATTACTGCCTCAATTCAGCATGGCATGGAGATGATCAGTCTGTGGCACTGCTGAGGTCGTATGGAAGCCAAGGTTTCTTTGAAAGTGGCCTTCAACTCATCTGCATTTTTTGGTCTCTTGTTTACTCATTTTCCTCTTGACAATACCCCATAGATTTTCTATGGGGTTCAGGTCTGGTGAGTTTCTTGGCCAGTTAAGCACACCAACACCATGGTCATTTAACCAACTTTAGGTGCTTTTGGCAGTGTGGGCAGGTGCCAAATCCTGCTAGAAAATGAAATCAGCATCTTTAAAAAGTTGGTCAGCAGAAGGAAGCATGAAGTGCTCTAAAATTTCTTGGTAAATGGGTGCAGTGACTTTGGTTTTCAAAAAACACAGTGGACCAACACCAGCAGATGACATTGCAACCCAAATCATCACAGACTGTGTAAACCTAACACTGAACTTCAAGCAACTTGGGCTATAGCCTTCTCCACCCTTCCTCCAGACACTAGGACCTTGGTTTCCAAATGAAATACAAAATTTGGTCTCAACTGAAAATAGGACTTTGGACCACTGGGGAACAGTCCATTTCTTCTTCTCCTTAGCCCAGGTAAGACGCCTCTGACGTTGTCTGTAACAAGAGAAATACGACAACTGAAGCCAAATTCCTTGACCTGTCTGTGTGTGGTGGCTCTTGATGCCTTGACCCCAGCCTCAGTCCATTCCTTGTGAAGTTCACCCAAATTCTTGAATCGATTTTGCTTGACCTTGAGCCTCTCAAGGCTGCAGTTCTCTCGGTTGGTTTTTCTTTTCTCTTCCACACGTTTTCCTTCCATTCAACTTTCTGTTAACATGCTTGGATACAGCACTCTTTGAACAGCCAGCTTCTTTGGCAATGAATGTTTGTGGCTTACCCTCCTTGTGAAGGGTGTCAATGATTGTCTTCTGGACAACTGTCAGATCAGCAGTTATCCCCGTGATTGTGTAGCCTAGTGAACCAAACTGAGAGACCATTTTGAAGGCTCAGGAAACCTTTGCAGTTGTTTTGAGTTGATTAGTTGATTGGCATGTCACCATATTCCAGTTTGTTGAAATAGTGAATTGGTGGGTTTTTGTGACCCAAATCATCACAATTAAAAGAACCAAAGACTTAAACTACTTCAGTCTGTGTGCATTGAATTTATTTAATACACAAGTTTCCCAATTTGAGTTGAATTATTAAAATAAATAAACTTTTCCACAACATTCTAATTTATTGAGATGCACCTGTATATATAAAACAAGCATATTCATATAACAAGCCACAAACCCTCTTTTTTTCTTTAAGTTCTTGAAGGCACAGCAGTGGCTGGGGTATGTCAGGTCTGCTGTAATCATGTGTCTGAAAGTCTTGATCGGTGGTAGTTTCTTGAGGGCCCAGACATTCCGAGCACAGAGTTCCCGAAGTGACTCCAAGCCTCTGGTTGGTAGGGAAGTGACAGCTGATTCTGATACATCACTGATGAGAAAAGTAGATATGCAACAAAACACCCTAATGTTGAAACACTTTTGGTACTTTGGTTAATGCTGCCTTTTAAATGTAGCACTGTCTGTTTTGTTTTTCTCTGAAAATCATTAATCCAGTCTATATAGAATTCAAAAATGTCCATTATATTATAAGATTGTTGTTTTTGTTTTAAACAGATGTTCCAAAGAGTCTATTGTGCAACATGAGTTTGAAATTAAGAAGAAGAAGAAAAAGAAGAAAAAAACAGCTTGTCTGATTTTTTTTTCTTTCATTTTGAGATAGTTAGCCAGTGACCTCATAGGCAATGATTTCACACTGAGCTGACTCCTGAGAGGGTAGCGGAGGGGCCACATTATTAAATTATTAAAGAATTATGATTTCAGCAGGCCCACATTAACAGATAATATTACTATGGTCAACATTCTGCATTCAGAATATATTTTTGCACTTGCAGAAAAAATGTTAGTAACACCAATAAAGAGTAGGCTAGCTTTACAAAGTCTGTTATGAACATAATTCTATAATCTTAGAATTCAAATAAGTAAAACAACCTGTTATTTTCATACTCTCTCTCTCTCTCTCTCTCTCTCTTTCTCTTTCTTTCTCCCTCTTCTTCTAATTTTTTTTTCTTTAACCAAAACACAGCAAATCCACTTATGTACAAGGACAGCAAACCCAGAGTAAAAGAGCTCAGAGAGAATTACAGACACTGAATCTCAAGTGCTTTCAGGAAAAACAAAAGCCACTCACAGGAGCATTGGCCCACTGCTAGTCCCAGCAAACATTCTCTCATCCAGCCTTGTTAGCTGCTTATTTCTATGCAGGTACCTGCAAAGAAAATGAGTAAAAAATGTTCTATAATATTAATATACTACACAACATTATAGCATTTTTAGATTTAGTTATTTATTTATTTGTTTTCCTGACAAGCAAGACAAAAACACTAAATACTGAAGAAAAATGCTATGTGCAATGTGGTTTCTAAAATAACATGAATTTCACAACTATGCTGGATGTATGTCAGTGTAACAGCCCAACAAGTCTTGCTAGCGGGGCCCACCTTTACAAGCAGTTTAGCAACCCAGAAATGGAAATTTACTATATTCTACGGTGCCCGCCAGGGGACACCTTCGGTTCACTTATGTTTGTCGTGGCCACGAGATATTAATTCGTGGGAACGTGATATTATGTCGTGGCCACGAGATATTAATTCGTGGGAACGTCATATTAACTCGTGGGAACGTCATATTATGTCGTGGCCACGACATAATATTACGTTCCCACGAATTAATATCTCGTGGCCACGACAAACATAAGTGAACCGAAGGTGTCCCCTGGCGGGCACCGTAATATTACACTTTCATCAGGTGATTTTGTCCTGGTTTAGCCGTCCAATATAAACATGCAAAACCAGAGACATTAGCAAGAGATTATAACCTAGGGGAGTTTTAGATATGAGGGAGAGGTTAATGACACAAGATTTGCGAAATGCAAATAGTAAATATTATGCCCCCCAGATTGTCCTTTACTCAAGAATACACTCAACCAATGAGAACTGATTGAAAAGACACTAGCATGGTATGTATTATTTAACCATATGATGTTGTATTTTCAGTGGAATAAAAAAACAAACTCACTCAGTTCATAGTAAACATGTCTGTCAGTAAAAAACAAAAAACATAAAAGCTCCAAATAAAGCTTTATACACTTTCACATATATTATACATCTAAAGCAGGGACCTCCAACCCTGTTCCTGTATTGTTGGAATTTGTGTTATACAAGTTTTTATAAAGAACTTTACACTGAGTCCAGCTTCGTGCCATTGAAAGCATGATGATGGACTTCTGTAAAGCCATTGCTGTACAGCCTCCTGTTGAATAAAAAGCAGAAAAAAAAAAAAAAACAGTCATGTCATGCCAAAAATCTTGGTAATAACAGTGTCTACTCCTTGTTCATAATTTGACAATACAGAGTATGTTTAAATAGCCTCTCCAGTAGATAGAGATGCTTGAGTCACTCAGAATATTGCAAATAATTGTAACAGAAACTAGAAAAGAATTACAAATAGCCTGCACTAAAAGAGTTTATTTTCATTCAATCAAGAGAATCATTTCAATATACCTACAAGTAACAATAAATAAATAAATAAATAAATATGAAAATAATGACTTTTTTTAAAATAAGGGAATATAATATGACTTACACTGACAGCAGATCATTGGTAATGCCAAGAAAAGCATTAGGTGGAATTTCAGCAATATAGGGATTATCACTTAGTTCTCTGCAGGAACAGAAATAAATTTAAAGAATACCTTCAAAAACACTGATCTGTATAAAAACTACTGCAATAGAACAGTCCTCACAGTAGGAAGTATGAGTCATCAGCCTGGATATTGGTCAGGTCAGGGAAGATGGTGAGGCCTGTATTGAATAAGCCTCTGAAAATACAACACCTCCTGATTATTATTTCAAGGTCTTATGCATTGTCCACAGTAACACTGATTTTATTGCTAGAAGTAACTGCAATTTTGGTGGCTAGACAGTGTTCTTATTTGACCTAGTCCATGCTTTTGGGCACAATAATCAAGCTAACATGTAGTACTTTCTATATCTTTATATAATAAAAAATATACAGTACAGACCAAAAGTTTGGACACACCTTGGACACACCTTGGAACCAAAGTTTTCTTTATTTTCATGACTATGAAAATTGTAGATTCACGCTGAAGGCATCAAAACTATGAATTAACACATGTGGAATTATATACATAACAAAAAAGTGTGAAACAACTGAAAATATGTCATATTCTAGGTTCTTCAAAGTAGCCACCTTTTGCTTTGATTACTGCTTTGCACACTCTTGGCATTCTCTTGATGAGCTTCAAGAGGTAGTCACCTGAAATGGTTTTCACTTCACAGGTGTGCCCTGTCAGGCTTAATAAGTGGGATTTCTTGCCTTATAAATGGGGTTGGGACCATCAGTTGTGTTGTGCAGAAGTATATATAGTATATATAGAATTTTGTTTTATAGAAATAACGTCTAGGTTACGAAGGTAACCCTCGTTCTCTGAAGGAGGGAACGAAGACGTTACATGGGAATCGCTTGAGAGTTCAATCGTCTCTGAGCCTTATTCAAAAGGCCAATGAAAATTGGTGAGTGGCATTTGCATGCCAAGCCACGCCCCGTACATACGGGTATATAAGATGGTGGCATGCAGCCAGTCAGTCAGGTTTTTGCTGAAGAGCCGGATCGAGCCGGCGTCAGCGCGACGCCAGGGTCGTGGCAGGGGATGTAACGTCTCCGTTCCCTCCTTCAGGGAACGAGGGTTACCTTCGTAACCTAGACGTTCCCCTTCAGTCGTTTCACTACGACGTTACATGGGAACATACCCTATAGAACAGGCCACGACCCTGACGCCGCGTTACGCACAACCCCACGTGCTGACAGGCGGACGTGTCAGCAGTTGAAGACTGTAACGTAACCTTCCCAACGCCCTGAGGCCCAATAAGGGGGCCTTTCCAGGGATGCCAGATGTACTGAAACATGGGTTGGGGGGGTGGAGCACATGAGATCTTCACATGTGGAAATAAGAATAATTCAATATATCCATAAAGGCTTTTAGGGATACACGAGGGAAACAGCGGTCTCCTCCGCTGGAATAAATAAAAACTAAGCCACAACCTGCGGGGCGAAGGAGACCCAGGCAGGAACACAGTCAGGGACTACTCCGCATCTAGGCCAGACTGCGGGGCACGGAGGACCCAGGGTTCACCGGAGGGAACATTCTGGGGATTTGGCGCATGGATCCACGTGGGAATGGCGCAGCAAGCCGACACCAGCCATCCTCCCGCTCACCTGAAGTCTTTAAGTTAAGACACGGGAGGATACGGCCTCTACGCGAAGGTTGTAGAACCTAGCGAAGGTATTAGGTGTCGCCCAGCCCGCAGCTCTACAGATGTCTGCTAGTGAAGCGCCATGAGCCAACGCATAGGATGAGGCAACACTCCTAGTGGAGTGGGCATGAACACCTAAGGGGCATGGCTCTCCCTGATATAAGTAAGATAGGGAGATGGCTTCTACCACCCAATGGGCCAACCTCTGTTTGGAGACAGCATTCCCTTTCTGCTGACCTCCGAAGCAGACAAAGAGCTGCTCGGTGCGCCTGAAGTGCCGAGTACGGTCTACGTAAGTATGCAGAGCACGAACAGGGCAGAGCAGCGCAGAAGCTGGGTCTGCCTCCTCCGGGGGCAGAGCTTGCAGGTTCACCACCTGATCGCGGAAGGGCGTGGTGGGAACCTTGGGCACATAACCGGGCCGGGGTCTCAAGATGACGTGAGAATCTCTGGGCCCAAACTCAAGGCACGTTTCGTTGACAGAGAAGGCTTGTAGGTCCCCTACCCTCTTGATGGAGGCCAGAGCAGTCAGGAGCGCTGTCTTAAGTGACAGGAATTTCAGCTCAACTGACGCAAGTGGCTCGAAAGGGGCTTCCCGTAGGCCACGTAGGGCGACAGAGAGATCCCAAGAGGGTATGAGGTGCGGTCTGGGAGGATTAAGTCTCCTGGCAGCTCTAAGGAACCTCACGACCAGTGGGTGCTTACCCAGGGATGTTCCATCCACTGCATCATGATACGCTGCAATAGCAGCAACATAGACTTTGAGAGTCGAAGGGGACAGCCTGCGCTCCAACTTCTCTTGCTGGAAGGAAAGCACTACTGCAATCGTGCATCTCTGTGGGTCCTCAGCTCGAGAGGAGCACCAGTCAACGAACAGACCCCACCTCAGAGCGTAAGCCTGCCTCGTAGAGGGGGCTCGGGACTGAATGATGGTGTTTCTCACGGCCTGGGAAAGGCCGGCGAGGTCTGACGCGTCCCGTCCAGGAGCCAGACATGAAGGTTCCACAGGTCGGGGCGCGGGTGCCAAATTGTGCCCATCCCCTGAGAAAGAAGGTCTTTCCTCAAGGGGATTTTCCAGGGAGGGGCTGCCACGAGGGAAATGAGTTCTGGAAACCAGGTCCAGGTGGGCCAATATGGCGCAACCAGCAAGACCTTCTCCTCGTCCTCCCTGATCTTGCACAGGGTCTGTGCAAGGAGGCTCACTGAGGGAAAGGCGTACTTGAGCCCCGGGGGCCAGCTGTGTGCCAGGGCGTCTCTGCCAAGGGAAGCCTGGGTCAGAGAGAAAAAGAGCTGGCAGTGGGAGGTTTCGGGGGAGGCGAACAGATCTATCTGAGCCTGGCCGAAACGACTCCAAATCAGCTGGACTGACTCGGGGTGGAGTCGCCATTCTCCAGGGTGGGTGGACTGCCGTGAGAGCTGATCTGCTGTACGGTTGAGTTCCCTGGAATGTGAACGGCACGTAGCGATTTCAGCCACGTTTGACTCCAGAGGAGCAGACGGTGGGCGAGTTGTGACATGCGAGGTGAGTGAAGGCCGCCCTGGCGATTGATATACGCCACAGTCGCGGTGCTGTCGGTGTGGACAAGCACGTGCTTCTGATGCAGAGTCGATCGGAAGCGACGAAGGGCCAGAAGCACAGTCAACAACTTGAGGCAATTGATGTGCCACTGCAGCTGAGGTCCTGTCCAGGAGCCCGAGGCTGCTTGCCCGTTGCATACAGCACCCCAACCCGTGGTGGAGGCATCCGTGTACACCACGAGATGCCTGGAAACCTGCCCCAAGGGAACTCCGGCCCGAAGGAAGACAGGGTCTGACCACGGGCTGAAAAGGCGGCGACACTGCGGGGAAACGCCAATCCGAAGTGTGCCACGGTGCCATGCCCGTCTTGGAACTCGATCGTGTAACCAGCGCTGAAGCGGTCTCATATGAAGCAAGCCCAGCAGCGTGACCGCGGCCGTGGCTGCCATATGCCCCAGGAGCCTCTGAAAAGTCTTGAGAGGGACCACTGTCTTGTGTCTGAATAAGTCCAGACATCTCAGCACTGACTGCGCGCGCTCGTTTGTGAGGCGGGCTGTCATATTGATTGAGTCCAGCTCCACACCGAGATAAGAGATCCTCTGCACTGGGGAGAGTTTGCTCTTCTCTCGGGTGACCTGAAGGCCCAGATGGCTGAGGTGCCGAAGCACCGAGTCCCTCTGCTCGCACAACAGGTCTCGCGAGTGAGCTACAAGGAGCCAGTCGTCGAGATAGTTGAGGATGCGAAAACCCGACTGCCAAAGAGGGGTCATGGCTGCTTCCGCGACCTTAGTGAAGACGCGGGGAAAAAGGGACAGGCCAAATGGGAGAACCTTGTACTGATACGCTCGACCTTCGAAGGCAAACCGGAGAAAGGGTCTGTGACGAGGAAGGATTGAGACGTGAAAGTACGCGTCCTTCAGGTCGATGGCTGCAAACCAATCCTGGGGGAGAATGCAAGTCAGCATGCGCTTCGTCGTGAGCATCTTGAACGGCAGCCTGAAGAGGGACCGATTCAGAGCTCTGAGATCCAGGATGGGTCTTAACCCACCGCTCTTTTTGGGCACGATGAAGTAGGGACTGTAGAACCCTGACTTCATCTCGGCTGGAGGGACTGGCTCTATTGCGTCCTTCGCCAGTAGGACAGCAACCTCCGCACGCAGGACAGCGGCATGCATGTCCGAACGGACAGTAGTGAAATGGACACCTCTGTACCTGGGCGGCCGCCTGGCGAATTGAATCGCATAGCCGAGACGTACCGTCCGTATCAACCACCGCGAGGGGTTGGGGAGCTGAAGCCACACCTTCAACCGGCTTGCTAGCGGTATCAAGGGAACGTTGACCGACGTGACCACGGTGGGGCAGCCTAAAGGGGCGGGGGGAAGGGAACTGACCCCAGAGAACACCAGGTTCTGGGGGAGAGTCTGGCTGCGAGAAGCATCGCTTACCTTCTTCCCTGGTTCCCGCGCTGGCGATATCAGGCTCCGAGTCCGATACCGAGGAGTGTAAGTTCTGCTCGAGAAGGGAACTTGGGGCCGAGGCCCCAGAGGTGAGGAAATTTGCTCTTTCTGTGAAAATGTGGGTACCGGCGATGTTAATGCGCACAGAAGCTCCCGGCCCTCCACCGGGAGTGGGGGAGTCGATGTCACTGTCCCCCGAAGAGCAATCTCCACCACCTCTGGGTTGCCCGGGTCAGGGACGTTTCGCAGGTTTCTTGCGAGAAGTTTTCTTGGCTGGTCCCTGAGAGGCGGACGGCGCCGCTCTCCTGCGGCCAGCTCTGCGCTGGGTAGCCAGCCTGGCTTCGTGAACCTCGGCGGGAGCTGGAGCTGTCTTACTAGCTGCAGGGGGGCGCCCTCGGCAACGGGCAGGCGGAGGCGGGGCCACCGGCGGTGGGATGGTAGCTTCGCGGCGGGGCAGGATATGTTTGATGGCCTCCGTCTGTTTTGCTGGGCAAAATCCTCGACAGTGTCGCCGAACAGGCCGCTCTGGGAGATGGGGGCGTCGAGAAAGCGAGCTTTGTCGGCGTCCGCCATCTGAGCCAGATTGAGCCACAAGTGTCGCTCCTGGACCACGGCCGTGGACATCACCTGACCAAGAGACCGCGCCGTGACCTTCGTCGCTCGAAGGGCGAAGTCGGTGGCGGCGCAGAGTTCCTGCATCATGTCTTGATCAGGACCACCCTCGTGCAGTTGTTTCAGTGCCTGCGCCTGGTAGACCTGTAGGGTGGCCATGGCGTGCAGGGCGGAGGCAGCCTGTCCAGCAGCGGGGTAGACGCGGCCCGCGAGAGCGGACGAGCGCTCACACGCTCTGGAGGGTAGATGCGGCCGGTCCCGCCAGGTGGCGGCGCCACGCGGGCATAAATGAACCGCGATAGCGCGCTCAACCTGGGGAACCGACTCGTATCCCTGGGCTGCCTCGCCATCGAGGGTGGCGAGGGAGGAGGAGCTGGGGCGAAGGCGAGATGAAAAGGGCGCCCGCCAGGTTTTAATCAGCTCCTCATGCACCACCGGTAAGAACGGAATGGGGGGAGGGTGCGGCGGAACCGCAGGCGCCCCCCTCAGGAACCAGTCGCCAAGCCTAGAGGGATCGGCCGGGGGCACATGAGACACCTCCAGCCCGATCCCCCTGGCGGCTCGGAGGAGCATAGCCGATAGTTCAGCGTCCATGTCAGACGGGGCAGCGACCACAGGAGGGCGCTGGCCCGGCGAGATGTCCGCCTCACCATCAGACTCACCCTCTGACGCAGCGACAGACATCTCTTCCTCCGGTGGAGCGCCAAAGGAGATGCTCGGCCCGGAATCCGGGGAAGCATACTGCTCCGGCCACTCGACGGGACCACGCCGAGATGCAGACGGCCGCTGGGCTTTGGAAGCCGGCGGCACGTTCTGCACAGTCACCCGTAAGTCCCCCTGGTGCCTCGCCACGGCGTCCGAAAAGCATTGACGGCTTAACGATGAGCCGCGGGGCACCGAGGGGAGCCGTCTCGCGAAAGAACGGCGGTTCTTCAGCGTGATCATGGTCATGCGTTCGCAATGAACGCACAAACCATCCGTGAACGCTGCCTCAGCATGCTCTAAGCCCAGGCATGTGAGGCAGTGTTCATGTCCGTCCTCAGAGGTGAGGAAACTGCCGCATCCAGCAGCGCACGGCCGGAAGACCATTCTGAAAAGAACGTCTTACACAGCCGTGAGAAATTGCTCTTTTAGATCCCGGTCTACCCAGGGAGGAACCGCGGCACTTCTGTGCGCCCAGGGGGGCTCGCTCGCTGGAGCGCAGGAGGCTTGTTTATGGCCGTTAAAACGGCCGCCCGCAGGATACCGCTGACGGCTGCCAAAACACTCTTTTAGTGAATTTACTCTTTTAGATGGCAGCACGTCAGCGGAGAGAAAGAGCAGCAGGAATGTCTTCTTCTTTTGCTTTCTTGAATAGGCTCGATCAGAACAGCTCTGAAGCAAATATCTGACTGACTGGCTGCATGCCGCCATCTTATATACCCGTATGTACGGGGCATGGCTTGGCATGCAAATGCCACTCGCCAATTTTCATTGGCCTTTTGAATAAGGCTCAGAGACGATTGGACTCTCAAGCGATTCCCATGTAATGTCGTAGTGAAACGACTGAAGGGGAAATATAATTCCACATGTGTTAATTCATAGTTTTGATGCCTTCAGTGTGAATCGACAATTTTCATAGTCATGAAAATAAAGAAACTCTTTGAATGAGAAGGTGTGTCCAAACTTTTGGTCTGTACTGTATATATTGTAGTTTTTGAGAAGTGTGCATGTGCATAAATGCATAAGAGAACCCTGAAGTATGATATAAGAGGGAAAGGAAATAATTAAAGCAAAATGTCAGAGATAAATAAATAAATTAATTAATTAATTAATAAGTAATCCTCAGGTGCCATATTTGTTACAGCAGAGATTACGTTGTGAAGAATGCAGAATGAACTGCATGTACAGACAACTGGAGTAAAGCCAACTACATGCTGCTGAATAACAAGATCAAACAATGCACAGATTTTTGTTCTTTCGTGTAAAATAACTATAACAATCTGACATTAATTATGATCTCTAATCAATTAATCAGCAGAAGTTATTACTTATTACCAGTCCTACATTGCTGAACCAAAGTTGTTCAAACGACAGAGGTGCCACCATGCTAGTATGGTTTTGGAAAACTAGCTAGCTGAATTACATCTAAATATTCCTTTTTTTTTTTTTTTTTTTTTTTAGGCATAAACCTCGATAAAATTAAAAATATTTATAAGAGGAAACAAATAAAATGACAGTATGTAGACAGTGTTTTGCTCACAAATACTGTAATTTAGGGAGATTCTTAAAAGCCTCTGGATGGATGAATGTCAGATTTCTTGTGTTTCTTATTTCTCTGAAATGAGAAAGAGAGAGAGAGAGAGAGAGAGAGAGAGAGAGAGAGAGAGAGAGAGAGAGAGATTGAGATTGAAAAAACACTTTTATTACAATTAACAAATTAAAACCATCTCCATTTTTAAATTACAATTTCACAATCTTTAGATCATTAAAAAAATAAACCCAACTCTCCATCACTGTCAACACCACAAAGAACATCTCCAACAGACCATTTTTCAACAAAAACCTGTAAATTGCTAGTTAATTTATAATAAACAAACTCAATTCTGAGCCGAGCTTCTAATATTCCCAGAAAAACCCGATCAACCTCTTTTGACCCTTTATTCTGAATTTTATTTTTTCTGGAGAGCCATATAGAAAGTTTAGCCATTCCAAAAACAAAATTCATCAAAACGTGTTTTTGTTTTCTCTTAACAGAATACTTTGGTCCAAAAATAAATAAAGGAAAAGAAAAATACTCCCCCCCACTTCAAACACCATTGTTCTAACAAATTAAATAACACCCCCAATCTACCACAACCACAAAATAAATGCACCAAAGTTTCATTCTGAAAACAAAAAAGACATTCCACTCCTTGACTAGGATCTAAATGGGCTATATGTTTATTAGTTGCTATGGCCCCATGAACTATTCTCCATTGAAGATCTCCTGTTCGTTTATCGATAGGCATCTTATATAAAGATCTCCAACATCCCTTCACTGAGTGATCAGGGCCAAAAAAATCAAACCACTTTGATGTTTCCATTCCTTCAAAAGATCTGTTATGGAGTAATTTCACACACAATATATACGCCTCCTTCTTACCCAACTTTTCAAATGAGCTCAAATGTAAATTTGTAAATGAAAGAAAACCATTTTCCAAACCAATCCATTCATTTACAGTTGACGATATATCAAGGTATGGAAAAATATATTCACACCCATCCTACTGATTAACCATATCAAGATCTTCAGCAAACTCCTTTAAAGACTGTGGCAATGATTCACAAACTTCTACCACAATTCTTTTCATCAGTCTTTCAGATCTTATGTTTGCTAGTTGTCCTAATTCAACAAGGGATGAATGTATAGCTCTTAAAAAATGGCCTAACTTTGTGCAACCAGCCTCTCTGAGTGCTGAGCGCAAACTGGCAGAATTTAAAGAATTTACATTAAAAAATTAATTACAAAAGAGTGGCTCTTCAAAGATCCACATACCAGGCAATGCACCATGATCTCTTGATACTTTCAAAATTTGCCACGCCTGCAAAACTGAATCATAAAAAGATGGTAAACCAGTGACTTGTACCTCTTCAAGTTTCAGCAAAAATACAGAGTATTAAACAGAGTATATAACTGCTTACTATAACCCAACCTCCCCACCTTCTGTAAAAGCAGTTTTGCAGTTTCATGCCATCTCAAACCATTTCCATACAATAATCTTTGTGCAGTTTTAAGTCTAAAAGCCACTATTCGGGAAGATAAAGTCCCTGACCTCCCTCACAAAGTGGGAGATAAAGAGCAACAACTCTAATCCAATGATACCCTGACCAAAAAAAATCTACAATTATCTTCTGTATGCTTGTAATCAAAGCCTTAGGTGGGTTTAAAACCATAACTTTATGCCAAAGCATTGAAGCAACCAAATTATTGATTACTAAAACACGTCCTCTATATGACATTTGAGGAAGCAACCATCTCCATTTAGAAAGTTTTGCACATACCTTCTCAATTACTCCCTCCCAGTTATTTTCTTTTCCTCCCTCCACTGTCCCACTTTTAAAGCCTCACATTTACCCCAATTAACTTTTGATGAAGAAGCCTTCTCATAACATTTCAAAGCCTTCACAATTGTGTTTATATCTTTTTCATTTTTAACAAATATGTTAATATCATCTGCATAAGCAGATATAGCTAAAGGTGAATCAGTTTTACAGCCTGGTAAAGTAAAACCAGTTAAATGCTTTCTTAAAAAAACATAAAAGAGGTTCAACAGATAATGAATAAAGCTGCCCAGAAATAGGGCAGCCTTGCCTTATTCCTCTTTTTACCAGTATTGTTTGACTAAGGCCCCCTCCAACCTTGACCATACAAGAAGCATTATCATAAAGAAGACTCACCCATGCTATGAATTTCTCTCCAAAACCAAAAGCTTTGAAAACAGAAAACAGAAAATCATGGTCTATTCTATCGAAGGCTTTCTCTTGATCAAGGGATAAAATTCCAACATCTTGATCATACACATTACACACATCAATCACATCTCTCATTAAGAACAAATTGTCCATTATAGTCCGATCTGGAATGCAATACGTCTGATCCATATGTACAAGTAAGCCTATATAAGGCTTTAATCTGTTAGACAAGGCTCTAGAAAGCACTTTATAATCTGTGCACAAAAGAGCAACAGGCCTCCAGTTCTTAAGTTCAGTTAAGTCTCCCTTTTTAGGAAGCAATGTTAGGACCGCCCTTCTGCAAGAAACCGGGAGTACATTATTATCATACGAGCTCATTAGGACCTCATGCAAATCAATCCCAATAACTCCCCAAAAATATTTGTAAAAATCAATAGTGAGTCCATCTATTCCAGGTGCACGTCCAGATGCCAGTTGATTAACAGCTATACTGAGTTCTTCGAGGCTTAATTCGATATCCAATTCAGCTTTTTTAACATCGTTAAGTTGAGGAAGACCTTCTAGAAGATCCTGGACACACTGTTCATCACATTGTTCCTTGCCATACAACTCAGTTTAAAAAGCCAAAGCACATCTCCTCATTTCCACTCCATCTGTTGTTACATGACCATCTGGACATTTTAAACATGTCATGCGTTGATCTTTCACAGAAGTTTTCTCCAAGTTGAAAAAGAAAGTACTTGAGGCATCCATATCTTTCAGTTGAATATATCTTGACCTCACAAGAGCTCATTTCACTTTCTCTTGCAGCAAGGAACTCAACTCCAACCTCTTTGTGTGCAATTCGTCATTATTTCCAACCTCCTCACCATTTAAAAGATTGTGTTCAATGTGTCTTATGGCCCGCTGAACTTCCTCTATGGCCTGTTTTAACATAACAGAAGAAAAAGAGGTATACTGTTGACACAATATTCGAATTTGAGCCTTCCCAACTTCCCACCACTGATTTAAAGACTCAAAAGAACTCTTTTTAACTTGCCACTCAACCCAAAAAAATTTAAAGTTTTCACAAAAGATATCATCTTGGAGTAATTTATTATTAAAATGCCACTGAGATCTATTAACTGCTTGCTTCAAGAGAAGAGTCACTATAATAAGATGATGGTCAGAAAAACCCACAGGTCTAATAGAGCTATCAATTAACTTGGATCTAAGCCCTTGTGACATATAAATGCTATCTAATCTAGCTGCACTTACTCTACCATCCACAACCTTTACCCATGTATATTGTTTTTCATTTGGAAATTTAGTTCTCCGTGCATCAATTAAATCAAAATGAAGTAATATCTTTTTTAGGTTTTTACTAGATTGTGAATGTGGCTCCTCACTAAGCCTATCAATATTAAAATCAACAGTACAATTCCAGTCTCCTCCCAAAATAAAATAATCACAATCACTTTGTTCAAGACTTTTCTTTATAATATTAAAAAAATCCATTGTTTCCGTCCCAATTGTCACGAATTGAGTCGTCCTGTCATCATAAACTCTTGGACTACACATCATGGACTTCATTCCCCACAAGCCACTGCACTAATCACTGCATTCATCTGCTCCTTGTTTCTCACTGCACTGATTACCGCTCACACCTGCACCTCATTTCTAGGACTGCATTTAAGCCACTCTCACACTCAGCTTCTTCGCAAAGTCTTGTATTGCCCCGGCTGCTTTTCTGAGCTTTTCTTCCCGTGTTTGATTCCTGGACTCCCTCCCGTGTTTGATTCTCGCTGCCAGCCCCGACCTTTCTGCCTATGTTTTGACTACGATTTCTGCCTGCCCCTGTGTGTTTGTTTTGTTTTGTCTTTTCTAATAAATGCTGCGAATGGATCCGCTCGTCTCCGACCGTCCTTGTGACAGAAGACTTCGCCACTACAAGGATCCAGCAGCTAGTATGGTGTCATCCGGTTCCAGCACGAATTCAACTGTACAGATCATGTGTCTCAAACAAGGTCAAGGTCAAGGTCAAGGTCAAGTTTATTTATATAGCACCTTAAAAGCAACGAGTGCTGACCAAGGTGCTGCACAACCAAAAATCAACTAACAAAGCATTAAGACAAATAGAATATAAAATCATTGAAAAATAAATAAGAAATGCAAACATCACAAGACAATAGAGATACAACATAATAACTTCAAATTAAACAAAAGCCTGAGAAAAAAGATAGGTTTTAAGAGACGATTTAAAATAAGATAATGTAGGGGATGATCTGATAGATAAGGGCAAAGAATTCCAGAGCATAGGACCATGAACCGAAAAAGCCCTGTTCCCTTTAGATTTTAACCGAGATTTTGGGACAGTCAATAACAACTGGGAGGATGATCTAAGCGTTCTAACAGGGGAATAGCAATGGAGGAGATCTGAAATGTAAGTGGGGGCAAGACCATGAAGTGCTTTAAAAACAAAAACTAAAACTTTAAAATCAATTCTAAACTTAACAGGTAACCAGTGGAGTGAAGCTAACACAGGGGTGATGTGCTCCCTCTTTTTTACCCCTGTCAGAAAACGAGCAGCAGCATTCTGCACTAACTGTAGCCGAGATAATGAAAACTGGTTGATTCCAGCGTAAAGAGCGTTGCAATAGTCCAACCTTGTTGAAATAAAAGCGTGAAAACTAGCGTCTTTAAAACTAAGAAAACTTTTAAGCTTGCGAAGCCCCTTAAGCTGCAGGAAACTGGCTCTAACTACAGAGTTTATTTGTTTGTCAAATTTGAGTTCAGGATCAAAAATGACTCCCAAATTTTTTACTTTATCACGAATGTTTTCTTCAAAGGGGCACAATGAAGGTCTCAAATTATGTAAATGATTAGAAGGGCCAAACAAGATAGCTTCAGTCTTTTTTTGATTCAACTGTAGGAAGTTAATTGCCATCCAATTCTTAATGTCCTCTAAGCAAGCCAGTAAGGAGGACAATGAATCTGAACCTGATTCTAGAGGAAAATAAAGCTGAGTATCATCAGCATAAATGTGGTATGAAACTTGATGAGACTCAAATATATGACGAAGCGGGAGCAAATACAGAGAGAATAAAAGTGGACCTAGGATAGAACCCTGAGGTACCCCACAAGTGATGGGAACTGAGTTAGATGAAAATTCACCGATTTCCACCGAGAAACTCCTATTTGTGAGATACGATACTGTCACGGATTGGTCAGGTTCTGCACCCACAATCACTCCCAGATCACCGTCACCTGAATATTGATTAATGAACACCTGCACGCAATCATCACCAGCACATAAAGCCACTCTCCACATACCACTCATTGTCCGGGCTCGTTCTTGCGAAAGCGGACTGCTAGTGCTTCTCTACGAGTCTCACTATCTAAATACTTACCCTACTGTACTTACCTGAACTCTGTCTCGTTCCAGTTCCAGTCTTCTGTGTCTTCTCAGTTCCAGTCGTCCGTGGTGGGTGGCCATAAGCTGACTTCCACGTCAGCGGAGGTTGGTGGACTCACGGACCCTCAAGTATACCTCCTTCGATCGTTCTTGGAATCCTCCCGTCTCACCTCCTACAAGGAAAAGGATCTGTTATTCCCATCAAGTTCCAAACCGGCTCTGAAACCTTCCTACTATCACGTACTCACCATCACAGGATCTCCGTTCACCTCCGGCACTGCTGCTAACATTAATAAACATCACTTGTATCATTCTTACCTTGTTGTCCCGTCTGCTTCATAACAGGAAGCCCGGACCAAAGCCGTAAGCAGCATGAGTGCTCAGGACCCCTTTCAGGAACTGGTAGATTCTCTGCGGAAGGTTTTGATGTCATCTCCATCTGTCACCCCTTCCGCACCGCCGGCACCCACACCTCCGTGCACTTCTTCGGAACCTCTACCATCCAGTCCCATGGCCCGACCAGCGCCCTACGCTGGCGGGGCGGAGGAGTGCAATGGATTTCTACTACAGTGTTCTTTAGTCTTTTCTATGCAGCCAGCGCTCTATCCTACAGACCAGTCTAAAATAGCGTTTATCACCTCTCTTCTCACAGGACCAGCTTTGAAGTGGGCTGAATCAATGTGGCAGCAAAGCGGGCCGACCACTCGTTCCATCCAGGCATTCATCACTCACTTCAAGGAAGTGTTTAACCGTACAGACGGAGAAGTGTCAGCGGGTGAGCAGCTTTATCACTTATCACAAGGATCGATGTCAACTCATGAGTATGCCTTACGTTTTCGAACCCTAGCTGCTGCCAGTGGATGGAACGAGCGGTCGTTGCTGACCACCTATCGTCTTGGACTCGAACCCCGTCTTCGCCTCCAACTAGCTGCGTCAGATGACGCTATGGGTCTAGAGCGTTTCATCCAGCAATCCATCAGATGTTCTGACCGTATGCAAACATATCAGACTCTCACCGATGTCTCCTCTAATGCACTCCTCCGCCCAGTGGAGACCGCCAGCCCTCCAGAACCAGAACCGATGATACTTGAATCTGGTAGACTGTCAGCCGCTGAGCGACAGAGAAGGCTGACCCGGGGTTTGTGTCTCTATTGTGGCGCCAGTGGGCATGTTCGGATGAAATGCCCCCTTCGTCCTGTCCCTACCGCGGTGAGTGTTATCCAGTCAGAAATTGAAAAGATGTATCCTCTATCTACATATGTTCAGTTAACCACTGCCACGTCTTCTGTCATAGCCCACGCCCTCATCGACTCCGGGTCAGCGGGAAACTTCATCTCGGGGAACCTCTGTCGCCAGCTGCAGCTCCGAACCGAAACTTCGTCGAGCGTCTACCAGATTCTACCCATAACACGTTCCATCACTGCACGACCCCGCATCCATCGTAAATGCCAATTAATCCACCTACAGATTGGAGCTCTTCATCAAGAGGACATTCAACTTCTGGTTCTGGAGGGGGCCACCATGGACATCATCTTGGGGCGCCCGTGGCTGGTGAAGCACAATCCCATCATCTCTTGGGGCAACGGAGAGATAATCCGGTGGGGCCACGACTGTCATCCAGAGTGCTTTCCAGAAATTCCACGTCCACTACCAAGACCCATTCCTGTCTGCGCCACGTCCATCGAGAGCCCCCTGGAGCAACGATCTACCAAGATTCCGGATATCTACTCCTCGTTCCAGGACGTCTTCTGCCCCAAGAGAGCTTCCCAGCTACCTCCCCATCGGCCATGGGACTGCGCCATAGACCTGATTCCAGATGCTCCTTTGCCCAGAGGAAGGATCTACCCGATGTCACTTCCGGAGACTAAGGCCATGGAGGAGTATATTCAAGAGGCTCTTCAGCAAGGGTACATTCGCCCCTCCACTTCTCCCGCAGCATCAAGCTTCTTCTTTGTAGCCAAAAAGGATGGAGGGCTGCGGCCGTGTATAGATTACCGCATTCTCAACCAGAGTACTGTCAAGTTCAAGTATCCCCTTCCTCTCGTCCCTGCGGCCCTCGAACAACTCCGGTCAGCCACCATCTTCACCAAATTGGACCTCCGCAGCGCCTACAATCTGGTGAGAATACGGAAGGGGGATGAGTGGAAGACTGCTTTCGTGACCCCTACAGGCCACTACGAGTACTGTGTCATGCCCTATGGCCTGGTCAACGCCCCTTCCGTATTTCAAAACTTCATACATGAAGTCCTCCGGGAGTTTCTCCATCGGTCAGTAATAGTCTACATTGATGATATCCTCATATACTCCCGGAGTGAAACCGAACACAGCCACCACGTTGCGGAGGTCCTCCAGAAACTCAGGGAACACCAACTCTTCCTGAAAGCAGAGAAATGTTCATTCCACCTTCCATCCGTCCAGTTCCTGGGTTATGTAATCGACCGAGAGGGCATTCGTATGGACGAGAGGAAGGTGTCATCTGTCACGTCCTGGCCGAAACCCTCTTCTGTCAAGGAGCTCCAGAGGTTTCTCGGCTTTGCGAATTTCTACCGCCGCTTCATTCAGGGTTACAGTATTATCGCAACGCCATTAACCAACCTGCTCAAAGGGAAACCGAATAAACTCACCTGGAACCCTGAGGCCGCCGCAGCCTTCCAATCCCTCAAGGACGCCTTCACCCAGACTCCCATTCTGCGCCATCCGGATCCCGAACTCCCTTTCGTGGTGGAAGTGGATGCGTCGACATCAGGAGTCGGAGCCATTCTCTCCCAGCATCACGGTACCCCAAGCTTACTCCATCCATGTGCCTACTTCTCCCGGAAGTTCAGCCCGGCGGAGAAGAACTATGACATCGGCAACCGGGAACTTCTCGCCATCAAGCTCGCCCTGGAGGAGTGGCGACACTGGTTGGAGGGAGCCAATCATCCCTTCCAGGTACTCACTGATCATAAAAATCTCCAATACCTCCGTGATGCAAAAAGACTGTGCCCACGACAGGCCAGGTGGGCACTGTTCTTTTCAAGGTTCCACTTCACCATCTCATATCGTCCAGGTCCAAAAAATATCAGAGCAGATGCATTATCCCGAATCCACGATTCCACTGATTCCTCTGAACCTCCCAGCTATATCCTCCCTCAAGACATATTCGTCAACCCCATCGAATGGTCAGCTCCCCCTAGTGTCGCTACTCCTGAGCCTCGCCCTCCGCCGGGCTGCCCTCCTAATCGACGTTACATCCCTAGGACACAACGGGTAGATCTCATTCACTCCATCCACACTTCCCTGGGCACTGGACACCCCGGGACCAGCAATACCCTCTCGTTGCTATCCGAACGCTTCTGGTGGCCTGGGATGGCAAGGGATGTGCAGCGGTTCGTCCAGGGTTGTAAGGAGTGTGCCATGTCCAAAAGTCCCAGACATTTACCCGCAGGCAAGCTCCATCCCTTGCCGATCCCGAACCGCCCCTGGTCACACCTGGGAGTGGATTTTATGACGGACTTGCCCGCATCGGATGATAACACCTGCATCTTTGTTGTAGTGGATCGATTCTCCAAGTTCTGCAAGTTACTGCCCCTGAAGGGACTACCCACTGCCTTTGAAACGGCCGAACTCCTGTTCAATCACGTCTTCCGTCAGTATGGCATACCTGAGGATATTGTATCGGACCGCGGTCCTCAATTTATCTCCCGTCTATGGAAATCCTTCTTCCGTCTCCTAGGTGTGACCATCAGCCTCTCCTCTGGCTATCATCCGCAGTCTAATGGCCAGACGGAGAGGAAAATCCAGGAAGTGGGGCGGTTCCTCCGGACCTTCTGCCACAACCACCAGAACTCCTGGAACCAGTTTCTGGGCTGGGCAGAGTATGCCCAAAATTCACTGCGGCAACCATCCACCGACCTCACACCATTCCAGTGCGTCCTCGGGTTCCAACCACCGCTATTTCCCTGGAATGGTGAACCATCTGAGGTCCCCGCAGTGGATTACTGGTTCCGGGAGAGCGAGAGGGTCTGGGACGAAGCACACCACCATCTACAGAGGGCAGTACGCAGACAGAAAGCCTTCGCTGATCGGAGGAGGGCTCCAGCTCCAGAATTCAGGCCAGGCGATCAGGTATGGCTTTCCACTAGGGATATCCGTCTGCGACTGCCCTGCAAGAAGTTGAGTCCCAGGTTTGTTGGTCCCTTCAACATCCTGGAACAGGTCAACCCCGTTACCTACAAGCTTCAACTTCCACCTGAGTATCGTATTCACCCCACCTTCCATGTCTCACTATTGAAACCATTTCACCCACCTCTCACTCCCTCCACAGAACCTGACCACGAAGAGGAACCTCCTCCCCCCCTCATGCTGGAAGATGGAGCCGTCTATTCCGTCCGGGAGATTCTCCGGTCTCGTCGTCGTGGTGGTCTACTCGAGTACCTGGTAGACTGGGAGGGTTATGGACCAGAGGAGAGGTCATGGGTCCCAAGAGACGACATCCTAGATCCCACGCTCACTGAGGAGTTCCACGCTAGTCATCCTGAGTTCCCTGCACCCCGAGGACGAGGTAGACCACCACGGCGCAAGAGACTTCGGCCCTCGGGAGCGGGCCCTGGGGAGGGGGGTAGTGTCACGGATTGGTCAGGTTCTGCACCCACAATCACTCCCAGATCACCGTCACCTGAATATTGATTAATGAACACCTGCACGCAATCATCACCAGCACATAAAGCCACTCTCCACATACCACTCATTGTCCGGGCTCGTTCTTGCGAAAGCGGACTGCTAGTGCTTCTCTACGAGTCTCACTATCTAAATACTTACCCTACTGTACTTACCTGAACTCTGTCTCGTTCCAGTTCCAGTCTTCTGTGTCTTCTCAGTTCCAGTCGTCCGTGGTGGGTGGCCATAAGCTGACTTCCACGTCAGCGGAGGTTGGTGGACTCACGGACCCTCAAGTATACCTCCTTCGATCGTTCTTGGAATCCTCCCGTCTCACCTCCTACAAGGAAAAGGATCTGTTATTCCCATCAAGTTCCAAACCGGCTCTGAAACCTTCCTACTATCACGTACTCACCATCACAGGATCTCCGTTCACCTCCGGCACTGCTGCTAACATTAATAAACATCACTTGTATCATTCTTACCTTGTTGTCCCGTCTGCTTCATAACAGATACAAACCAGTCTAATGCAGTACCACAAATACCAACCTCAGAATGTAATCTTTTTAACAAAATGTGGTGATCTACTGTATCGAAAGCTGCACTCAGGTCCAGTAGCAGAAGAATAGTGCATTTACCTGAGTCTGCAGATAACAAGAGATCATTTACTACTCTTAGAAGAGCAGACTCGGTACTATGTTTTGCTCTAAAACCAGACTGAAAGGGATCCAGAATATTATTAGACGTTAGGTAAGGGGACATCTGGTTTAATACAACCTTTTCCAAAACTTTGTGCAGGAAAGGCAATTTTGAAATTGGCCTATAATTATTTAAATCAGTGGGATCAAGATTTGTTTTTTTGAGCAAAGGCTGGACCACGGCATGTTTAAGACAAGAAGGGACAGTACCTGTCTGTACAGAGCTATTAATAATAGAGAGTAAGCTGGGCAAAACAGCTGGCAGGACATCCTTCAACAGCTTTGTAGGAATAACATCACAAGAGCAAGTAGTTGATTTCATATTTAAAATAGTGTCTGACAACTCAGAAAGTGAGATGGCTTGAAAATTTGGAAACACAGAGGAGCTAGTATTTTCATAGTGAGGCTTCTGGGATACATTACAAGAAATCTGCACCCTAATAGAAGCAATCTTGTTAATGAAGAAGTTGCAAAACTTCTCACATAACTCCAAACTAGGATCTAGCCCTGTTGATCTAGAGGGATTTAACACAGCGTTTAATGTAGAAAACAAAATTTTTGGACAATGGGAGTTTTTTGAAATTAAATCAGAAAGGTACTTTGCCCGTTCTAGAGAAACGGCTTCCTGAAAAGTAGACAAAGTGCTCTGCAGTAATTGATATGAAATTTGTAATTTATCCTTTTTCCATCTTCTTTCTGCCCTTCTGCAGTCTTTTCTTAAAGCTTTAATGCTGTTATTAAACCATGGCTGCTTTTTTGATTTGGTCTTTTTGGGTTTGAGGGGGGCAACTACATTTAAGATATCTAAGCAAGAGTAGTTAAAACTGTTAGCCAACTTATCAGCATTTGTATCCTGTGCTACCAGGGCACTACTGTGAGCAGACAAAGCGGCAAAAGCTTCAGTGAACTGCACGGCCGTAAAGGAATTAATAAATCGAGAGAGGTAGGTAGAAGACTGGTTTACAGGGCTAGGAAAAGCAATCACACTGTCAAACAGAACCGGCCAGTGGTCAGACAATCCAGTCTCACTAACAGTTACGTTACTAACAGAGAAACCTGATGATAATACAAGATCAAGAGTATGACCCAGTTTATGTGTGGGACCTGAGACATGTTGAAAAAGATTAAAAGAGTCCAAAAGTTGTGCAAAATCTCTTGAAATAGGTCTCGAAGGACAGCACAGATGTATGTTAAAATCACCAAGAATCAAGAGATTATCGGCACGTGGGACCACGTCTGATAAGAAATCGGAAAACTCCTTTATAAAATCATTGTTAGCTTTTGGAGGTCTGTATATCAAAACACAAACCAGAGGAGTAGAAAATTCCACTGTGCACATCAAAACCTCAAAGCTAGAATAAGCCTCAACAGGCAGAGGTTTGCATTTAAAGGTATCCTTAAAAATGACAGCAACTCCTCCACCCCGACTAGAAGTTCTTGGGCAACTAAGATAGTTACAGTACACCGGGGAAAGTTCAGATAGAGGGCTTAGGTCATCTGCCGTGAGCCAGGTTTCAGTAATGAATAAAAAGTCCAAGTTGTTGGTTACAAAAAAGTCATTCAATAAAAATGTTTTATTCAATATTGATCTTGCATTTATCAAGGCCATTTTAATCTCAAGCTGATTTGGCTCTTGCAATAAGAAGTCATGCTGGGACGCCTCTGATAGCGAGCGAAGGAGATTCAAATTCGCCCTGCGCGGAGATAAGCAACGTCGTCGCGAAAGCCGCTCATTAGACAACATTACAGGAATATTGTCAGATACAGTCATAGTCCGCTGTGTACGCTGTGTAGAACGAACGCCGCGGTGAAGATATCGTGGTCGACGAAGAACCCCCAAACCAGAGTGTGCCGTTGCATATATCCCTTTGTGTTGATTTGCCACCTACTGGACATTTAAGGTACTGCGCTATATACATGTATACGTTCAGTTCACTTTCGTTTTCTCTCAGTGTACGCGCAGTCAGGAGAAACTTACATGCGCTTTCTCTCAGTGTCTGATTCAAGCGTTGAAACCTTGGAAATATATGTCCGTAAGTGCTGTATTATTACTAAACAATAATTCTATGTACAATGGTTTATTAGAGGTTATTATGTTTTTGTTGTATGCACATTTATCTCCGTTTCAAACATGCTAGGCTAGCGGTAGAACAAATGTGGTAATTTCGCTAGTGTTTGTTTGCTCACGTCTCATTGAATAGAATTTGCATATGTATAATACTTAAGACATGCATAAATAGCAACTATGTGCATAAGAGAACTGTAAAATCAAACTGATTATGTTAATAATGTGACTGTAAACTTCATTTCTATTTTTGTTTTCTCTTGATTGTAGTTTTACAGTTAAAAAGACCCAGTAAAGTCACCAAAGTCACAAGACTGCTTCCTGGAGTTTTCTTTGTTCGCTATCTGTTAACCCTTTGCTTCGGTAACGCATTGGCGAGAACAGAATAGTAAAAGGACATTGACACAGCGGGTGAAGACAACAGAATCGCACTGCTATTGTTACATTGCATCGTAAAGATCATCAGAATTTAGGGAAGTATGGAGTCACACAGTGAAGAGAAAGATGCTTCCCAAGCCTTTGAAATAAGATCACAAGCTTCTAGCTCAAAGTCATCTCGAAGATCAAGTAGGTCATCGGCCAGTGTGGCAGCGACTCGAGCGAGAGCTAAAGCAGAAGCAGCAAGAGCTAAAGCATCTTATGCTGAAAAAGAGGCAGCTATGATGAGGAAAAAAGCAGAGGTGGAAGCAGATCTTTTTGTGCTACAATCTCAGAAAGAAGCAACTGCAGCATCTGCCGAAGCAGCAATTTATGAAGCAGCAGTCGACATTGACGAAGGAAATATAGACGAATTGGTCAGGGACACAGACTCAGTTCGAACCCAGCGTACCAGGGAATATGTTCAGAAGCAGGCAGTTGAACAACATCAGCAGAATTGGGAATGTCCATCATATGGAATGGAGTTCAAAGTCAAACAGGAAACAATGGATAACCAGAAAGATGAAGTTCATGGATATCGCTCTGCTTTCCAAACCTCTCCTATTCCCAGTGTTAGAGCGCCCATGGTTAGTTTGCCATACACATCTGATTTAGCTAACTACATGGTGAGAAAAGAGATGGTAACTTCTGGTCTCATAAAGTTTGATGATTGTCCTGAGAACTACTGGGCCTGGAAATCCTCTTTTCAAGATGTTACAAAGGAGCTTGGTTTAACAGCCAGAGAAGAGCTTGATCTTCTCACGAAATGGCTCGGCCCAGAGTCATCCATACAAGCCAAACGCATTAGATCTGTTCATGCACACTATCCAATAGCAGGTGTCCATATGCTTTGGCAGCGTCTGGAAGAGTGTTACGGGAGCCCAGAAGTAATTGAGAATGCACTGTTGCGAAAATTAGAAGAGTTCCCAAGGATTTCTAACAGAGATGGACAGAAGCTCAGAGAGCTAGGAGATATGCTTTGGAATTGGAATCGGCAAAGTCAGGTGGACATTTACCTGGGTTAGCAATTCTTGACACAGCGAGGGGAGTCAATCCCATTATTGAGAAATTTCCCTTTAACCTGCAGGAAAGGTGGATCACCTATGGAGCCAAGTATAAAGAGGATCATCGCGTCACTTTCCCACCTTTTGGCTTCTTTGTGCAATTTGTTTGCGACCAAGCAAGAATAAGAAATGATCCCAGTTTTTCTTTGTCTATGCAGAGCCATCCTAAACAGGACAAATTTTCACGGCTCGACAACAAAATACCTGTGTCGGTGAGGAAAACTGAAGTGCTTTCTACCGTTTTAAGTTCCAACACCAAACAAGTCCCTGAACAGAAGATTATGGATCCTAGTAAGCAATGCCCAATCCACAACAAGCCACATCCATTGTCAAAATGCCGCGGATTTAGAGTAAAGCCGCTGGATGAAAGGAAAACATACCTTAAAGATCTGTCTATCTGCTTCAGGTGTTGCGGTTCCACTAGACACATAGCAAGAGAGTGTGAGGCAACTGTTAAATGTAGGGAGTGTAACAGTGATCGCCATGTCTCTGCAATGCACCCAGGGCCTGCTCCTTCGGCAGGGGGAGCTCCGGTAACCGATCAAGAGCAAGGCGGGGAGTCTAAAGGAGAAATATCATCAGAAGTTACATCTAAGTGCACAGAAATCTGTGGTAATGCTCCCAGACCAAGATCATGCTCGAAAATCTGTTTGGTTAACGTTCATCCATCTGGTTCTCCTGAAAAGGCAAAGAGAATGTATGTGGTTCTGGATGACCAAAGTAACCGGTCCTTAGCTAAGTCTGCCTTTTTCAAGTTGTTTGGTATCAATGGAGACTTGTACCCTTATACTTTACGCACATGTGCAGGAACAGCTAAGGCAATGGGAAGAAGAGCGGACAATTTCATCGTTAGTTCACTTGATGGGAAAACTCAGGTCTCACTTCCAACGCTCTTAGAATGTAATATGTTGCCTGAAGAAACGGACGAAATCCCAACACCTGAAATAGCAAATTACTTCTCTCATCTCAGGCCAGTGGCCGACAAGTTACCGCCATTTGACGCAAGTGCTCCAATTCTTCTCCTTTTAGGGAGGGACATTCTAAGTGTCCATAAGGTTCGAGAACAGTATAATGGTCCTGGTAACATGCCATATGCTCAGCGTCTTGACTTAGGCTGGGTCATTGTGGGAGAAGTATGTATGGGAGGAGTGCACAAGGCTGAGACTGCAAATGTTTTCAGGACAAACATACTGCAAAATGGACGCACATCTTTTTTCTCATCCTGTCTTAAAGGAATGCAGGTCAAAGAACAGTTTGGCACGCCACTTTATCAGTACCAGTCCACTTTACCCTGCAGTCCAATCACAAGCTCTTGTACAGATCACCTAGGAGACAATGTTTTCCAAAGGACTCCCAGTGATGATAAGCTTTCACTCTCTGTTGAAGATAACATCTTCCTTGATATAATGAACAGAGAAATGTACATGAACGAATCAAACCACTGGGTAGCTCCCTTGCCGTTCCGTTTACCTCACAACCCTTTGCCGAACAACCGAGGTCAAGCAGTGAAACGTCTCAATATTCTGCGACGCACCTTACAAAGGAAACCTGAGATGGCAAAACACTTTGTAGAGTTTATGCAAAGTATGTTCACCAACAAACACGCTGAGCTTGCTCCGCCATTGCAGCCTGATGAAGAGTGCTGGTATTTACCAATTTTTGGTGTATACCATCCCTTGAAACCTGGAAAGATTAGGGTCGTCTTCGATTCTAGTGCTCAGTATGAAGGGATCTCTTTGAACGACACTCTTCTTCGTGGACCAGATCTCAACAACAAGTTACTTGGGGTTCTGATGCGTTTCCGTAAGGAAAAAGTTGCAGTCACTGTTGACGTAGAGCAAATGTTCTACTGCTTTAAGGTCAGAGAAGATCACCAAAACTTTCTGAGATTCCTGTGGTTCAAGGATAATGATCTCTCCAAAGAAATCACAGAGTACAGAATGACAGTTCATGTGTTTGGGAACAGCCCATCTCCAGCTGTGGCAATCTTTGGCATAAGACGGGCAGCGGATCTAGGAGAAGAGGAGTATGGCAGAGAAGCCAAACAGTTCGTCCATAGGAATTTTTATGTGGACGATGGGCTGATCTCTGTTTCCAGTGCAGCCGAAGCTATCGGTCTCCTGCAAAAGACCAAAAACATGTTGGCGGAATCAAACATCAAGCTTCACAAGATTTCTTCAAATAACCATCAAGTCATGGAAGCATTTCCTACATCTGACAGAGCAAATGACCTGAAGGATCTGGATTTAAGTGTCGATCCTCTACCTCTCCAACGAAGCTTAGGAGTGAGCTGGAGTTTGGAGACTGATTGTTTCGTGTTTCAAGTATCTCCAGATGTAAGACCATTCACTCGACGGGGCATACTTTCAACAGTTAACAGTCTCTATGATCCTTTGGGATTTGTTGCTCCTGTTACCATGCAGGGTAAGGCCTTAGTAAGAGAGTTGTCATCAGACCAGTTAGACTGGGACACACCACTTCCAATGGAGAAGGAAGCCAAATGGAAGTCATGGGCAAATTCCTTATCAGATCTTAGAGAAGTCCAGATTCACAGACCCTATGTGCCGGTGTCTATGTCCTACGCTTCCAAGAGAGAGGTGATCATTTTTTCTGATGCTTCCACATTGGCCATAGCGGCAGTTGCATATCTTAGAGTGGTTACTGTGGATGGTCAGTGTCATGTTGGGTTTATCATGGCTAAATCAAAGTTGGCCCCATACCCAGCTCACACAGTGCCACGTCTTGAGCTGTGTGCAGCCGTTCTAGCTGTTGAGCTGGCAGAACTGATCACAGAAGAGTTGGATCTAAACCTGACTGCAGTAAAATTCTATACTGACAGTAAGATTGTGTTAGGATACATCCACAATACATCTCGGCGATTCTATGTGTATGTTGCAAACCGAGTGGCACAAATCAGAAGTTCTACAAAACCAGAACAGTGGAATCATGTTGGTTCGGACCTGAACCCAGCAGACCTCGGTACTAGGTTCATTCCAGCAACCATTCTTCCGCACACAAATTGGTTTTCTGGTCCAGAATTCCTACAACAGCCCTTTCTTGGGGAAACGACTAAGGGTGAATTATTTGAGCTTGTGGAGCCAGAGAATGACCAAGAGATCCGCCCTCAAGTGAAAACATTGGTCACTGATGTGACAGATCAAACTCTAGGGTCACATAGATTTGAGCGCTTTTCAGAGTGGAGATCTCTTGTAAGAAGCATAGCAAGGCTTGTCCATGTTGCAAAATCACTTTCTGAAAAGAGACATACGGTGGATTGCAAAAGTTGGCACTGGTGTCAGAAAAGTCTCCAATCTGAACTCACTCAAGCAAAAACCATCATTATTCGGTGTGTGCAGCAAGAACACTATAAAGATGAACTCAAATGTTTGAGTAAGAGAGAAAAAATCTCACAAGGAAGCTCTCTGAAGAAATTAGCTCCTTTCGTAGATGAAGGAGGACTGATTAGAGTAGGAGGCCGCTTGCAGTCGGCAGAACTATCAGAACAAGAAAAGCACCCATTGATAATCCCAGCAAATCAACATGTAGCCACGTTGTTGGTCAGATACTACCATGATCGGGTTGCGCACCAAGGACGACATCTGACTGCTGGAGCACTGCGATCAGCAGGCCTCTGGATCGTAAAAGGAACAAGACTAATTAACAGTGTGATTCATCAGTGTATTACTTGCAGGAAGTTAAGAGGAAGACTCGAAGAACAGAGAATGTCAGACCTACCCATGGACAGAGTGACCGTAGATCCACCATTCACCCATGTGGGCCTAGATGTGTTTGGGCCATGGAACATAACATCACGCCGAACCAGAGGGGGAAGTGCTGACAGCAAAAGGTGGGTTGTCATCTTCTCCTGCTTAAATACAAGGGCTGTTCATCTGGAGGTCATTGAGTCCATGTCAACTTCCAGCTTCATTAATGCCCTCAGACGGTTCTTGGCAGTCCGTGGACCGGTTAAACATTTTAGATCCGACAGAGGAACAAATTTCATTGGCGCCTGTCGAGAACTGAACATCAATACGGATGATCCAGAGCTCAAAGGGTACTTGCAGGAGCAAGGTTGCACATGGTCATTTAACGCTCCCCACTCTTCCCATATGGGTGGAGCTTGGGAAAGGATGATCAACACTGCACGACGCATTCTTGATGGACTGCTGCTAAAAAACAGTCTTTCTCGTCTTACCCATGAAATCTTGACTACTCTCATGTCTGAAGTCATGGCAATAATGAATGCTAGACCTTTACTTCCCATCTCATCTGATCCTGACACATTGGAAGTGCTGTCTCCTTCAATGCTTCTCACACAGAAGGCTAGTACTGTCCCAGCACCTCTTGGGGACTTTGACATGAAGGATCTCTACAAGAAAGAATGGAGACAGGTTCAGTGTCTGGCTGATGCTTTCTGGAAGGCATGGAGGAGAGACTATCTTGCAACACTGCAAGTACGGAGAAAGTGGACAGAGGAAAAACGAAACCTTCAAGAAGGAGATGTAGTCTTGCTCAAGGATTCTAATGTAAAACGCAATGAGTGGCCTATTGGGCTCATTGTGAGAACCATATCCAGCAGCGATGATAGAGTGAGGAAGGTAGAGGTAAAGATAATTAAGGAAGGATCTGCAAAGGTATATCTGAGGCCCATCTCAGAGATGGTACTACTCCTACCCGAGAAGCCATAAGAGGTTCAACAGTGGTATGGAAAGTTATTATACCAGGCGGGGAGTGTGCCGTTGCATATATCCCTTTGTGTTGATTTGCCACCTACTGGACATTTAAGGTACTGCGCTATATACATGTATACGTTCAATTCACTTTCGTTTTCTCTCAGTGTACGCGCAGTCAGGAGAAACTTACATGCGCTTTCTCTCAGTGTCTGATTCAAGCGTTGAAACCTTGGAAATATATGTCCGTAAGTGCTGTATTATTACTAAACAATAATTCTATGTACAATGGTTTATTAGAGGTTATTATGTTTTTGTTGTATGCACATTTATCTCCGTTTCAAACATGCTAGGCTAGCGGTAGAACAAATGTGGTAATTTCGCTAGTGTTTGTTTGCTCACGTCTCATTGAATAGAATTTGCATATGTATAATACTTAAGACATGCATAAATAGCAACTATGTGCATAAGAGAACTGTAAAATCAAACTGATTATGTTAATAATGTGACTGTAAACTTCATTTCTATTTTTGTTTTCTCTTGATTGTAGTTTTACAGTTAAAAAGACCCAGTAAAGTCACCAAAGTCACAAGACTGCTTCCTGGAGTTTTCTTTGTTCGCTATCTGTTAACCCTTTGCTTCGGTAACGCATTGGCGAGAACAGAATACAGAGCATCGTAGAAAAATGTCTGATGGCAGCATAACTGACCGATCATTCAGTCGGATTAGTTCAGAGGACGTGTATGTAAATGACATCGTCGCAGTTGTCATAAGAGATGAGATAGCGAATTGTCGTTCACTGTTCCAAGTGACGATAATTCGGAGAACAGACAGAAGTAGACAGCAGACAGAGTTCAAATTCATAGTGATAGTCCCATGGAACAGACACTCACCGGGCAAATCCAAGGGAGATCGTGGGAAGATTAGCGACGTAACGTTACCTCTGACAAAATATTAGACTATGCTCAGAAGTCCAAATCAATAATCCAGAATGCCGCCCAGGTATAGCAGGAATCCGAGGAAAATTCAGCAGCAGAGACTCCGATGAATCTCAGCACCGAGTTGCCGACACCCAAATGGCAGTATGTTAATCCAGAAGACGTCCAAACACCATGCCCGGTGTTGGCACCACTCCGACGGCAACAACGGAGAGGAATTCCCAGGTTAGCTTTAGCATTAGGTTGCAGACTGCTTGAATTTCATATTGCACCGATCGAGGGGGAACTCAACCCGAAGACAAAATTCTCGGTTATCATCAAATTGAAAACAGTTTAAAAACAGATCGTGATAAAATAAACAAATTAATAAAACAAAACAATAAGACCGGAGAGCAGCGGCAAACAATTCGCACAGCGTTCACTCAACCGGAACCGGAGATTTAGAAAAGGTGAGCGGTCTGTTGAGGAGTATGCAATGGACTTTATTGAATTGGCAAATCAGTCTACTATGGATGAGGCTTGCCTGATGATTTTTTTTCTGTGGAGGACTCTTAGAGCCATTGGCTTCACTCATGCCCATGTTTGCACCCAACTGGACTTTACAAATTTACATTGACATTGCTCTGCAAATGAGTGGCTCTCCTTTTACTGTGGGAATCAAAGAAGAGGACAACAATGTTCCTACAGTAAACTCCAGCTCAGAGCCACTACGCAAGATGGCTGCCATGCCAGAGTCTGCACACACGATGGCCACCAATGTTTCTGAGTTCCCGGCCAAGATGGCCGCCAAGCCTGATTCCCTGGCCAAGATGGCTCCGTCCAGCCTCCCAGAGTCTCTGCTGGTTCCGCCCGGCCGTCCAGAGTCTCCACTGGTGCCGCCCGGCCTCCCAGAGTCTCCGCTGGTGCCACCCGGCCTCCCAGAATCTCCGCTGGTTCCGCCCGGCCTCCCAGGGTCTCCGCTGGTTCCGCCCGGCCTCCCAGAGTCTCCGCTGGTTCCGCCCGGCCTCCCAGAGTCTCCGCTGGTTTCGCCCGGCCTCCCAGAGCCTACGCTGGTTCCGCCCGGCCTCCCAGAGCCTACGCTGGTTCCGCCCGGCCTTCCAGAGCCTCCGCTGGTTCCGCCCGGCCTTCCAGAGCCTCCGCTGGTTCCGCCCTGCCTTCCAGAGCCTCCGCTGGTTCCGCCCAGCCTTCCAGAGCCTCCGCTGGTTCCGTCCAGTCGTCCAGAGCCTATACTGGTTCCGCCCAGCCTTCCTGAGATTCCTGTCTGCCCTGTTCTGGCCACGGAGGCCATGTATGGACTGTCTAATTTCCCACCCACCCTGCCTACCGCTCCAGTCCCACCACCTCTGTCTCCTGACAGTCCCTCGGCTCACCTTCAACCCACCTTCGGTGCAGAGGAGTTGCCGTGGGTCTGCCAGTCTCCATCGGTGTCCTGGCTGGAGGATCCCTCACCATCGCCTCCAGCCTCAGAGTCCTGGACTCCGCCTCGGCCCTCCGACCCTGCGGCTCCACCCCAGCTCTCTGCTCCCTTGTCTCCGCTGTCGGCCGTCGGTCCACCAGCTCCACCGGGCTCCATCGTCCCTCCGGCTCCGCCCTGGTCGGTCGTCGCCCCACCTTCGCCTCTGGACTCTACTCCTCCGGCTGCGCCTCGTCGCTCCGTCCTACCGGCTCTGTGGACCTCCTCCCTCCCGCGGACACAGCCTCGGTCCTCTGTTGCTCCGGCTCCGCCGTGTACCTCCGGACCTCCATCTCCGCCTTGGTCGCCAGAGCCTTGGGTTCCGCCTTGGCCCTCCGGATCCTCTGTGTCGCCCAGGACCATCGACTCTCCAGTTCCGCCTCGGGCTCCACCGGCTCCACCTCCGTCGGTCGGCCCCATGGAGGAGCCAACCCTTCCTCCACCATGGCTTCTCCCTCCGCCGGTTCCGCCTCAGTCCATAGCTCCATTACCACCACATGGACCTGGCCCTCCATCCCTCCCCCTGTTCCGCCTCCACTCCACCACCCTCCGGTTTCATTATGTGGTTAGAGCGTCTGGAAGCCGCTCCTTGGGGGGGGGGGCTCTGTCACGAATTGAGTCGTCCTGTCATCATAAACTCTTGCACTACACATCATGGACTTCATTCCCCACAAGCCACTGCACTAATCACTGCATTCACCTGCTCCTTGTTTCTCACTGCACTGATTACCGCTCACACCTGCACCTCATTTCTAGGACTGCATTTAAGCCACTCTCACACTCAGCTTCTTCGCGAAGTCTTGTATTACCCCGGCTGCTTTTCTGAGCGTTTCTTCTCGTGTTTGTTTTCCCGTGTTTGATTCCTGGACTCCCTCCCGTGTTTGATTCTCGCTGCCAGCCCCGACCTTTCTGCCTGTGTTTTGACTACAATTTCTGCCTGCCCCTGTGTGTTTGTTTTGTTTTGTCTTTTCTAATAAATGCTGCGAATGGATCCGCTTGTCTCCGACCGTCCTTGTGACACCAATATTGGGAACATAGATATTAATAAAACAATATATTAAACCCTCTATATCAGCTTTAACCAATAAACCTCAACCATTGACTAAACTACAAGAATTTAAAATCTTCACTTTTAAACTGTTAGAGAAGAGCACAGCCACCCCTCCACTAACATTACTCCCATGATTTAATAAAAATTTGGTCACCCCAAAATAAACCCCAATCAACTTAATCTTTTATAGTGCTATGCGTTTCTTGGAGAAAAGTCACATCAAGTTTGTTCATACGGACTATCTCTTTTACCAATTCTCTCTTCTGTCTATCCCTCCCACCATTTATATTTAAAGAGCCTACTCTTAGGCTCAATCCCAATTCTACCCCTTACCCCTACACTTAGCCCTACCCCTCCGTTTGGCGCGTTCACGTGAAGGGGTAGGGGTGTCTCATTTCTCTTTTGGTTGGAGGGGTAGGGGTAAGGGGAAGGGCCAGATAGCCCTCCAAACGAAGATTTTTCAGGACCTCACTTCAAACGAAGGGCTAAGAGAAATTTCCAACATGGCTGCTCACTCGAGCAAGCAGACTCGTAAATATAATAATTATTTTTGCCTTTAATAAGGATTTTCATGACAATGTTTCATTATATGTATATTACCTTCAATCTTGTGTTTGTGTTTATGGTGTTGTTTTGTAAATAAACGTTTGCAAAAAAATCGCTAAAGTTTGCTAGCAGATAGCACTGATTGCTAAATATATTTTTATGTCATATAGACTTGACTGCATGTTAGAAACATGAAAGACCAGTGGCACGGCAATTTGCAACGGTGGTGTAGTGGAGGGTGTACGCAGGTATACGGTGTATACACACTTCCACTTTTTAAATCCCCTCTGATGCGCATTATTCAGTAGTGTCCTGCATTCGCCAAAATCATGGCAGTCCACCACATCCAGTCATGTGAATAAATGTAAATATTCCCTAAAAACACCCAATAAAGGCAGTGATGATGCAGTCAGGACCGTGGAGCCGGCTTGCTTTGAAATGTATTTGATGATTGCGCCTAATGCACCTGCGCCCGCTACGTCTACCGCACCAGTAATTTAAATCAGTACATAATAATAAAAACGATACCTTACAAATAAAAAGAAGCTGATTTTTACGATCAGAAATTTCTAAAACAAGTGAACCCCTGTAAACATTTTAGTCCAAGGATCCAGAAAACGAACGCGTTCAAATAGAAAGTTGAAAACGAAATTCACAAATGAAGCATATATACTTCTCCAGGCACCACTACACTGATTAGCAATTTGCCGCGCATGTGATAATGCGTTGTTTGTTTTGCCTACGGCCACATGTGAATGAACGGTGCATACACCGTACATTTGTACTTTTTGCAACATGACAACATTTTGACATCTTGGAATGAGTGATAAACATCTGCGCATGTCCTCTGACGTAACATTAGGAACTAGCGACAACCTATGATGACATATAACAGTGTTGTAGTGGTGTCCCATTTCTTAGGGGAAATATTTTAGCCCTTCCCCTTTACACTTTGTTTCAAGGGACAAGGGGAAGGGGCGAGGGGTAGGCGAAGGGGTAGAAAATAGAATTGGGATTGGGCCTTAAACTCCCCATTGAGAAAAAGAGAAAGAGGGACAGACCGAGAAAAAACGAAACAAAAATGTGCAGCATGATCAAGACAGACATCACTTATTTTTTGCTAAAGCCTTTTTACATTTTCTAGTTTTATTTGACTTGGAGACCTTTTTCAATGCAGTGACATGTTTCCTCAATCAATACCGCTTCCTCTCATCTAACAAATCAAACCCAAACATTTTTTGCAAAACTGCAACCGACCTGATGAATTTTTCTGTGTCAGCAAAGAAGTCATCAACCTTAACAGACTGTCCAAAAGTTTCATCGAGAAAATTATTAATTTCCTTTAATGAATACAGATCTCTCGACCTGACTGACCCATCAAATCCTTCTCCATCTGACTCATCCTGTTCCATTTCACCTTCGCCTCTGGACTCTACTCCTCCGGCTGCGCCTCGTCGCTCCGTCCTACCGGCTCTGTGGACCTCCTCCCTCCCGCGGACACAGCCTCGGTCAATCAACTTAATCTTTTATAGTGCTATATATTAGACTGGTCTTATTTATCTGAGGATGATCTTAGGGTATACTGTGTTCAGTCTGACACAATATTGAGTAATATTGATTTGCCGAAAGATGCAGTCGTATGTGGTGATATTAATTGCAAGAACCCGCAACATGGCATTGAGTTATGTTCCTTGTATAATAATATTGTGGAATCTCTCCTTATATCAAGTAGGTCCTTGTGTAAGTCCAAGGTGCATAAGGTTAGGCCAGGATGGAACAATTATGTTGAAGAGTTCTATGTTGAGGCTAGAAGGGCTTTTTCAACTTGGGTTGAGTCAGGTAGACATAAATATGGCCCCTTATTTGAATATAAGAAACGAGCAAATGCTAACTTTAAATATGCGCTGCGTTACATTAAGAGGAATGAAAATAAAATGAGGGCTGACTCACTAGCAAGGAAATTGCAAGATAATAATTCAAATAATTTTTGGAAAGAAATTAAAAGAATGAACAAGTGTACAACATCCTTGCCAACAAATATCAATGGTGTAAGTGGTTCAGAGGAAATTACTAACTTGTGGCAAAAACATTACTATGAACTGTTTAATTGTGTTAAGAGTAAATCCTTTGTGGTGGGCAATATTGATAATAATGAAGATGTGACTGTTTCTCCTCAAGAAGTTTTGGATGCAGTTATGATGTTGAAAGATAATAAGGCATGTGGTATGGATAAGATATTTGCTGAACATTTAAAATTTGCAAGTAGGAAACTTTGTATTCTGCTTGCTATCTGTTTTACTGGATTTTTAGTGCATGGTATTTTACCTGATTCTATTTTGTCTGTTATGTTAGTGCCTATTATTAAAGATAAAGCTGGCAAAATAAATAGCATGGACAATTACCGACCCATAGCTTTGGCCAGCATTTTATCTAAAGTCCTTGAGAGGACTTTGCTAAATAAGTTAGAACTGTTTGTTTTGTCCTCTGATAACCAGTTTGGTTTTAAATCTAAACATGGCACAGATATGTGTATTTTTGCTTTAAAGGAGATTTTAGATTTGTATAACAGGCATAACTCTACAATGTTTGTATGTTTTATTGATGCTTCTAAAGCCTTTGATCGTGTAAATCATGAAAAATTATTTTGTAAATTATGTCAAAGAGGGGTTCCTAAGTTTTTAGTAAGAATTTTGGCTTTTTGGTATGCTCATCAGTTTATGCATGTGAAATGGGGTAGTTGTATGTCTGCTCCATTTTCTGTGGGTAATGGAGTTAGACAGGGAAGCATTTTGTCTCCCTTTCTTTTTAATGTTTATATGGATGACTTATCAAAGATGTTAAATAACTGTGGAACAGGTTGTATGGTTGGTAATACTGTTATCAACCATTTAATGTACGCAGATGATTTGGTGATCTTTTGTCCATATAGTGCAGGCCTTCAACAGTTATTGGGGGTTTGCTCTCAATATGGCTCAGATTTTGATATTAAATATAATACAAAGAAGAGTAATGTCATGATAATTAGGAGTAGGGAGGATGGGAAACTTTCTTTTCCTGAATTTTATTTGTCTGGTACTGTCCTTGAAACATGCAAGGAGATTAGATATTTAGGACATTACATAACGGATGACCTGTCTGATGATAGGGATATTTATAGACAATGTTGTATGTTGTATGCTCAAGTAAATATGCTGATGCGTAAATTTAGTATGTGCTCAGGATCTGTTAAGACTACACTTTTCCGAGCATTTTGTACCCCTATGTATACTGCCCATTTGTGGCGGCGTTATAGAAAGAGTAGCATGCATAAACTTAAAGTAGCGTACAATGATGGGTTGAGGCTGTTGCTTAAGGTTCCACGATGGAGCAGTGCAAGCCAAATGTTTGTTAGTGTTGGTGTGCCAACATACTCTGCCATGTTGCGTAATTTGATGTACAAGTGTATGTGTAGGTTATCAGACTCTGTAAATGGTATTATTTTGACACTGACGAACCTGGCACTTAGTTCAGTTAGATTTTTCTCCAATATGTGGAAACATTGGCGAACTAGTTTGTATGTAAATTTGTGATGTTGAGGATTCTGTCTGTTTTTTAATTATTAATTGTCTTGTTGTATTGTTTGTGTATTTGTTTGGACCATGATGTGTCTGTAATAAAGTTCTACTACTACTACTATGCGTTTCTTGGAGAAAGGTCACATCAAGTTTGTTCATACGGACTATCTCCTTTACCAATTCTCTCTTCTGTCTATCCCTCCCACCATTTATATTTAAAGAGCCTACTCTTAAACTCCCCATTGAGAAAAAGAGAAAGAGGGACAGACCGAGAAAAAACGAAACAAAAATGTGCAGCATGATCAAGACAGACATCACTTATTTTTTGCTAAAGCCTTTTTACATTTTCTAGTTTTATTTGACTTGGAGACCTTTTTCAATGCAGTGACATGTTTCCTCAATCAATACCGCTTCCTCTCATCTAACAAATCAAACCCAAACATTTTTTGCAAAACTGAAACCGACCTGATGAATTTTTCTGTGTCAGCAAAGTAGTCATCAACCTTAACAGACTGTCCAAAAGTTTCATCAAGAAAATTATTAATTTCCTTTAATGAATACAGATCTCTCGACCTGACTGACCCATCAAATCCTTCTCCATCTGACTCATCCTGTTCCATTTCTTCAGCATCACTTTCAACTTGATTTTTATCGCTTGACACAGTTTCTACATCCTTTTGGTTATTTTCAACAACAACATCCTTCCAAACAGGCACACTTTTATCCAAGGTTTCACTTGGTCAACTGACTGCTCTAAAACCTCAGTAACTTTTTCAGTTTCTTTATTAGTCTCTACCATCTCATTAACTACACTTAACATCTGTTCACCATGAGAAGTAGAATTACTGCACGAAGCTATGACTCTTTATCCATCAACTTCATTCGGTTGTTCTATAAGTCTCTCTACACGTTCAGCTTGTGCTCTGTGAGGGCAAGTAAGACGTTTGTGCCCCACATCCCCACATTCAAAGCACTTCATGCTCCCTGAACTAGCAAACACAGTATAATAACCTCCCCCATACTTTATCTTGAACGAAACGTCCAAAGACTGTGTCGGAGAATCCAAAAACATGAACACTTGCCTCCTAAGTGAGATCACATGTTTTAAACGGGCATCTTTACATCCAAGAGTCACCGTCTTAAAACCACTTGCAAATTTTCCGAACCTACGCAATTCTTGTTCAATCAATTCATTAGGGATGAAAGGTGGAACACCTGAAATAACTACCCTCGTAGAAGGAACAGATAGCGGCGAAACTTGAACAAACATATCATTGATAAAAACTCTGCTCTCAATCAAAGCATGGACCAAAAGTTCTTCTTTCAAAAAAAAAACAAAAAAACAACAGCAGCTTTATTCATCCGAGAAGCATAAGAGATGTTGTCATAACCAATTTGTTCGCCTACCGCAAGCAAAGCCTCTTCCATTGTGAAACTGGGATCCGTAATAAACCGAACCCCGTGTCCAAATGGACAGCGGCGGTGTCACCAAGGACGCCATTCCCCGCGAACTTTCAAACAATACTATCAGCCTACTTGTCCAACGTAATCAAAAACAAAGAAAGCAATAAGAAAGTAAGACACACCTTTCTCATGCGTGTGAAAAACAGAAACAGATCTCACCACAACCGTGTACCAAACAGTAGCAAAAAACTAGCTCTCCATCCACAACACTCGCTCACACAAACGGAAACCGGAAAGCCCGAGAGAGAGAGAGAGAGAGAGAGAGAGAGAGAGAGAGAGAGAGAGAGAGTGATTACATGAATTAAAAAATATATTTTTTTAATTAATGGTAACACTTTAGAATAATTGTCCATCATTAATGAATAGTTACATAGGAACAAATGACTAATGCACTATTAACATTTTAGTTACTACTAAGTAATAGCACTCAGTTGAAAGTGGTAGTTCACTATTAACTAATCAGTAATTACAATTTTTCATATCTCCCGGAGAACTACTAAGAAATATTATATACAGGTTCATACTTAATGTTAATAATGCAAAATTTATAATTAATTCTAAAATAAAGATCATGGTAACCCACTAATAATGACTCAAGTGTTACCAAATTTATCTGAAATATTGCTATTCAGAACCTTACAAAAACCTCATGTCACGTGTGAATAAGGGCAAGGTCTGGGTCCAAATGCAGGTAAGTATTTTAATGAAATAATAACAAAATAAACAAACAAAAGGCCAACACGGCACAAACGTGATAAACAAGAACACAAAATAAACAGAACAGGGAACACGGTCTAAGGCCAGGATCTCAGGAACACAGAGCAGACAGACAGAACAAAAGACAATGCAGCCATGACACAGGAGTGAAAAGTGAGAGTTCTTATAGTCCAGATAATTGTGAACAGATGTGAGTGTAATCAGTGCTAATGACAAGACAGATATGAACAATCAGGGGAGTGCAGTGCAAGGGGAACAGCGACCTCAGGTGGCTGAGGGAACCCACAGCCCAGAGTCATGACACCTTAGTCATTACTAAGGGGTTATTATGATCTTTACTTTAGAATTCTGAACTAATTAATTTATAATTCCTTCTGATGGATTTGGTAATAATTGAGTCATTATTAGTGGGTTACCATGATCTAGCAACTCATAACTGCACATAATGTAAAAATTGCAAAAAGTATTACATTATTATTGGAATAAAATGTTCATAATGTAATACTTTTCTCAAAATGTAATAAAATCTAGGGTTCATAATGCAATAACTTTTTTAATAATAATAATAATAATAATAATAATAATAATAATACATTTTTCACATCATGTAATAGGTTATTGTATGAGAAATTTGTTACATTATGAACTTGCTGTGGTAACTTAAAATGTAATCACAGTTCATAAGGTAATACTAGCACATAATTTTTAAACAATGTTTACAATAATAACACAATATATATAATACAATACAATAATTTTCACAATTATAATTATCTTTCAATATTATAAATTTGACCACAAAACGTAATAATAAGCTATTACATGAAAACAAGGATTTTTAGGCCATATTGTGTACTTTTATTTTTTATAAAAAGCTTATTAGTTTTGTGATTATGACGTGCTTCATCTTTTTAGTGACTTTGCCACAGTTTTATGCACCAAATTATAAAATAAAGTTTCCACTCTCTCCCTCTCCCTCTCTCTCTCTCTCTAAATATATATACATTTTTGAGATACATTCACTTTAAATGGTTGTTATAAAAACTTGGATCCTACTTTATATTAGGTGGCCTTAACTAGTATGTACTTACATTTAAATTAATCATTTGATACAATGGACTTATTATGTACATATATGTTTTACATTGAACTTTTTCAAAATTGCTGCATGTAATTACAGCTGTAATTAATTTCTATAATTACATTTATAACTACACTGTTGACCCATCTCTTACACCTTAACCCACCCTTAAACCTACCCATAATACCAAACCTGACCCTAACCTTACCCGTACCCCACATCAATAGCTGTAAAATTGTTTTGCAATACAATATGAACGAAGTATATTGTACTCATTTTTTGATGTAAGTACATAGTGGTTAAGGTACCTAATATAAAGTGGGACTGATGATATGATTCTCTATAAAGACACTTTTCCTGAGGTAAATGTCACATAGCTGACACGTTCTTCACAGGCAGTTTTACTAAGGATTTTTATGGTTGAAACAGCTCATAGGAAATGAAAGCTTGAAATGATGTGTGATTGTAAGTTGTACTTTAATTTTCAACATGAAGAGTTCAGATGCAAAAGCCTCTAAGTGCCATTTGAAATTTCCTTCTAAAATGAGCATTTCTATGTTTATGTTCAGTTATTTCACTTTAATGCTCCTCATTTGAACTGCCTGTTTGGATTACCCATTTGCCTGTGCCCTTGGATCACATTCGCTGCCGATCGACCCTCTGGATTACTTTCTCGTCTCACTCTCTATATACCTGTTTGCCATTGTTCGACCCTGCCTGCCATTTAGTAGGGGTGCAACTGAATTGTTCCTAGCAATAATTTTGATCAAACAATTACAGTTTTTTTTTTCAATTGCTAACATCCTTTTGTCCGATCTGTAGTCACATTTTCAAAACTCTAAACACAATTAGCACAACATCCGTCTGTTGTGATCATACCATTAACACAAATTGTGTTGTTTTGCACACAATATGCAGTCAATTACCATGTTTCTAAAATGCATACATTTGCTTTTCATACAAGCTTACCCCAAACCAAAATCATGGATATTTTAGTCTTATTTACAAATGGTTAAACACAGCATATCAGAAATGAAGACCTAATGTTCCAAACCTTAAATACAGTATAAAGCCTCTACTGCAACAACAGCAGCTCAAAATGATTGAAAAAATATCCCTATATAAAGTATTATAAAAAATTATAAGCATTTTTAAGTAACTGATCAATTAAATATTTAGAAATAGCAGATTCCAGTCTCAATATGGGAGATAAGTTATAATAAATAATAAGAATAAAGTCTGAATTGCAAGATGTAAACTCGCAATTCCAAGAATAGATGTCTGAATCGTGAGATAAAAAGGTCACAATTGTCGTATTTTCTTTTTTTATGTGACGGAAACAAGCTTACATAGTAACCAAAGGCCATGTATGCTGGCATTTTTGTTGATCACTGGCATCAGCTACCATGGGAGCACCATCCACATCCAACCCCCACCCACTGGAAAGCAATTTCAATCAAGGTTCCAACTAAATTTCTGCATAGGGGACCTTATCTTTTTCTATTGTACATTCTATAAAGTAATGACTCATTCAGTTTTATATATTTAGTATGTTGCCGAAAAATCTTAAATAAGCATTCGCTGGTGGAACGTCTTTTTAAAGAAGGGTGAGCCAGACCTCTCCAGGGAGACGGTCAGCAATGTCGGATGCGGACCCGAAGATGCTGGCTATGCTTGCCCGGGCCACCGAGAGGATCAGGTTCGAATGGAAACCTTCACCGCTTCCCGAGCCCTTGAGGCTGGACGATTTCCCAGTATCTTTCTTTGTGCATGATGAGCTCACTGAGATATACAGTGACTGGCATTCTTGTTGCGAGCCCTGGCCTAGGCCACAAAGGGGCCACTGAAGGCTCGCTCAGGACATGGGAGGGGGCAGCAGCCGAAGCGCTTTGGTAGGGATCCCAATTCGTCGTCACAGATGTGACTCGGAGTGAACGACTAATAGGGAACATCTCAGCTACATATGTAACCCTCATTCCCTGAAGGAGGGTACGGAGACGTCACGTCCCGTCTCCACAGCTGCCATACCACCACTGAGCACCGGGTCCCCGGCTCGGCTCCTCAGCAAAAACCTGAGTATGCATTGCACCTGCTGGTTCTTATGCATGTGCCGTGAAGAGTGGCAGATGGATGCAATCATCAAATGCCAATGTGCATTGGCTCGTTTAGTTTTCACTCGAAGTGGATTGGTCTCTCTAAGCGAAATCCCAATTCGTCGGATGCCGACGTGACGTCTTCGTCCCCTCCTTCAGCGAACGAGGGTTATATACGTAACTGAGACATTATTACATTATGAACTCAAGATTTTATTACATTACATTACATTACATAACTACATTATTAACATTTTATTACAATAATAATGTAATACTTATTACATTATGTGCAGTTATTACATTATGGGTTACAGTTATTAGACATGATCTTCACTTTAGAATAAATTATACATTTTGCATTATTCACATTAATTATGAACCTGTATAAAGTAGGTCTCAGTAGTTCTCTGGGAGATATGAAGAAAATAGTATTAACTGATTTGCTAATAGTGAACTATCACTTTCAACTGTGCTATTACTTACTGATTCCTTAGAGTTTCTTGTTAGTTAATAGTAGTTACTAGAATGTAGTGTAGTAGAGTGTAGTCATTTGTTCCTGTGTAGTTATTCATCAATGACAGAACAGTTTATTGTACTTAATTAAAAATGCATTGTACCAAATATTTAAAATTTTATATAAATAAATATTTTACAAAATATTCTTTAATCCAAAACTGCTATCAAATTAAATTAACATCTTTTTAAATGTATTTTTCCGACGATATGTATACAAAATACAAATACAAAATCATAGTTCTGAGACTGCTCTTATTAGACTTACAAATGACCTGCTCTTATCAACCGATCGTGGTTGCATCTCTATTAGTGCTACTGGATCTTAGTGCTGCGTTTGATACAATTGACCACGAAATTCTTTTAAATAGAATTGAAAATTATGTAGCCATTAATGATAGTGCACTGGCATGGTTCAAATCGTACTTATCTGACCACCATCAGTTTGTGACAATAAATGAAGAGGTATCATATCGCAAGTGCTTTATGGAGTACACCAAGGCTCAGTACTAGAGCCATTTTTTTACGTTTTACATGTTACCCTTGGGAGATATCATCAGGAAACATGGTGTTAGCTTTCACTGTTATGCTGATGATACTCAGCTCTATATTTCCTTTGCGGCCCGGCGAGACATACCAATTTTGAAAAACTAACAGAATGCATAGCTGATATAAAAAACTGGATGGCGAGTAATTTCTTACTGCTAAATTCTGAAAAAACAGAGGTGTTAATTACTGGACCTAAAACCTCCACATGTAATAACCTAAAACACTGTCTAATACTAGACAGCTGCTCTGTCAATTCTTCGTCATCAGTTAGGAACCTAGGTGTACTATTCGATAGCAATCTTTCCTTCGAAAGCCACATTTCTAGCATTTGCAAAACAGCATTTTTCCATCTCAAAAACATATCGAAATTACGACCTATGCTGTCATTATCAAATGCCGAAACGTTAATTTGTGTGTTCATGACCTTAAGGATAGATTATTGTAATGCTTTATTGGGTGGTTGTTCTGCACACCATATAAACAAACTCCAGTTGGTCCAAAATGCAGCAGCTAGAGTTCTTACTAGAACCAGAAAGTATGACCATATTAGCCTGGTTCTATCAACACTGCACTGGCTCCCTATTAAACATTGTATAGATTTTAAAATCTTACTAATTACTTATAAAGCCCTCAATGGTCTAAATCAACTGTGGGCAGCAGATCATTTTCTTATTTAGCGCCTAAACTCTGGAACAATCTAATCCGACTGTTCGGAAGGCAGACAAAATCTGTCGGTTTAAATCTAGATTAAAGACACATCTCTTTAACCTGGTTTACACATAAAACATTAACACATTTCTATAATTCAAATCTGTTAAAGGATTGTTAGGCTGCATTAATTAGGTCATTCGGAACCAAAATCACTTCCCATAACACCTGATGTACTCGTTGCATCGTAAGAAGAATGACATCTATGCTAATATTAGTCTGTTTCATTCTTATTCCGAGGTCACCATAGCCACCAGATCCAGTCTGTATCCAGATCAGATGATCATTGCAGTTCCCCGGATCCAGTTCGTCCCCAGATCAGATCAAGGATCAGCACCTAGAGATGACTTCTATAGCCCTGAATGTCAAACAGATGAGCTCCAGAGACGGATCATCAGTGAAGACCTCATCACCTAGACGGCCATCGGCGCTACACCACGGGAACCTGATGAGTCCTCTGCAATCTGACATTGGTACAAACTGCTGGTTTCGTCTGGCCTGAAAAGAACTGGTCCCCTGACTGAGCCTGGTTTCTCCCAAGGTTTTTTTCTCCATTTCTGTCACCTGTGGAGTTTTGGTTCCTTGCCGCTGTCGCCTCTGGCTTGCTTAGTTGGGGACACTTAACTTTCCAGCGATATCGTATACTATTTGAACTGAACTGGATGATGACATCACTGAATTCATTGATGAATTGACACTGGCCAGGTGTGGATATTGCAAGACCGTTTTTAGCCCTTAAGCAGGGCACGCGATCACTCTATATTTATATTGTATCTAGCCATTGCTTATTACTCTGATTTACCCGAAACTCCAGAGCCAGCGATGCCCACTCCAGATCCTCCAGAGGTGGGGGCTTATGCTGCAGAACCTTCGGAGGCAGCACCATTCGCTTCAGCTCTGTCATGGTGGTCTCTTGCTCCATCGTGGAGGTCCACAATATCATGTGCTCCATCGTGGTGGTCTTCTGCACCTTCGGTCCTGCTCTGGTGGTCTTATGCTCTGCTGTGGTGGTCTTCTGTTCTGCTCTGGTGGTCTTCTTCTCCATCTGATCCACCCTGGTGGTCCTCAGCTCCACCTGTTCTGCCCTGGCTTCCTGTTCTGCTGCCTCTGCCCTGGCTCTCTGCCCTGCTGACTCCGCCCTGGCTCTCTGCCCTGGCTCCGCCCTGGCTCCCTGCCCTACCGGCTCTGCCCTGGCAATTCTACCAGATGCACATTTAATTACGTTTGCATAGACACTATAATGCAAATTTATTGATGTATTGACAACATTTAAAATTTTAATTAATTAAAAAAATAATAAAATAATTTACTAGTGAACAACATTACTGACATACAAATGTTAAATGTTTAATATACAAAATCCATCAGTATTGTATATTTCTAATCAATGATATTGTTTTCATGTCATTGAAGTCCCTGTGAAATCAAAAGTTCCCTTCCGGGAACTCAACACTGCGTCCTGAAACGCTATGGGGAACGCCATTGGCGGGCCGCACTCTGAGTCATAGTCCAACATCCAATAGAAAGACGGGAGTGACGTCACAGGCGCGGTGACGTCAGCGACCAGGAAGTATAAAAGCATGTGCGTTTGAAGCCGGCGTCAGCTTTTGTCATTCAGCGAGAGCGCTCTATGTCGATTGTCTGTCCACATACTGCTGTTTTTTCATGCCAGTTTGCACAACTTTATTTTGAGCAGTATGCCAAAGGGGGGAAAAGAACTTTTAAAAGAAAAGCGGTTGAGCAACCCCATAGAAAGTGTGTCCCTCCCTGCCAACGTTTCATTGTTGGTGGGGATACACACGATCTATGTGTGGTCTGCTTGGGAGCGAAGCACGCTAGGTCAGCTCTTGAGGGGGCAGACTGCCCGCAGTGCGAGCGAATGCCGCTGCGGTTGCTCCGTTCCCGGAAAGCCCTCTTTGAGGAGGGGGCTTTCACAAGCGTTCCCCGCGGGTCTGGCCCCGCTTCCGTTGAGGCGGAGCGGCAGCTAGATCTGCTGGAGGGAGTTGAGACGGGTGATCCCCTATCTCTCTCCTCACCCAGCGGATCGATTGACCTCCTCTTGGATGAGGAAGCCCGCACTGCGGTTCCTTCCCTCCGAGAGGAGGAGTCAACGCTCCTTCTGTCTTCCTCTGAGGAGGTTGACGTTGAGAGCGTTGACAACCCACAACCGCCCCCCCGTTCACCCCAGTATGAGGAGCTAGTTGAGGTGATGACGAATGCGGTGGCCAAACTTAACATCAGTTGGCCACCTGCTCAAGAACATGAACCGCAGGGAAGCAGGCTTGATGAGCGCTTCCTGCAGGCGAAGTCAGCACCTCCTAAACGGAGCATTCCATTTTTCCACGATCTCCACAAAGAGATCTCGAGATCGTGGGAAAAGCCGTATTCCTCGCGTCTTTTCTCCCCTCCTCTGATTACTACAGTAATATGGGGGGGATGGAGGAGTACGGCTACAAGGCAATGCCACAGGTCGAGCAGACACTAGCGAGCTTTGAAGGCTCCGTCCTTGCCCACCAGGCCACTAAAAGTTATATCCGGCTTGATGGGCAAGGCATACGCGGCAGCAGGTCAGGCTGGTGCATGCTTACACACCATGTCTGTACTCCAGGCGTACCAAGCCGACCTGCTGAAGGAGTTCAGCGATGGCGAGGAAGTGAGCGTCACAGAGATGCGCAGGACCGCAGATCTGGTGCTCCGCGCCACCAAGGAGACCGCCCGTGCCATTGGGCGGTCTATGGCAGCCCTGGTGGCCGCGGAGAGGCATCTCTGGTTGACCCTGTCCGACATGAAAGAGAAGGACAGGGTCACGCTCCTGGACGCCCCCCTGCATCCCATCGGCCTCTTCAGTGACTCTGTAGACACGGTTGTCAACAGGCACCAGGAGGCCCGCAAGCAGGCGGCGGCGTTCCAAAGAAACCTTCCTCGCCGCGCTTACTCCTCTGGGGCTGCTGGACGGGAGCAGCCCCAGCCGCACTCTAGCTCCTCACACCGGGAAGCACAGAAAAGGACCTAGAGGGCGGGCTCAGCAACACTCCAAGCCGGGGTCCTCTAAGACGAGGCCGGACCTGAGGGTCGTCCTCCAGTCTAAGAGGGCCTCGGCTAAACGGCCCTGACGGTCGTGGCCCAGGGCCAATGAGGGCAGCCCCTCTCGAAGAGTTAGGTGCTCCACCGCCCTTCACGGTGGCCACCTCTCTTCGGGGCCCTCAGGAGATTCGTCAGCTAACCCCGCCAGTGTTACAGGGCGCGGCAATCTCCCGCGAACATCATTCTCCGGTTTCTCCGCCCGGAAACGTAGCGGAACCAGAGAGTTCGCCACCCCCACGGGGGTCTCTACACCGCGTTCCAAATTATTATGCAAATTGGATGTAAGTGTCATAAACACACATTTTTTTGTTTTTCAATTAAACTCATGGATGGTATTGTGTCTCATGGCTCTTTGGATCACTGAAATGAATCTCAGACACCTGTGATAAATAGTTTGCCAAATGAGCCCAATTAAAGGAAAAGTACTTAAGAAGGATGTTCCACATTATTAAGCAGGCCACAGGTTTCAAGCAATATGGGAAAGAAAAAGGTCTCTCTGCTGCCGAAAAGCGTCAAATAGTGCAATGCTTTGGACAAGGTATGAAAACATTAGATATTCAACGAAAATGTAAGCGTGATCATTGTACTGTGAAGAGATTTGAGGCTGATTCAGAGCACAGACAGGTTCGTGCAGGTAAAGGCAGAATGAGAAAGGTTTCTGCCAGACAAATTCATCAGATTAAGAGAGCAGCTGCTAAAATGCCATTACAAAGTAGCAAACAGGTTTTTGAAGCTGCTGGTGCCTCTGGAGTCCCGCGAACATCAAGGTGTAGGATCCTCCAGAGGCTTGCAGTTGTGCATAAACCTACTATTCGGCCACTCCTAACCAATACTCACAAGCAGAAACGGTTGCAGTGGGCCCAGACATACATGAAGACTCATTTTCAAACAGTCTTGTTTACTGATGAGTGTTGTGCATCTTTGGATGGTCCAGATAGATGGAGTAGTGGATGGAACATGTCCCAACAAGGCTGCGACCACAACAAGGAGGTGGCGTTTTTGGCCGGAATCATAGGGAGAGAGCTGGTTGGCCCCTTTAGGATCCCTAAAGGTATTAAAATGACCTCTGCAAAGTATGTCGAGTTTTTGACTGACCACTTTCTTTCATGGTACAAAAAGAAGAACTGTGCTTTCCGTAGCAAAATCATCTTCATGCATGACAATGCACCATCTCATGCTGCAAACAATACCTCTGTGTCATTGGCTGCTATCTGCATAAAAGATGAGAAACTCATGGTGTGGCCACCATCCTCCCCTGACCTCAACCAGATTGAGAACCTTTGGAGCATCCTCAAGCAAAAGATCTATGAGGGTGGGAGGCAGTTCACATCAAAACAGCAGCTCTGTGAGGCTATTCTGGCATCCTGCAAACAAATTCAATCAGAAACTCTCCAAAAACTCACAAATTCAATGGATGCAAGAATTGTGATAGCGATATCAAAGAAGGGGTCCTATGGTAAGATGTAACTTGCCCAGTTAGGATGTTTTTAATTGAAATAGATTTAGATTTCAGTAAATATGACCACCTAATGCTGCAAATTCAGCAAATGCCTATTTTCAGTTCTTTACAACCTATACAATGTTTTAACTCTGTTGTGCATAATAATGTGGAACAGTGCATTTTCAGTTTTTTTATTTTTGAAATAAATACTGTTATCATTAGGAGGTTTGTTCAATAAAATTCGAATTATACCCTAATGGTTGATGACTTAAAAATTATACTGACTGTCATTTGCATTGACTAATTATGAAAACCAGAGAAAGATATCATTTGCATAATAATTTGGAACGCGGTGTAGAGCGCGTACTTCAGGTGCATCCTGCCAGTTCGCTGTTACAGGTCACCAAGTTAGCTCCTCAAATAAATCCAGAAACCAGTCTCGAGAGGCTGGTTCCCTTAGTAGAATTTCTGGCAGCGTGGAAACTACTGTCAAATATTTCTACATGGGTCCTGCACACTGTAGAGAAAGGCTATTGCATTCAATTCGGCGCCAAGCCGCCACCTTTCAGCGGGGTATTTCCTACTCTTGTAAGCCCCGAGCAGGGTCTGGTAATGGAACAGGAAGTAAAAACTCTCCTGAGGAAGGAGGCCATCGAGGTGGTCCCTCCTCAACACAGAGAATCCGGATTCTACAGCCGGTACTTCATTGTTCCCAAGAAGGATGGGGGGCCGCGGCCCATTCTAGATCTCAGACAGCTAAACCTCTCAGTCAGAAAACTGAAGTTCAAAATGTTGACTGTCAGACAAGTCGTGTCTCAAATCAGGTCCGAGGACTGGTTTGTCACGATAGATCTAAAAGACGCATACTTTCAGGTCTCCATCCTTCCTCAACACAGGAAGTTTCTCAGGTTCACTTTCAGGGGCGAAGCTTACCAATACAGAGTTCTTCCGTTCGGCCTAGCGCTCTCACCCCGAACTTTCACGAAGTGTGTGGGTGCTGCTCTGGCTCCTCTGCGACTCCAGGGCATCCGCATACTCAACTACATAGACGACTGGCTCATCCTAGCCAGTTCAGAACAGTTAGCGGCTCAACATCGAGATGTTGTTCTTGCTCATATGAAAAAGCTGGGGTTGAGGCTCAACGCCAAGAAAAGTGTGCTTTCTCCATTACAGAGAACCAATTATCTAGGTGTAGTCTGGGATTCGACCACGATGCAGGCACGAATGTCACCTGCTCGGATCGAGCCGATCCTTACTGCAGCAAATGCGGTCAAGCTAGGCCTGCTACTCACTGTCAAACAGTTCCAAGTACTGTTAGGTCTTATGGCAGCTGCATCCTTCAATCCAGAGCTCCCTCTACGAGGAAACTTTACAGCCTAAAGTGGAACCTGTTTGCTTCATGAACGCCGTTTAGACCCAGTTCACTGCCCGGTCGGTACAGTGCTGGAGTTCCTGCAAACTCGTCTTTCCGCAGGGTTAGCTCACGCCACCTTGAAGGTGTACGTGGCGGCTATATCGGCTTACCACGCCCTTCATGGCGGCCTTTCAGTGGGCAAAAACCCCCTGGTCTCACGTTTCCTCCGCGGTGCACTCAGGCTGAGGCCTCGTGCGAAACCGAGAGTCCCCACGTGGGACTTAGCTGTGGTGTTGGAAGCGCTATGTAAGCCTCCCTTCGAGCCCTTAGAGGAGGTCTCTGATCGGATGCTTACCTTAAAGACAGCACTGCTGCTTGCGCTGACCTCACTTAAGAGAGTCGGGGACCTGTAGGCCCTTTCGGTGGCCCCTTCTTACCTTGACTTTGCCCCTGGGCTGGCCAAAGCATTCCTTTACCCAAGAGCTGGGTATGTCCCTAAGGTCCCGTCATCAACACCACAGCCAATAACGCTTCAAGCGTTTTATCCTCCTCCATTCGTGGAGCACGACCATAGGAAGTATAACTTAATGTGTCCAGTAAGAGCACTAGACACTTACGTCCACAGAGCTGCCCTGTGGCGTAAATCAGAGCAACTCCTTGTTTGTTACGGCCTCCCATCTCCGTTGGGAGTCAAGGCTCACTCAACTCGAGGCGTCTCGGCCTCTAAAGCTCTGATGGCAGGTGTCCCTATCCAGGACATCTGCAGTGCGGCGGGTTGGTCCTCACCCTTAACGTTCGTCAGGTTTTACGAACTTGACCTCAGAGCCACTCCTGACTCGTTCGTCTTCTCGCCCTAGCAAGGCTAGGCCCAGAGGTCAGAATAAGGCGCTTTCCTTCTATCAAGGAAAAGATGTTTTACCCCTTTGGTCTGGCAATTTCCCCAGACAAAGGCGTATTACTCGTGTCCTGGCACCTATAAATACCAGGCACTCCTCACCCCTCAGTGTTCTGGCTGCGTCCTGACTGAGGTGGATTACTTACTCCTCCATCTTTTCTTGTGTCCCTCTTGTTCTGGCTGTCCCCAGACAAAGGACTACCACTTTCTCCTCATGAGCCTGAGAGCCGAGGTTCATATTCCCTCTTGTCTGGTGGTTGATCACAGACAGAGATGTATTACCACTCACGTCCTGGCAATTTCCCCAGGCGGAGTCATTCCAGTGTCCTGGCAAGTTCACCAGGCACTTCTTGCGTCCCTCTTGTTCTGGCTGATCCCAGACAAAGCACTACCACTTTCTCCTCGTGAGCCCGAGGGCCGAGGTTCATATATCCGTCTTGTCTGGTGGTTGATCACAGACAGAGATGTATTATCACTCGCGTCCTGGCAATTTCCCCAGGCGGAGCCATTCCAGTGTCCTGGCAAGTTCACCAGGCACTTCTTGTGTCCCTCTTGTTCTGGCTATTCCCAGACAAAGGCCTACCACTTTCTCCTCGTGAGCCCGAGGGCCGAGGTTCATATATCCCTCTTGTCTGGTGGTTGATCACAGACAGAGATGTATTACCACTCGCGTCCTGGCAAATTCGCCAGGCGGAGCCATTCCAGTGTCCTTGCAAGTTCACCAGGCACTACTTGAGTCCCTCTGGTTCTGGGTGCTCCCAGACGAAGGACTACTACCTTCTCCTCGTGTGCCCGAGGGCCGAGGTACATCTATTTCCCTCTTGTCTGGTGGGTTCCACAGACAGAGATGTATTACCACTCATGTCCTGGAAATTTCCCCAGGCTGAGGTCTGTTCCTGTGTTCTGGCAAGATTCACCAGACACAACTTTTTCCACCCTTGTCCTAGCAGACACTAGGCAGGGCTTTGGAATTATGGGGGCGTTGATATCTCGTTCCCCATAGCGTTTCAGGACGCAGTGTTGAGTTCCCGGAAAGGAACGTCTCAGGTTACGTATGTAACCCTGGTTCCCTGAGGGAACGAGACACTGCGTCTCGGACCATAATTCCCGCACCCCTGCGGCGCTCGCTTCATTCCTTTGAGCTGACGCCGGCTTCAAACGCACGTGCTTTTATACTTCCTGGTCGCTGACGTCACCGCGCCTGTGACGTCACTCCCGTCTTTCTATTGGATGTTGGACTATGACTCAGAGTGCGGCCCGCCAATGGCATTCCCCATAGCGTTTCAGGACGCAGTGTCTCGTTCTCTCAGGGAACCAGGGTTACATACGTAACCTGAGATGATTTTTTGGCTTTTAGTATAAATATGTTAAGGTTATCTACAAGCTACTGTTTCAAAACAATTACAAAATTCACATTTGAAAGATATATTCATTCAAAACTTAGTCTCCAACTTCCGCAAATATAGATAAAAGATTTTGATGACATCACCCTGCACTTCAGCTTCTCATCCAGCTTTACTGAGCTTAACAGCTTTGCCCCAAGCTGTGATATAAATGAAAAACTATTGGCTATTTAAAAAAGGGGGCAGGACGACTAGATATTGCCCATCCTGTCTTCCTATTTCACGAGTCTTCTCGGGCAGTGATTTGTTCAGTCGCGCATGCGCAACATCCAATAGGTTCTGTACATGAATTAGTTCACCTGTTTTGAGTCTTTGGGTTTTTCGAGTCGTTCATTTATCATGTGACAGCTACAGAATAATGAACAAATAACTCAAACCCGAATACTCACATGGTGGGCTAATCAATTCTACTTCCAGCTGAGATTATAGGGCTGTCACGTGATGAACGACAACTCGAAAAACCCAAAGACTCAAAAGGTGGACTAATCAATTCTCTTTCAGGCTCAAACTGCATTGGTTAAGCTTATGGGGCTGTCATGTGATAAACGAACGACTCAAACCCGAAGACTTGTCAGAAAAGAGGTGAGGTGAGCTAATCATAGACTAAAGACTGGGGGAAACAATGAATTAATCGTTTCTGTTTCTTATAGCATTATAGTTTCGATCAACATTTGCGTAAGTAGTAGATGTGTTAGGGAAGTAACACATAACTTTTTATTATATTTTGCTAAAATTAACTAAATGAACGAAATGACTTGAAAAAAGATTTGTAAATTTTGCTGAACAAGATTCAATGATCCGAACTTCCCATCACTATTTCAAAGCTGTGACAGCCATGGACTATTGTTGAGTTTGTTTTGCTCCCCATGTGCTTCCTGTGACCTAATTTCTCCCTTGATTGTTCATTGGTTTCAGCTGTGTTCTATTAATTTCCTTGTTTAATTCCTAGTTCTTAAGCCCAGTGTTTTTCAGTGTCTAGCGTCTGGTGTTGAATGTTTAAATGTCTTTTTGTCTCCGTGTTTGTTCTGCTTATGTTCCTGCCTACCTTGTATTCCCTTCATTTGTTTATTAAAAGACTGTTATTGAGTGTACTCCTACGTCTCCTCTCCTTTGAAGTTGTGACAGAACATAAAAATGACTGGCTGAGAACAGGTTGCGGCAGAGTGGTTGGACATTGGAGAGTTATGTAGAGGAATTCCTTAAGCTGTCCAACCGGATGAGTTGGTACGACTCTGCACTTGGTGTCTGCTTTCAGTTGGGGCTGGATGTCGAGACTATCCACTGCAATCTTCCCACGTGTGATTTTTTTTATTTTATTTTTTCCTTGATCGAGTTGGTTAATCTTGTCCTTTATTTAAATTTTCAGATTTCAAAGTGGAAGAAATAAAGGCCCTTCTCTGGAACACACCAGCTCACCCCTTGCCAGGACCTCCCACATACCCTGCCAACCCCAAGGCACCCCAGAGGCTGTCGACTGACGTCTTACCTGGCAGACCCCATGACCCAGTCGGGCAGGGCTGCCCTCATTTCGACTTCCCTTTTCCTGTCCCCAGTCCCAAGACTCTGGCTGCTCCATTGACAGAGAGGGCTCCTGTTCCCAAGTCCACCCTAGAGAGGGCACCTGTTCCTATGTCCAGCTCACAAAGGGCTCCTGTTCCTAAGTCAGACCCAGAGAGGGCCGCTGTTCCTACGTCCACCCCACGGAGGGCCTCAGATCCAGAGTAAAGCCCACAGAGAGCTGTTGCTCCCATGTCTAGCCCATGGAGGGCCTCAGATCCCGAGACTGACGAAAGTTTCAGAGGCAGTGTGTAAACTCGATTAACATAACCTGTATTTTTTTTTTTAACATGTAAAAATCTTGGACGAAAATTTCGTACTCATGTGTGCAATGACATTAACTCCAGCAGCTCATGTTGGATGCAGGGTTGCCAAGTCCGCGTTTTTCCCCACGGAATTGGTCTACTTTTAAACAGTTGCCATGGGTTGATTTCCCCCAGTTATTTAAAGGTTTTAAATATTGCAGAAATCAAATTTCAATAAAAAATGATTTTTGTTTTGTTGTACACTGTAAAGTAAGATCTTTAGGTTTTTTGCAAAATAAATATGTTGAGAATGCATAATACTCTCCCATGTCTCATTTGATAAGGATACCTACCATTTACTTATTATATTATAAAAATATTAACTTTATTCACATACTAAAGGGACAGGACAGGCTACTCCTCCCAAACTGTACCAAAAAAAAGTAATACCGTGATATTATACCGTCACCGTTCAAAAGATGAAAAATACCGTGATATTAATTTTAAGTCATATCGCCCACCCCTAGTTGGTTCATTTAATAAATTTAATGTAACATTTTGCTCTGTTCTGTGGGACTTTTGGTGCCTGCTCATTTCAAAGTATTACATAATTTTAAACAGATTAAACTTTAAAAATTTTAAATAAATAATTTTAATCAATTAATTACTTTCCATCCAAATTTGTTATCTGAAGAATCAACCATTGTGTAATATTTATTTTGTATGTTTTCTGAATATGCCCCCCCACCCCCCAAAACACAAATAAATGTTTTCTATGTGATTTATTTATTTTATTTAAATGGAATTTATATGTGGATTTTGGATGCTTTAACTTACATATGAGTAAGCCTTTTCAGGTTGTAGAAGGAATGCTTTTCCAACCTGCTCAGAGAGACATCCACGGATAGATAGCTAAAGAAGGGAGAAAATCTTGTTAAATCCTGAGTTTTATAAAAATACAGGGTTATTTTAAGTTGCTACCCATCAGCAGAGAAAAACTTCTTTCAGTCTTTATGATGAAATCAGTCCATGTTTTCAGTCTTTTAATTAGGCATTCAGACATTACGAACACATTCATAATGCATTCAGGTAGGGCAGAATAAAAGCAACTGTAGCACACTTCATTTCTTTAAACAAACATTTAGGGTGTCCACAGAATGTCATGATCTGGGCTGTGGGGTTTCCCTCAGCCACCTGAGGTCGCTGTTCCCCTTGCACTGCACTTCCCTGATTGTTCACTCCTGTCTTGTCATTAGCACTGATTACACTCACACCTGCTCACTATTTTCTGGTCTATAAGAACTCTCATGTCTCACTGCTCATTCTGGCTGCATTGTCTTCGTGTGTCTTCAAGTCTGTCTGTGTGTTCCCGGATCCTGATCTTGACCGTGTTTCAGTTCTGTTTATTTTTATATTATATTCAAGTTGCGTTGTGCCGTGTTGGCCTTTTGTTTGTGTTTTGTTTGTTTATTTATATTAAAACTCCTTCCCTTGCATTTGGACCCAGACCTCCCTATTTCCAACGTGACACAGAATTCCCCTTAGTAAATATATACATTTTAACCAGCTTTTTTCCAACATTATATTCCTATTTATCTTCCTCAATTTTCAACTAAACATATCCCTAGTATACAGGAGTAGCTGCTGATGCCTGTGCAGACAATGACTACGTTTACATGGACACCAGTAATCTAATTAATGACCTTATTCTGAATAAGACAATAATATGATTAAGCTGTTTACATGAGTTGCTTTTAGAATATTCCTTTCATGTTCCCGTTTTACATGTTATAGTGCATAGATCGATTAATGAAACAAAAATCATTACGTCCACACGCAACGCTATCAGTTCATCTTCGTTATAGACTTTTGGATGTTTGGGTTTTAATTTTACAAAAGCTTGAAGTGGCTCTGGACACATGCAACATTTTTTAGAATGTGTGAGTTAAAATTTGCCGTGGTCGCATTTGTGCGAGTGCGTGCTGTGCTGCTCCAAAGCGTCTGATCCATACAGCAAGCGTTTCAGAGCCAGTCAGTTTTTAGGAGAAAAAAAAACACACGCAAGCACAGTCACCGAAAGCCAGTTTAGTTTTACTTTTTTTGTTTGTTTTCATTTTGAAAACCCTGTTATCTTTGCCGTTTACCTCACATTACGCTTTGGAGGCTTTCTTTTATTAATTTTTTTATTAATTATTTTGATTGCTCAGTGTTTGCGCGCCCTGTAATAAGTTGTTTAGTCGGCATATAACAGCATGTGATGGAGTCCATGCCTCGTCTTATTAGTTTTTGTTAATAAATGCTATATAAGCTAGTTTTAATTTATTTTTGTTATGCTGTTTAATTAAAAATAACAAATCCATCTTTTAAGAATTTGTTTTAATCTAAAAATTGATAGGTGTAGCCTTATATATGCAAGCAAAACCAAGATCATGAATTCGAAAGTAAAAGTAAAAAGCATCCTAAGACATTCCAATAGCGGAAATCCCGACATTCCAATTTCACTTCTACCCGTGAAAGTGCACTGGAACGGCACTCAAACCCGTGAATTCCCACTCGTGAACTCGTATTAGATCGACGACGTACTCCCAGTTCCGAGTTCTGACGTGACATAGCCCGCGAAACAACAATAAAGCCTCTAGGGGTGCGGTTTTTAGTGGCACACGGTGGAAAAATAGAGTTTAGGACAATATAACATTGCAATCAAATTATTAATACTATAAAAATAATAAATGCTTGGCGTGACTTGCCTGGAACGCTACAAAGTCCTGAGTCGTGGTTTGAACACGTGATTTACGAGCTCAAAAACCTGCCTGGAACGCAGCATTAGTGTGTATCCTGTCACAAAATGTGGCGAAAAGTCCTACACAAGGGGAATAGTGTGATTAAGGTGTGTACATGTCTTCCATAATGCGACTAAAATAGGAATACTCCACCTGTCTTAATTCGATTTGTGTTTACTCCGATTATGACTTTAGTCGGATTAAATTAATCAAAAATATCAGTTTACATGGTTGCTTCTTAATCAGAGTATTGTCTTAATCGCGTTAAAATCGGAATATTGTTGTCCATGTAAACGTACTCAATGACTTACTGGCTTAAAGTAAAAGTAATGAGCATAAATCATGTGACGATGAACAACACTGAGCCTACACTGCCAGCTATTTTTTTTTTTTTTTTTTTTGTAGCATCTCATCTTGACGCTCGCTTTCAAGCATCCACTTGCACAGTCCAGCATTTCCAGAATGGCAATCCTCTAAATTATTGTTCTGTATATGTACAGAATATATAAATACTTGTGAACCCTTGATTCCTATTTAGAAGACACCTGTATGTTTTTTTTTTTTTTTGTTGTTGTTTTTTTTTTTTGCGCAAACACACACTGGTCACCAAGCCACGTCTCTAACATCTCACATTATATTTTATAAGAAAATGTTTTTAATGCCATGCAGTATTATTACTTCAGATATGTATAACATTTATCTTTGGCACTTTGCAGATAATGAAAATGTAAGGTACTATCAGGTTTGATTACTTCTGCAAGCAATTTTATTTACTTTGTTTTTTTTTGTTTTGTTTTTTTCTTTTTTAGCAAATATTTTTTTGGTCTCTAAAAAAAGTACTTACATTCTTGAGATATTGACCATATTTGCAAAGGCATCTTGGGGAACTGTCATCAGGCTTGTCTCGTAGAGACTTCTAGAATTGAAAAGATCATCACAAATACATGTAGATTTGTCTGAAAATTACAATTTATGTACATTTACATATTAAACAAAGTTGCACGTGGAATTTCAAAGAACATCACAAACAATATACAATATATTAAATATCACAAAATTTAGTTACCTACTTATAACCTATGATTAGTATTTTCCACATATTACAATATCCATTTTTGTTAAGTAACAGCCCAAATATATAATGTTTAAAAAGCTGTACTTCCAAATAAACCATTCATTGTCATTTATTAAAAATTGTATGTCAGATTATGACAGATATCTTGAGAATTGAAAATCAGTAAGGCCTTTTTTATACTATTTGCCACATCGCAAATTGCAATTCAGGCAATTCAAATTTTTTGACCCCACAGCATTACTTTTATTGCAGAGCACCAGCCACACCATCCCCACCTAGATGGCAATTTAATATTTCATTGCTCAATGATATAGATTTTCTAAAATATTTCATTGAAATACATCTAATATTGATCAATCAAGCAGCATAACTCATCTGCAATAAATTACTTAGGTCATATTACTCAAACCACTATACTACAAACCAGACTTTTTCTGAACCATACTTAACCCATACCCCTACCCCCAAACCTAACCATTTGTCAATATAAAACACAAAATATAGCAGGCAGATACAACTGCAGTCACAAAAAGTATTTATATCCCAAGTCTTCTGAGGCAAAATGATTGATTTCTGAGAGGAGTCGACGCGATCGCTGTCCCTATCTGCCGTACAGCTCAGATCCTGTGCACAAATTTAAAAAAATGCCGCTAGGAGAAGCGTTACGTCAGCCTTGGTTGTGAAATGCTATTGGCTCTTGTGTACTGGTGCGTTCACACCAGACGCAAATGAAGCGTTAAGGGTGAATGATTTACATGTTAAGTCAATGCAAAGACGCGATAGACATCCTGCGGTAACCAATCAGAAGCTTGCTCTAGTAGTGACGTGATTATGACGTAGCGAGCGGAGGCAGAAATCCGAAACAACAATGTATGTGCATACCTGGAGCTGTACGATACGTCTTCGTACTTTTATAGAAACAGGAATAAAAAGGATCTTGCTTGGAATAAAGTGAGTGAGGAGGTCGGACAATCTGTTAAGTTGTAAAAACGCTCTTTACTCAAACTGAGCTATATATATATATATATATATATATATATATATATATATATATATATATAGAGAGAGAGAGAGAGAGAGAGAGAGAGAGAAAGAGAGAGACTACAAGCTAGCTAAAGCCGTCAAATTAAGCTTATTAGCAGGTATTTTCCAATAAAATACAGGCGCAGAAGCCCCTCCTATGACGCAAATTTGCATCTGTTGTGAATTGAATTACACACGTGAATGAAGCGAATTTTAATGCGAGACTGAAGTGAGTAAACTCAAAATGTTCAAGCGTCCAAATATGCGCGAATAGCGCGATTTATTAAGTCGTGTCTGGTGTGAACGCCCCATACCTCGTGACAGATTGCGTCATGGTAAACAAGTTCGGGAGTGCCTTTTTGAATTATGCCGCTTTCCAGGCAACCCGTTACCCATGTTTTTTCAACCTTCTAACCGTGAAAGTGCACTGGTATGGCAGTCAAACCCGTGACTTCCCACCCGTGGACTCGATGTAAATCGATGTACTCCCTGCAAAACAACAATGGTAGCCCCATACAGGTGCAGTGTTTATGCAAGTGGTACACAGTGAAAAATAGACTTTAGGGCAAAATATCGTTGCAAGCAAATTAATAATAATAATATTATAATAATAAATGCGCTAGGCAGTGTGGCATGACTTAACTGGAACGCTACAAAGTCGTGAGTCGTGGTTTAAAGTCGTGAATTACTGGCTCAAAAACCTGCCTGGAACGCTGCATTAGATATGTGCGGGAGCAGGATCAATCATTTTCAGCGAGTAAAACCTTATAATTTATGGATAAAAATGTATGCAAACCATAAATTGCAATGCATATTACAAACAACTAAAAGCAATAAAGTACACTGCACGTCCAAAAGTGACGCTAAAGGTGTCGCTAAAATATGTTAGTTGTGGCAACTTTACATGGCCGCTCAATCTAATGTTAACCTAGAACTATCCGTGCTATTTAAGTGCCTGTGCAGAGTGTGAAATCTAAGTAGTAGTGCATGACAGATGGAGGCGCCAGTGCGGTCCCTTGCTCTTAAAATACTAAATTCTCAACAACAACAACAAAAAAAGTATTTTTTGGTCAAACAGATAAGAGTAATACATCTTTTAATCTTTTTAAACTGTTAAGACTCATTTGTACGTTTATTTGTGTGCACTCACAATAATAACAAAACATTGTGCTTTTTTAAATTATGAAAACTGTAATGATTGGTCAGTGGCATGCAGATTAATTTGCAGCTTTTATTAAACAATATCAAGGTCAGACAGGCAATGGTCAGTAACAGCATCAAGGCTAATAGAGGCAATCCAAAAGAGTAAACAGTGGATAGGCGAAGGTCGGGGCAGGCAGCTAGCAGGGCAAATGAGACTGTCACAAAGTCAAAAGACAGGCAGCAGAGAATCAGAGGTAGTATAACACTCCGAGATAAAACACAGGTAATCCAAAAACAAAGGGTAAGCATTCAGAAATGTAGCCACAGCAAAACAAGACTTCTCGAGGAGTGAGAGGAGGAATGCGACGCTAAGGGTCTACCACAGGGTCGAGGGGCTGGTTTCTCCTGGTGGGTCCTATGAAAGTTGGCAGTTAGCGTGGGGTCCAGGGGCCGGTTGCACCAACTGTGCTTAAGTTACAACTTAGCCTAGTTGCAACGTAAAGGGAAACTAAGTAACAACTTACGCACTACTAAATATTTTTGCATTGCACCATTAAACCTAGTTTAAACATAACTCTATGTATAAACTACATATTTAAGGAAGCATCCGGTAAGGAGTAACGGTTGGAATAAAATAGCACACTGAGTGAACTGCATCAGTATGCTCTTCTTTTAACCGAAAACCTTCAATCCTTTAGGCATACATGATGCTGCTGATATTTAAAGGGATAGTTCACCCAAAAATGAAAATTTGATGTTTATCTGCTTACCCCCAGGGCATCCAAGATGTAGGTGACTTTGTTTCTTTAGAAAAACACAAACGAAGATTTTTAACGAAAACCGGTGCAGTCTGCCAGCCATGTAATAGACGCGATGGGCACCAAACCTTTAAAAGTTTGGTGCCTTAGGACATTAATGCATTGTGTTCTGCTGAGGAAACAAAGTCACCTACATCTTGAATGTTCTGGGGGTAAGCTAATACACATCAAATTTTAATTTTTGGGTGAACTATCCCTTTAAACTCACATACATATTAGGAGAGAGAAGAATATGTGAATAAACGTACTTGTTCCTTTGCACGACTCGCATGTAAGATAAAATAATAAATATAGCTGCAAGCAGCGATAGCGGGTCCTCGCCACAAATGCAATCACCATCCCGGTAGCATCAGGAAAACAGTGCCCAGCGGGCACATGCATTCACAGTAACCCTCTGGACTAAGTCTAACTGTCTCTCCTCCTCTCTGACTCTTTCTCTTACCACCCATCCCCCCTCCTTACACTCAGCCACTTACCACACACACATACCCCCCCCCCCCCACACACACACACACACAGAGTGCAGAGCAGAGTGAGATCAGATGTTTTTTAATTTTCTTTCATTCGTGGAGTTTTGTATAATTATGGAATTAACTGTGTTTGATCAGAATTAATAGTTCTTTGCATGAAAAAAAGTTTCAAAGAGTTTGGATGCTGCAGTTCAAAGATATAATAAATCACTGAAAATTGAAAATGGAAAATTAAATTCTAAGCAAGCTATCTGCCTCAAAAACACAGGAAACAAATATTTGAATGTATTTTTTTTATTTGTCATGGCAACAGTATTTGATGCATCAGGGATGCCTTTACAGACTCTCATCGGCCGTGTTTTTACATTATTTTGATGAAGTTTGAAGAAAATCGAGTAAAATTAAGATGAAGTTTGAAGAAAATCGAGTAAATTTAAGAGGCTGATTTCAAAGCATTTTGAAAATGACACACTTCCTATTGCCAGTTGGTGGCACTATAACTTTGACTCATAATAGTCACGTTTATGTAATCGGCATCATAAAACAAACAAACTGGTGAAGTTTCATCAGAATCAGGCAATGTGTGCAACAGTTATTAGACACTTCCTGTTTCTCATTTGTTGCCATAACTTTGTCGCCTTGCCACGGCCAAACCGTTCGAGATATCGAAAATCCCCTCGCAATTTTGCATCCCCAATGTCTTGAGATCATGCTGACCGAGTTTGGTGACAATCCTATGGAAATCCTGGGAGGAGTATTTCAAATTCCAGAGCATGCACTTTTTACATTGCCCTAAATATCTCACTTCCTGTTGGGTGGAGCCCATGACATAGAGTACAAAAGTTGTTTGGCTCAGTGAGATCTATATGTGTACCGAGTTTCATATGAATACGTGCAAGTATGTGTGCGCAGTACATCAAGTTTTCTGACTGTGTTCCAGGGGGCGCTGAAGAGGCCCTGAACCCCACCCGCGTCCCAGCCTCTGTGGCATCCGGATGACGGCAGATTCCAACGTGTGTGCAAATTTTCAAGAGTTTTTGAGCATGTTAAGGCCCCCATAAGTGCCCGGAAGGTTGAAAAAAAAAAGAAAAAATTAAAGCTGCAAGCAGCGTTGACCGGGCCCTCGCCGTCTGGCAGTCGCCATCCCGATAGCATCAGGAAAACGGTGCCCAGTTGGCACATGCATTCACAGTAACCCTTTGGACTAACCCTAACTGTCTCTCCTCCTGTCTGACTCTTTCTCTTGCCACCCATCCCCCCTCCTTACACTCAGCCACTTACCACACAAACACACACATAGAGTGCAGAGCAGAGTGAGATCAGATATGTTTTTTAATTTTCTTTCATTCGTGGAGTTTTGTATAATTATGAAATGAACTGTGTTTAATCAGAATGAATAGTTATTTGTATGAAAAAAGTTTCAAAGAGTTAGGATGCTGCACTTTAAATATATAATAAATCATTGAAAATTGAAAATGGAAAATGAAATTCTAGGCACGCTATCTGCCTCAAAAACCCAGGAAACAAATATTTGAATGTATTTTGTATTTTTATTTATTTGCCATGGCAACAGCACTTGATGCATCAGAGACGCCTTTACAGACTCTCATCGGCCGTGTTTTTACATCATTCTGATGAAGTTTGAAGAAAATCGAGTACAAATATATTGTTCGTTGTTCGTTCGTGTGTTAGTTCATTAACCATTGTTAACAAAAGAGACCCTATTTTAAATAGTTACCATGTTTTATGATCTACAACCATTTTTAAATATTATTTTAATGATCTATAAGCATCTGTGAAATAATTATAAACAAATATATTAAAAATAAATACATATTAACTTAGTTGATGTATTTGTTTCTCATTCTAATTAAGTGAACTGAGCAGTATAGTGTCATACTTATAAGATTTTTTATTCTATCAGTGAGATTGTATATATGTATATAAATCATATAATTTTTCCTTAAAAGATTAAAAAAAGATTTTAATGCTCTTTAAGCACCTATACAAAATAATTATGTAAAAGTACACTGACAGTACAGTACATATCAACTGATTCTATGGATTATTGTCATTCTTATACACTGAGAATGAGCTAAATAGCATTATTGTTCAAACGATTCCTTATCTTATGAGGACCTCTAGTGTTCATCCCTGGTACTAGAGCTTTAATCTGACAATTTATATGACACTTTTAATGTTTTTGGGGCCTCTGAGCATGATAACATTTTGAAACTACATGTATTTCCTAAGAATTTCTTGTTCTTTATATGTAAAAAGTTTTGATGAGTTAGAATAATGCAATTTAAAGATATATGGAAATAACTCTCCATCTTTTTTACTGTTACTTTCATAAATCACCACATCAACACCGTTCAAGATATCCCAAAGCTGTTCACATTTTAACATCTTCAGTATCTTGGCACCATGTTGACAAAGTTTGGTGTGAACTGTCTGATTCTGCTATGAGTGATATGAATTTATTCAGCTATATTTTTCCAAAAATCCACATTCAAATCAAAATAGCTGACTTCCTGTTGGTCGTAGCTAATGTGTGTAAATTTTTTGCAAAAAAAATCTGGTGACCAAAAATTATTAGGCTGTAGTTAAGAACTGTTAGTTTTATGGACAGTTAGAATGTTTTGTATATGCAGACAAGGGCTTTATGATGGGCCTGATTTGAATTTAGAAAAAAAAAAAATATTTCTTAAACATGTTTGAAGTTCTTAATAGATTTCACTGTTGCACATTTAGTCTTTTTATTTTTTTACAGTAATGTGCATTTTGCAGTTTGTTTACATGGTGTACATTGGATGCACATATTTATGACTTCTTGTTACAGTATTCATTTAAAATAAAAGTTGTTTAAAATAAACAACTGTGTGCACCCTATTATTAATGTAGATGTGTATTTCAGTAATAAACTTAAGTAGGGGAGTTTTAAGTTACCAGCATTTATATCAAAATAGTGATCCCATGTCTGCAAAACTAACATTTTAAATGAAATATTGATAGCTAATCGATATCGAATCGAATCGAATTGAATCGAATCGAAACCATAAAATAACTATTGAATCGAATTGCCAAATTCGTCACAATACCCAGCCCTAATTCACATCCTAATGAATAAACAACCAAGAGTTTAAATATTCCCTTCTATCTCCTCCTCTCTGACTCTCTCTTTCCACCCATCCCCCCTCCCCACTCTCACCCTAACACTCAAAAAACAAACACGCACACACATAAGTGCAGAGCAGAGAGGGATCAGATTTGTTTTTTAATTTTCATTAATTCATAGATCTTTGTATAATTATGAAATGAACGTTGTCTGATCAGAATGACTAGTAGTCTGTATGAAAAAAGTTTCAAAGACTTTGGATGCTGCACTTTAAAGATATAATAAAATTACGGCTATCTTTTTTTACTCCGATTTCAATCAATCACCACATCAACACCGTTCAAGATATCCTAAATCTGCTCGCAATTTAGAATCTTCAGAATGTTGGCATCATGTCAAAAAAGTTTGGTGTGAATTGGTTGGTTTTCCCGAGAGAAGTATATAAAATTCCACAGCCTGATTTTTCCAAATATCCACATTCAAATCAAAATAGCCGACTTCCTGTTGATCGTAGCTAATGGGTGTAAATTAGAAATGTTTCTGGCTTGATGAGATCAATATATGTACCGAGTTTGGTGACTGTAGGACAAACTAAACCCCCAACGTTTGTCAAAAGGTGGCGCTATGGAGCGCCTGCTCCACGCCCATTTATGGGCTTTTATCAGTGTCTAAATATCATTAATACAGATGTGTGTGTGGAGTTTCATGAAATTCTGAGTATTTTAAGTGGCTCCAAAACACAAAAAGCTAAAGTTAAAGTTTGACACGTTGCCATGGCAACATGATAAAAGTTATCGATAATGCAATTCACAGATTCTCATTGGCCGTGTTTCAACATTATTGAGAAGAAGTTTGAAGCAAATTGAGTAAAATTAAGAGGTTGATTTAAAAGCATTTAGAAAACGTTGCGCTTTGTGCTGCCAGTTGGTGGCGCTATAACTTTGACTCCTAATAGTCACATCTCTGTGATCGGCATCATAAGATGAACAAACTGCTGAAGTTTGGTCAAAATCAGACAAAGTGTGTTAAAGTTATTAGACACTTCCTGTTTCTCATTTCTCGCCATAACTTTGTCGCCCCGCCACGGCCAAACTGTTCGAGATATCAAAAATCCCCTGGCAATTTTGCGTCCCCAATGTCTTGAGATCATGCTGACCGAGTTTGGTGGCCATCGGTGGAAAGGTCTAGGAGGAGTATTTCAAATTCCATTGCATGCGCTTTTTAGACATCCCTGAATAGCTGACTTCCTGTTTGGTGAAGCACGGACTGTGAGCACGGAAGTTGTTCGGCCCGATGAGGTCTATATGTGTATGAATTTTGGTGACTGTAGATCAATTGGTGTGCGCTCCAGAGTCCCTCAAAAGTCGCAATTTTTAACGCTGTGCCACGCCCCCCCCAGGTGACCCCCCCATGTCAAAGTCTGTCCGGCCCTGATGGCCGCAGGGTCCAATGTGTGTGCAAATTTTCAAGAGTTTTCGTGTATGTTAAGGGCCCCAAAATCCCCCAAAACATTGAAAAAAAAAAATAATAATAATAATCCTTAGAAAAACAATAGGGCCTTCGCCCTTTTGGGCTCGGGCCCTAAAAAAAGAAATGAAAATTAAAGCTGCAAGCAGCGATGAACGGGCCCTCGCACCCGGGCTCACCGCCGACCGGTGGCTTTAGGAAAACAGCAAACGGTGGGCAGTATGCTTTTAATACAGTACATATAGGAGAAATATGTCATAAGTCATTTAAATGTGCCATACTTGCCACTGCCAGCTGGTGGCGCTATGCCTATAACTGATTATTGGCATGTAGATGTGTTGAGGCCAGCACTTTCATCAAAAATATGAAGTTTGGTGCAGATTGACCTTGGTATGTTTGAGTTAGTGTAAGATATAATATATCCTTCTGCCAACAGGTGGTGCTATGATAATATCTGAATATTGGCCTTTTGGTGTCTTCAGGCCCGGACTCTTACCAAACCTGTGAAGTTTGAGGCAGATCGGACATTTTTTATGGCTGAGTTATAACAACTTCTATGTCCATGGCGAAACAACAAATTTGTCAGGCCGCCACGGACACGCCCTTTAACGAAAACTCAAGATCTTCGCAATTTAACATCTCTAAGGCCTCTAGATTAGAGTGACCAAATATAATGTTGATATCATTAAATCTCTAGGAGGAGTTTGCTATGAACCTAACCCCCTGAAAGGACTTCAGATAATGCCAACTGTGAACCAATATGCTACATTTTCCCTATATTCTGATGATGATAAGAACATGTAATTCATGATGATAACAAAATGTTATTATTGCTTGCATTATGTCCACCATTTCTGCTTAAATGTCATCGTTACCTATCTGTACAATTTGTGTGGATATTGTTTTGCTGGTGACTCCTGTTATAAGACATCATTATTATGCACTCTTAAGTGCTACATAACTAAGAATCAATTAGGAAAACAGTGCCCTGTTGGCACATGCATTCACAGTAACCCTCTGCCAGTTTGGATTTAAAGTTTACAGAATTGAAAGGGTTACAATTTAAAATCAACACACAGACACATACACACAATATATAAAATGTTGCCATCCAGTTTCATTTGTTAATATTAACTATATTAGTTAACATGAACAATAACATGAACATATATGTGCATTTCTTCCTCAAACATTGTCTGCAAAACAGCATGTTCCACTGCCCTCTCTCCCTCCCTTTCACCCCTCCCCCCTGCACTCACTCTGACTGTCACATAGATAGACTGTCAGGCAGAGTGAGACCTGGTTTCTGATTTCTGTTTTTAATTATCTTTAATTCATAGAAGCTTGTATAAAATTGATATTAACAGCACTTGCTCAGAATGACTAGTTCTCTGTGTGAAAAAAGTTTTAAAGAGTTTGGATGCAGCACTTTAAAGATATAAAAAAATTACGCTTATCTTTTTTACTATATCTTTAAAAAATCACCACGTCGGGGCCCTAGAGAGCACCACATGGTGTGGACGTAAATTTAGAGTGCTCCCTCAAAGCCTCGACAAATTTGTGTTTTTTCTTCTATTTTCATCGTGAAAGCTTGCTCGCCACTATATAGCAGTGAAATGAAGAAAGCTAAACTCAAGAAAGGCGATTCACCAACTTCCTCAGGTAAACAGCCGGCCGAGAAACAGCCGTCTAATGAAAGTGAGGCGGATAGCGATACTCGCGCGGCCACAGACTCAACTGTCATTCTATCGGCGATTCAAACTATGAGTAATAGTATGAATGACAGATTTAATTAGCTGGAAGCTACTTTATGTCAGCTGCAAACAACACTCTCTGAAACCACCTCGCGTATTGCTGACCTTGAGGGTGCTAAAGCTGAGCATAAAGCCCGCATTTCTGACTTGGAGGCCTCTTGTCAGGAAATTCTTTCAGTTAACAAGGCCCTGCGTGCTAAATTGGACGATCTCGAGGGTCGTTCTCGACGAGCGAATATCAAGATCGTGGGGTTACCTGAGAACGTGGAGGCTGGCCGTCCAACTGAGTTCGTGGAATAACTCATCCCGAAACTCCTGGGTACTGAAAACTTTCCCGAACGGATTAAAGTTGACCGTGCACATCGCACCGGGCCTTTACCATCAAGAGGAGGACGTCCCCGAATCATGATTGTGAGGATTAGAGGTCGACCGATGTATCGGTTTTGCCGATTAATCGGCACCGATAGTTGATTGGCCGAACTATCGGTTATCGGTAAAAATCCTTGCCGATAGTTTTTCCGGGTTGCGTTCTTTGCTGGAGCGGCTCACGCTCCGCTGTCATGGAGTATGAGAGGTTAAGCCCCAGACCAATGTTTAATGCCAGGATTGTTACCATATATTTGTACTGATTTATATCCAGCTGTTTATATTCTTAGCCAGCAAAGTTGCAGGTGTAAAGACATGAGAAAGAAAACTGTGTTCATTCAGCCGACAAAATCAGTCACAGCGCGCCATAGTTTTACATTACACATCTTTCCTACATCGTTCATAAAGACTTGACCCTGTGCTGGAAAATTGAGTATTGTGCATTTAAGCAAACTATTTGTATTTCTGTAGCTCTAATTAAGTCTGTATGCTTAATACAGAGCTATAATTTATGTTTTAGCCTTTTCTTCAGGCCGTTAAAGCATGGTAAGTTTGCATCTTGTTACGCACTTTATTTCACAATGCCATTTTCCTGTTCCTACAGATCTGGCCATTTAAAATGCGCGCGGGAAGTAAAGTGGTCTCGCGTGACGCCGGTGTATTCCAAAGGAACACGGAAAATACAATGACATAGGAAAGACATGATCAGTAGGGGGCAGTCATGTAACGCACTGGACTGGAGCAGGCTGAAAACATTGCTGCAAACTAAAAGGTACGGTAACCTGGAGGGGACACCTTCGGTTCACTTATGTTTGTCGTGGCCACACAAATGAATTCGTAGGAACGTCATATTACTTTTTGTCATTGCCACGAGATATTAATTCCTGGGAATGTCATATTATGTCGTGGCCACAAGATTATTTTGTCGAGGTAACGACATCCTTATGTTTAATGCATAAACAAACCTGCGTAACCATAACCCAGGATTATCAGAGATAGGTTTATTAATATTTTTTATTTTGAGTTAAGAAATGTTTTTATTAATTGTTATAGGAATTAATTCAATATTAAGTTATATATTAACAATAGGCAATGCTGTATAATCGAATGTCTGTGCGCGATGTAGACAGCATTCAAAAGTTTATCAAGAATTTATTACATACAAGTACTTCAAATTAAATAGCCCTGCAAGAAACATTTTATGCATCCTTAAGTCTTATCCATTAATTGATCCTTTTTTTCTGTAATAAATGTATTATTCGTTTATATTCAGTATGTCCCCCTTAATTTCGATCTCTTAACATTCCGAATCTAAATGATAAATGCTGACATGCCATGAAAGCTTTGATTATACTATATGGCATATATTCATTTTTAGTCTAATTATAACCTATATAGTGTTTCATTGTCGAGTGAATCATTCACGTTCCATTTGTAAATCGTATGGTCACACACGGGCATTAATACAATCATAAAGTCAAAACTTTATTGGCATAATTGTAGTTCACAATATTTGCTAAATATATGCCAAATAGCATATATAAAGTTATTTAGGTTAAGCGATTCACAATAAAGAAAAAAGTAGATAGCTCTAAATCACTTATTATTTATTCTTATTATAGGTTATTATTATTTCAATACCTGGTTAGGGCTATTTATTTTTAACGCCTGACAATTATGCCAATTACGTTTTGACTTTTTGATTGTATTTATCCCCGTGTGTGACGATACATGATGTTTTCATTTACAAATGAAACTACGTGAATGATTCATTTCTCAGTAAAACAGTTTAATATTTATATAGTCTAGTCTGTTAATTGGACTAAACAAAATAAAATATGTTCAATTCATATTTTATATGTTCAATTCTTTAGTTAAGAGAAGGAATGTAGGCCTATTTTACTGTGTGACGATAAATTATTTCCAAATGAAACTATGTGAATGATTCACTCTTCAGTTATTTGTCTATTAGTTAGACTAAATAAAATACAATATATGTTAAATTTAACCTTTATACTGCATTCCAGTAAAAACCCCAGTCATAGCACCTTTACAGTATCATTTACATTCAGAATGTTATGTAACGAGATCAAAATGAAGGAAAAAATAACGAATACAAACGAATAATACAAATATAATGGGAAAAAAAGAAGGTCAGTCAATGGACAAGATTGTGGGATACATGAAATGTTTCTTGCAGGGCTATTTAATTTGAGGCCAACATGTAATACATGTAAACACTTGTGAAAGCTGTCTACATTGCGCACAGACAGCATTAGCATATACAGCATCGCCTGTATAATTATTTTATATTGTATTAATTTCTATAACAATTAATATAGGCAAACAATTTCTTAACTCAAAACGAAATCTCAAATAATTCTGGGTTACTAATGTCACGCAGGTTGGTTTATTCATTAAACTCGTGGCCACGAGAAATGCATGTTGAGCAAAAATACATTTCACGAAAATAATATAAAGATTACAAAACAAATAAAACAAATGGAATGAGGGATATGCTTTAAAGTTCACGTAAAAGCCAAATATTAAGCGGCATCCTTCATGTTTTCTTTAATCAGCAAATACTTAACATTTTTGAATTATATTCACCTTCTGTTTTTATGACAATAAATTTTGAATTCTTATTTTTTTTTTTTTAGAAAAACGTCAGAACACCGGTCTCAAAAGTAGAAGCGAAAGTCTTGTTTACACCAGCGCGGAATTTTTTTTATTCACCGTAATTGATGGATGTCTAAAACAAAAATAAGGAGAATCCTAAAACATATATATTTCTTAAAATAATAACATCTGAACTTCATACACAACAATACGGCAACGACTTTACAACAGGACACATTGTTTTATTTTAATTTTATTTTTTAGCTTGTACACCAATGGATTTCTGATGTCGGGATATTTCAGACTGCATCTCCAGCTTAATCACTTTAGTATTAAACATACGGGTCAGGAGGCGGGTCGGGTACAATATTTATTTTTTTTATTCTGCGGTCCGAGTTGCGGGTGGGTTATTTGAAAACGGTCGGGTTCGGGTTGTTTATCCACTGACCCGCGTGTCAGGTTGGACACTAATGTTTTGAAAAAAGTGGAGCGTGTGAGGAAAGCTTTCCCCTTCTCCCTGGCATGCATTTGAATGCTGAATTCGAAATGCAACTGAATGCAGTCGGAATCCGCCCCCAGCACCCCCAAGTCTCCAAATGTTGATTACAACAAGGCAACAGACAGCATTCAACACCCCACCCCACCCCCACTCTGCCATTCATAAACATTTCGCTCTTTATACTGCATGCCGCTTAACTCTGATGCCTCATTAACGGCTACTTTTCAGAAAACTGATTAAAAAAAATACACTTCCCTTTGGTTTCCCAGAACAGACTTAAGCCTAGTTCCAGGCTAAAATGATGTAAATCGGAGCTGTTTAAAGATGAATAAAAAAAAATAAAAAAAAACTTTTACTGATCGTTGGTCGGAGTACCCGCAGTTCGTGACTGGAAGCTGTTAAGAGACAGACTTAATGAACTTCTCCGAAATAGAAGAACTACTTTTCCACTTTAAAAAAGAAAAAGAAAAAGAAAAAAAGGTGAAAAAAAAATTGCATAACTCACTGGAGCACTTTTGATACTTAACAATTGTTGTATTCGTTGTCAGTCATATAGGCTAAGCTTTATTGTTTTCAAAAGTGAGCCTTCTGTTTATTTGTCTAAATTATTTTCTATATTAGGATATAATACTAGGCTATAGTAGCCTATTTATGGACATTAGGCCAAATCTACATGGGTTTCTTCCCTTTCACTTCAGTTAGTTTTTAAGAAAAAAAAAAAAAAAAAAAAAACTGCATGGACAGTGCGTCATAATAATGTACGGCATCAAAATGTAAGAACAAATCTAAAGACAATAATAATAATAATAATAATAATAATAATAATAAAATTAATTATTAACACTCCTAAAAGTACAGTATAGTGCTCAGATACACTTACGGTAGGTGACCTAACCCTAGTTGATACTTTATTTCAACTTTTCAATTATTTCATTAACTAACAAATAAACAAATGCCTTTCCGATGTGATATAAGTGAAAAGGGAGACGATTTCGAAAATGATTTCACCATAAGGCGGATGCGAACTCGGGTCTCCCGCGTCAAAAACGATAGGTTACTCGTATTATCACTTACGCCACTGAAAATGTTGCAGAACAGCCGTCTTTTGTAATATTTGTAAATATGGAGTATTTGCATTGTGTAAAAAATTAAATAAAAGGCACCAGACTACAGAAAATGGCATATACTAAAGAATTTATTTTTCTGGGGGAGGACCCACCCACATTTATTTTGCTTCCAACGCCCATGCTTGATGATGAATTATAGTCTACAGGATATAACAATAAAGTGCTTTTCCAATCCCGAATCCACAAGGTTTTATTCCGCATCCACCCGCTCCCGCTATAACTATATTATTCGCCCGCTGCCCGCTTAGAATAAATTTCTGAGCACCAAAATCGCAAAAACAAATCAAAATAATAATAGTAATAATACTAATAAATAAATAAATTAATTTTTAACTCTATAAAAACAGTAGTTTATATTTAACCTCTCCATTTCTATTCCTCTCTACTCAAATTAATTGTCAGTGTATCTAAAATTGTGTATCTTAGAAAAAGAAAAAGAGGAACTACCTCTTAAACATGCATATCTTAATTTGATGTTGCTTTAAAACGCTGAAATATATAATGTATTTTATTCTGAAGGTGAAAGTGGTCCAGTTATTTAACTGCCTGCGGCGCCGTCAGGATCACGTTTTTTCCCCCCTTTAATTAAGTGGATACAGCTTACAATACTCGTTCAAGAGTAAGGGATTGCTCAAAACTATGCTATTTTACATATTTCTGTTACTTGTGTACAATCACAATGAAAAAACAGATGTGTATGCTATTTGTAAAAAAAAAAAAAAAAATGTAAACAAGATGCTGGTTCAAGGGCGCGTCACAGAAATTGCCTACAATTCTGCATATAGGCTTGCTACTTATTAATTTTATTTTATTTCGTTTTGTTAAATTATTATTCATTAAGAAATTTATATTTCGCATATGGGCATTTTTATTTATTTTACATACAGCTTTTTTGGGTTTTCTCTGTGCATAAGATCTGCGCGTGATGTTCTGATGTTTATGCTGCTTTTTGCTTGTGTACAATTAACCCCTCAAAACGAATTTAGCTGTTATTAATGTGTCACAGCCACGTTTCAATTTAAATGTAATTTAACACAATCTTGTCGTTAATAATAACTAAACGTGTCGGTTGTCGTTTGGAAAAAAAACAGAAATGAACATTTCTATTTTCAATGCAGTCTAATAAAAGTTCAACAGGAAAAAAATGAAAGAAAATAATAATAAAACTGCTCCTGCTTATGAATAAATTTTTGCTTGATGATGAAGTATCTAAATAGTCTATAGGATATAACAAAGTGCTTTTCCAGTCCCGCTTCCACGAGGTTTTATTCCGCATCCACCCGCTCCGCGCTATATTAACTATATTATTCGCCCGCGGCCCGCTTAGAATAAATTTCTAAGCACCAAAATCGCAAAAATACTGTAGTTTATATTTATCCTTCCCATTTCTATCTGTCTCTTCTCAAATTAATTGTCAGTGTATCTAAAATTGTGTATCTTAGAAAAAGAAAAAGACGAACTACCTCTTAAACATGCATATCTTAATTTGATGTTGCTTTAAAACGATGAAATATATAGCCTAATGTATTTTATTCTGAAGGTGAAAGTTGTCGAGTAATTTAACTGCCCGCGGCGCCGTCAGGATCACTTGATTTTTTTCCCCTTAATAAAGTGGATACAGCTTACAATACTCGTTCAAGAGTACGGCATTGCTTAAAACTATGATATTTTACATATTTCTGTTATTTGTGTACAATCACAATAAAAATAAAAAAAAAACTAAAAAAAAAAAACGCGTAGGCTATTTGTAAAAAAAAAAAAAAATGGAAACAAGATGCTGGTTTAAGGGCGCATCACAGAAATTGCCTAAAATTCTGCATATAGGCTTGCTACTTATTAATTTGTTAAATTATTATTCATTCAGAAAAGAAAAACATATATTTCTTATGTGGGCCTATTTTATTTATTATTATATATAGGTTTATTGGGTTTTTCTCTGTGCATAAGCTCTGCACGTGAGGTTCTGATGTTTATGCTGCTTCTTGCTTGTGTATAATTAATCCCTGAAAATGAATTTAGCGGTTTACGTCAGTTGTCGGTTGGAGAAATAAAATAACCGAAATTAACATTTCTGTTTCCGATGCAGTCTAATAAATGTTCGTCAGGAAAACAAAGAAAGAAAACAAAATAACAATACAACTGCACCTGCTTATGAATAGGCTATCTTTTTGCTATTGGTTTGAACCATAATTTCAGGAAAGAGGAATCATTGAACTATTGTACTGGTATTTGTGACCAACGCCCCCTAGAGCTGGCCATGGTGTTTGGCTACAGAATGTTGTTCCTTGCGCCACCTGGTGGATATTATATGAAGTGCAACAACGTTGTAAAAAAATCTAAAAAAGCCGCTGCGGCAGGACGCGTGCCCACGCGTGCCGAATTGCAGGCTGCCGCGTGAAAATAGACGCATTTTTAATGGCCAGATCTGTATTTGATTTTAATAACTGATCAACAAAAATATCTATTAAAAATTAAGATAAAAATAATACAAAACGAAATTCGTTAAAGAAGGGATTTTCCACAAATAAAAACGTACGAAGTGGTCAAAAATTGTGTCTGACCCTCTCCAATTCTCCTGGCGTATTGCCGTCCAATTCATACCACGTCCTTTATGACATTTACAAATTACACAAACTTCTTTCGTAATTAACATATTAAACTGAAACAAAACAAAAACAAATAATATTTAAACATAAATGTAAAACAGAAAAGAAATTGTTTCTGAAATGGCTGCAATATAGATCGCACTTTCTCTTTCCGTTTCATGTTTAAACTAACCTTTGCCGCTTTTTTGATCCCTCTTGGGTAACACTTTAGAATACTGTATCTTACTTACTGCAGAACTAATAAGGAATTATTGAAGAACTAACAGCTAACTATTCATTAACACTTGACTCATTACTGTTAACTACTAAGGAAGATGTGTTAACTAATCAGTATGTAATACAATTTTGAGAATGTGTTAAGTAACAGGTAGCTAATCAATAACTAATGTATTCTGTCATACCTCCTGAAGAACTACTATTAATTATCTAGTAGTTAAAGGTTCAAGAAAAATAACTATGAAGTAACTACTAATGAACAGTCATACACAACTAAACTAGTGGTGCAACGGATCACAAAACTCACGGTTCGGATCATATCACAGATTTGGAGTCACGGATCGGATCATTTTTCGGATCAGCAAAAAACAAACAAAACAAAAAAAAAAGTTTGTTTTTTTAATAATTACTGAATGCTAACTTTAAGTACTTCTAATCCACAGCAAAAACTACTAGCTGAACTAATAAAGTCAATTACAAAAATGAAAAGTGTAGATGAATACAAAATAAAGTTACTAATAAAATCAATAACACTAGTATTCAGGTGCAGAAATTTAATATTTAATTGTAAAATAACTAGTGCTTCTCACTGCAGGTATTTATAGGACGCTGTCTCTTTAAGGCCTAATGCACGTCTCTGATACTGGCACGCATCTTTCTCAGCTGTTTCGGTTCACTGAAGACATAACCGACTGTGTTTACCAGAATACCAAAACGGGTATTAAACATAACTTTGTATGTATGTTAAGAGAAGTTTTAAAGAGGAATCAACCTGTGAATCACGCAGTATGAATCGCGCGTCTCTCTCTGTGCGCGTGCTCGCTTCAGGTATGTGCGGCAGCGGTAAAAAAAAAAAAAAAGAATCAAGAAACAGCGCGCGTGTTCTCTTTTGCTGCAGCAGTTTAAGTAGTTTGAATGGGTAAATTGACAAGACGAAACATATGCAAATCATACCCTTTTACTCTATGATGGTTCAATTTAACAGTTAATCCGCGAACCACATGCGTACCGAACCGTGGGGTCCGGTCCGTACGGATCACGGATCATCTGCGATCCGTTGCACCCCTAAACTAAACTGAGTTGTGACCCTTTCATATATAAATGTTATTAGCAGTAGTAGTAGTATGCAAATGCAATATTAATAAACGGAATAAACTTCACAGGTTTTGCCTGTGTATTGAATTGTCTTGTGAATGTTTTGTAAGAAATTCACTTAGCTTCTGATAGGAACCCAACTACCACTCCAGTGCCATGCGATAACTTACTGTAGTTTTTATATTTTGTATAAAGTACTGTGTGTCCTCAGCATATATCATACTAATTCAGTTCCTGTATGTAAGGCCAGGACTGAGCGAAAGTAAAAATACAGGTTACCCATTAGTAAATAGAATTAGAATTGTCAAAAGAATGATCAAATAATTCTGCAGGACGTATTTCAAACCTGAAACAATAGGCCTATTCTAAAAGGAAAATATTGGGAACCCATTAGTAATTAATAAAGAATTATTAGATAATTCTGCAAGAATTATTTAGAACCTGAAACAGTATTCTAAAGTGAAAACAAAGGGAACTCATTAGTAATTAATAAATAATTATCAAATAGTTCTGCAAGACTCATTTCAAACTTGCAACAGTAGACCTGTTCTTAAGCGCAAATATAGTGAACCCTTAAGTAATTAATGAAAAATTATCAGATAGTTATGCAGGAATTACTTAGAACCTGAAACAGTATTCTAAAGTGAAAACAAAGGGAACTCATTAGTAATTAATGAATAATTATCAAATAGTTCTGCAAGACTCATTTCAAACCTGCAACAATAGACCTGTTCTTAAGCGCAAATATAGTCAACCCTTAAGTAATTAATGAAAAATTATCAGATAATTACGCAGGAATTACTTAGAACCTGAAACAGTATTCTAAAGTGAAAACAAAGGGAACTCATTAGTAATTAATAAATAATTATCAAATAGTTCTGCAAGACTCATTTCAAACCTGCAACAGTACACCTGTTCTTAAGCGCAAATATAGTCAACCCTTAAGTAATTAATGAAGAATTATCAGATAATTACGCAGGAATTACTTAGAACCTGAAACAGTATTCTAAAGTGAAAACAATGGGAACTCATTAGTAATTAATAAATAATTATCAAATAATTCTGCAAGACTTATTTCAAACCTGCAACAATAGGCCTGTTCTAAAGTAAAATTATAGTGAACCCTTTAGTAATTAATAAACAATTATCAGATAATTTCACAAGAGTATATTTCATTTTCATTATAGGCTAATAATAGTAGTAGCCCGTAACAAAGTTACTACTGTAGTTGTCCTTTTACTCAAGTAGTTTTGAAAATGAATAGGCCTATTTATAATTGGACTAATATTAATAACTAATAACTGGAGTAATATTTTATTGTGGTATCTGTAATTTTACTCAAGTACTTAATTTGTGGGCCACAGCCCGATTATTATGGTGACTATTTGCATATAACTGTTCTGTAGTAGTTATTACATAGTTATGTTTTTTGAACCATAACTACTAGATAATTAATAGTAGTTCTTCAGGAGGTATGACAGAATACATTAGTTATTGATTAGCTACCTGTTACTTAACACATTCTCAAAATTGTATTACATACTGATTAGTTAGCACATCTTCCTTAGTAGTTAACAGTAATGAGTCAAGTGTTAATGAATAGTTAGCTGTTAGTTCTTCAATAATTCCTAATTAGTTCTGCAGTAAGTAAGATACAGTATTCTAAAGTGTTACCCATTCTTGAAGTAAACATTTGCCCGTTTGGTGATTAAATAAACTGTTTTAGATTTATGCTTGAACTATACAACGCGTCCTGTGTGTGTGACTGTGTGTGATACCTGCAAGTTGTCCGCGCAACACAGCGCTGCACTTTTGTTCGGTTTCATTAAGGGTGGGTGAAAAATAGATTCTCCGACGCACCTCAATCCTCTCTTCAATGAGCGTGTGTTTTTCCCGCATATGGCACGCGTGCGCGCCAGAAACGCGGCTGGCTTCATTGCACAGAATTTCCACAGTGAGCTAAGTGTGTATTGTTTGACAGTGTGAGCTATCAATCGCAGTTTTTGACTTTACATGTGCCTTCATTTCTGCCGTTTGTAATGCAGTACTATTAGATGCACTGACAGACTTTCAATTGCTCTTTGTGTTTGTTCGTCCTAAAAAGCTTGATTGCAGATGCAGTTAAATGCACTTGGATTTTCAAATACTTTTATACGAAACTGATGTACACACAGTCAGTTATGTTTTCAGAGCAGGACAAAACATCTGATACATCGAAATAGATCTGTGCATTCGTTTGAATGCAGCCTGTTAAAGCTGCCACTGTCTGATCTCATCAGTAATAATCAAACGAAAAAGAAAAAAAACTATTTCTGTAAACTTGCCAAGACTTAAAGAACACTAATTTTAAAAAAGTAATTGTTTTAAAAAGTAGCCTGCTTATATAATAAAAAAATTGTTAAAATTTAAAGATTCCCACCCCTGTACAATGAGCCCATTTGTAACATCAACTAAGATTGATGAAAGCTGTAGAATAGAAGTGTTGTTCCTTGTTAGAGTGTTAATTTCAACATTTACTGATATATTGTTAAATTTTGAAGTTCATTTTGTTAACATTAATGAACTATGAAATAACTTTAATGATCAATTTATAATTAATATTAATATTTTTATTCATTTACAAAGTATGGTTTAGTATTTATTTTTTTAAATAGTAGAGCACTATTTTAGTTGCCCTTCAATATCCATTTTCAAAAACTATCGGTTAATTAATCGGTATCGGCCAGCGTGGTCCAACCTAGCTATCGGTATCGGTAAAAACCAATATCGGTCGACCTCTAGTGAGGATACATCATTATCCGGTCAAAGAGACGATACTCCGACACGCGCGGCAGCATGCCCCTTTAAAATTTACCCATCTCCATCTTCCCGGACTTCACGGCAGAGGTACTTTCTCAGCGGAGGGCGTTTGACGGAGTGAAAAAGAAGCTAAAGGAGGCCGGTATCCGATTTGGGCTGCTCTTCCCCGCACGTCTTGTCACCAAGGACAATAAAAAGAAAATCTTCGACTCGGTGCCGGAGGCTGAAGAGTTTGAGAAGTCCATCGTAGTGCAAGACCCTTCTTGATCTGCAGTTCAGGACTGTTTCTCAGTGCTGTGACCATTGCTCAAGGACTTAAACTCTATGTTTACTGACCTTTATAGGATGCTGTGAGTATATTCTCATACAGAGAAAAAAAATGACATTTATAGATCGTTCACGGTCTGTTATTGGATTACGTTAAATTTGTAGTTATTAATGCCTTTGTGCATGTGAATATTGAGACCGTCATATTTGTTTAAACAGTTTTTTTTTATTTAATTTCATAAATAGTTTTATATATATATATATATATATATATATATATATAGATATATATATATATAGATATATATAGATATATAGATAGATATATGTTATTATAGTTCTAAATTCGTAGCTCAGGTTCATTGAGCAATCACTTTCCTTATATTTTTTGGATGGAGGCTGCGAGGGAGTTCCCGCTTCTCTATTTGAGGTTACTTTGATAGATAGGTTTTTCTTTCACTCCTTATGCTGCCCAGCAGCTCCACTGTTCGAATGTTTTTTTTTTTTTCCGGCTTCATTTGGGGAAGCTGTTGAGATGGGAGGGGTGTGAGTGGTGTTTTTTTTCTTCGTCGTGTATGTAGTGTGTTGTGTCTGTGTACCTCCTTCACTGGCTAGTATTTCTCCAAATTCACTTACAGCAGCCACTACATGATATATAAATATTATACATTATGACTTGTAGTAGGTCTCTATCTAAAGTTGGCAGCATCACCCTTGCCAGCTGGAATGTCTGGGGATTAAATAATCAGATTAAAAGAGACAAAGTTTTTTCTTATTTAAAGTCTGTTGCTGCTGACATATTATTTTTACAAGAGCAAAAGGCTCTTGAACAAAGACGACTGAGATGCAGTTGGATCTCTCAGGTATTCCAGTCTTCTTTTTCATCCAAGGCCAGAGGTGTGGCTATTTTAATTTGTAAATCTGTTCCTTTTAAGCACATATCGACTATCAGTGATCCTAATGGTCGTTATGTAATTGTATCAGGCCTACTTTCCTCAACTCATGTTACATTGCTGAATGTGTATGGACCTAATTTTGATGATCCCACTTTTTTTCGCAAAGTTTTTAATCTTTTGCCAACCACTGTAAACACACATCTGATAATAGGCGGTGATTTCAACTTAGTTTTAGACCCTGTTCTAGACAGATTTCCTTCACGTGCTGATATATCCTTGACTAATTCTGCCATTGTCCTTAATGATCTGATGGCTTCCCTTGACCTTGTTGATATCTGGTGATTAAAATATTCAACAGACAAGCAGTACACTTTTTTTTTCGCAGGTTCACAAATCATACTCTAGGATAGACTTCTTTTTAATCGACTCTAAAATAATTTCATGTGTTAAATCAATTAAACATCATAATAGAATAATTTCTGATCATTCAGCAGTGACACTTTCTCTAGATTTGTTAGAAATTAGGCCCAGCTATAATTGGTGGTTTAATCCTTCCCTGCTTTTGGACTCTGGGTTTTGTGAGCATTTAACAGAGTTGCTTGCTGAGTTTCTCAAATTTAATGACACGGGTGAGGTTTCAGATTCAATATTATGGGAAACCCTAAAGTCTGTCATGAGAGGACATATTATTTCTTATGAATCCAGTCTTAAAAAGCAAAGGGAGAAACATCTCCTAGAAATTGATAATCGTCTCTCTCAGTTAGAAGAGGAATACAGAGATTCTACTAATTCGGATTTGCTTAATGAGATTGCAGCACTCAAATTGGAATATAACTCAATTCTTTCAAACCAAGTTAATAACATGTTGTTAAAAGTTAAGCAAAAACAATTTGAACTTGGCGATGAACCAGACAAATTGCTGTCTCGCCAGCTAAGAGGGCTTCAAGCCAGTAGAGCATTTCATAAAATCAAAAACAAGGAGGGTGTTTTTTTAACAAATCCCACCAAAATCAACAATACATTTAAAGAATTTTACAAAGAATTATACAAATCAAAGGGCTGCTCTGACCCCTCAGCTTTAAGTATTTTTCTCCATTCATTACATCTTCCAAAGATGGAGTGTGCAGAGCAGACAGCTTTGAATGCTGACATAACAATTGCTGAAATACTAGATGCTATTAAATCTTTCCCGGGTGGGAAGGCACCTGGCCCAGATGGGTTTGGAATTGAATTTTATAAAAAATTTGCGTTGACTCTTTCCCCTTTGCTGTTGAGAATGTTTAACCACTCATTTGGTAAACATCAGCTTCCCCAGTCCTTATATGAGGCAAATATCTCCTTAATTCTAAAAAAAAGGTAAAGAAGAGACAAATCCATCATCATATCGACCCATATCTCTTCTGAATTCTGATCTTAAAATCTTCACTAAGATTCTTGCTAACCGACTAAATAATTGTATTGGGAAAATTGTGCATCATGACCAGTCTGGTTTCATTCCTGGCCGTTTCTCCTTTTTTAATGTAAGGCGACTAATGAATATCTTGTATACTAGATTTGACCCTCAAGCTAGTATTGCAGTTCTTGCCTTGGATGCAGAAAAGGCGTTTGACCAAATCGAGTGGGACTATATTTTAGCTGTGATTAGAGAATTTGGCATGGGTGATACATTTGCCTCTTGGGTGAAAATGCTATATGCTCATCCTAGAGCTTCAGTTTTAACCAATTTTAATAGATCATCTAAATTTTTATTACATAGAGGCACTCGGCAGGGCTGTCCTCTCTCGCCCTTGCTTTTTGCACTTGCAGTTGAAACCCTTGCCCTTGCCATTAAAAAGGATCCTTTAATATTGCCCCCAAATTTAGGCCAAATTGATCATCATATTTCTCTCTATGCAGATGACATTATTTTGTATCTCCGCAACCCAGAACAGTCTGTACCACCTCTGCTAAATTTATTGGAAACATTTGGTAAACTCTCAGGATATTCAGTAAACTGGCAAAAAAGTGAATTTCTGGCAGTGACTAATAATATAGATTCTAATTTTATAAGTAGTCTTCCTTTTAAAATAGCCACAAACAGCTTGAAATATCTGGGTCTTGATATATCTAGAAACCCTAAGGTTTTCCCTAACTAAATTTTTTACCTATGCTAGAAAATCTGAAAAACAATATAAAACAGTGGAGGACCTTACCATTATCAATGATGGGGCAGGTGAATGCCATTAAGATGGTGATATTACCCAGATTCTTATATCTTTTTCAGAATCTACCAATTTATTTGCCCAAAAGGTTCTTCAAAACTTTGGATTCTATTGTAATGCCATTTATATGGGGCTTTAAACCACATAGAATATCTAAATTGCATGTGTGTAAGCTAGGTCATTGGGGGGATTAGGCTTGCCAAATTTTTAACACTACTACTGGGCTGCCAATTGTAGAGCCTTAACTTTTTGGCAGGACCCATGCCCAGATAGTCTTCTAGCTGATCTCCCTTCATGGCTTGTGATTGAGCGGGGTGCTTTAAACTCATCTCTCTCCTCGATGCTATTTGCTGCCCCAGAGAAATCTAAAGCTGCAGTTAGATCCCACTTCATAATTAATTACTCTCTCAGGATGTGGCGTCAGATTAATAAGACATTTAAACTAGGGCTGTGCAATATATCGAACGATATTGTGAGGCGCGTTTAGTCAATGAAGCCGGTGCTTTGATTAGTAGTAAATCTCCATCACGTGCGTTCCGCTCAGGTTCCGCTGGAGCGGCAATTGATACACAGAGACGTAAATCTCTGACAAGCTACGCCATATCGCGCTAAATATCGAATGCGTGATGGAGATTTACTACTAATCAAAGCACCGGCTTCATTGACTAAACGCGCCTCACAATATCGTTCGATATATTGCACAGCCCTAATTTAAACTGCCAGTTGCCTCCTTTTTTGCTCCTGTCTGTCGTAGCCTCGCCTTTAAACCCTCACTACTAGACCCGGTGTTCATAGGTTGGGCGAGAAAAGGAATTCTCACCCTGAGAGATTTAAATATAGACAATAATTTTGCCACATTTTCTCAACTAAAAGAGAAATTTGACCTTCCTGCTTCGCATTTTTTTAGATACCTACAAATTAGAAATTATGTTCGCTCTACTTTGCCAAACTTTGAAACTCTGTCAGCTGATAATGAATTACACAAACTACGTACTTGCGTTCCCAATAACCCAAAGTTAGTCACAAAATTTGTAGATTTTTTTACATGTCAGCTAGACATTTCTACTAATCATCTGAAAAACGATTGGGAAAAGGAACTGGATATTCATGTTTCTGAGGAAGACTGGAGAAAATGTCTTAAAAATATATACACCTGCTCTATCAATGCACCAACTTATTCAGTACAAGGTGTTACATAGATTGCACTACTCTAGGGTTAAACTTAATACTTTTTATCCCACTATGTCCTCTCTTTGTAATAAGTGTGAATCAGCTGAGGGTTCGCTTGGTCATCTTTTTTGGGCATGCCCTAAAATCTGTGAATTTTGGTAAGAAATTTTTCAGTTTCTTTCAGAAGTTTATGCTTGTGAGCTGCCCTTAGATCCTGCAACTGCTGTTCTTGGCTGGTCAACCTCCTTGCAGAATCTTAACAATGCTTTCCGAGTGCCTATACAGTATGGTATGATGATCGCAAAAAAAAATCTATTCTTTGCATGTGGAAAAATAATCTGGTTGTCTGAACTCTCCTCCACCCTTCATGTAGAAAGGCTTAGATATAGTATGTCTGGAAATATAGATTTATTTGAAGCTTCTTGGAGGCCTCTTTTCAATCACCTGTTAAAAATTTCAGATAATCAAGACAGTACTTGAAGTCTTGCAATTGTAACTTGATTTTGTATAAATTCAGTGTCTGTGTTAATATTTTTTTGTTCGTTTTCTCTCAATTATTTGTTAAAGCTACCGATAGTGCCGACAACTGCAAATCTGTCTGCTCTCAATTTTTATTTTCACTTCCCCTATCATTCTTGCTTTAAGTACCTAGGTGATTATATATTAATAATTGTATTTTTATTGTCATTATTATTCCATAATGTCATATTGAGTAAAAATCTATCTTTGACCTTCCTTGCCTTTATACAGAGATGTGGTTGACTGCTGAATTGAATCTATCTGAAAGAGATGATGTTGTTTGTTTTTTTTGTATTTTGTTTTGATTTTTACATTTGTGTAGGTGTGTTTTGTCTTGTTTTGTGATTTTTTTTGTTTGTTTTTTGTGTGTGTCTGAAACTCAGAAAAATACCTCAATAAATATAATTTAAAAAATTAAAGCTGCAAGCAGCGATGAACGGGCCCTCGCACATGGGCTCACCGCCGACCGGTGGCTTTAGGAACACAGCAAATGGTGGGTAGTATGCTTTTAATACAGTAAAAATAGGAAAAATATGTCAAAGTCACTTAAATGTGCCAAATTTCCTGCTGCCAGCTGGTGGCGCTATGCCTATAACTGATTATTGGCATGTAGATGTGTTCAGGCCACCACTTTCATCAAACATATGAAGTTTGGTGCAGATTGACCTTGGTATGTTTGAGTTAGTGAAAGATATGATATATCCTGCTGCCAACAGGTGGCGCTATGATAATATCTGAATATTGGCCTTTAGGTGTCTTCAGGCCAGGACTCTTACCAAACCTGTGAAGTTTGAGGCAGATCGGACATTTTATGGCTGAGTTATAACAACTTCTATGTCCATGGCGAAACATCAAACTTTGTCAGGCCGCCACGGACACGCCCTTTAACGAAAACTCAAGATCTTTACAATTTAACATCTCTAAGGCCTCTAGATCAGACTGACCAAATATAATGTTGATATCATTAAATCTCTAGGAGGAGTTTGATACAAGTCATTTCCTGTTGCCAACAGGTGGCGCTGTGATTATAATAGAATATTGGCCTTCAGATGTATTCAGGCCAGGACTCTTATCGGATATGTGAAGTTTGAGGCAAATCAGACATTTTATGGCTGAGTTATAACAAGTTTTATATCCATGGCGAGACCTCGAAATTTGTCAGGCCGCCACGGACACGCCCTTTACCGAAAACTCAAGATCTTCACAATTTAACATCACTAAGGCCTTTATATTAGACTGACCGATTTTGGTGTTGATCTGCATAAATCTCTTGGAGGAGTTGGTTGTAGAGTACAGCATGACACTTCCTGTTGCCTGCAGGTGGCGCTATGACTATAACTGAATATAGGCATGTAGATGTCATCAGGTCAGGAGTGTTATAACACATGTGAAGTTTGGGACAGATCGGACATTTTATGCCTAAGTTATAGCAACTTCCTTTTTCATGGCGAAACATCGAAATTTGCGAGGCCGCCACGGACACGCCCTCCGATGAAAACTCTAGATCTTCGCAATTTAACGTCACAAAGGGCTTTAGATTGGACTCACCAAATTCGGCATTGATCCAAATCAATCTCTAGGAGGAGTTCGTTCAAGTACGAAGCCTGAAAATGGCAAAAATGACACAAATTTTGCTGAGAAAATTAAAAATAACCGACTTCCTGTTGGGTGTAAAATTTTGCTCCAAGAGGCTTTTTTGTAGGTATTGGTGTGTTACATGTGTGTACCTATTTTCGTGCATGTACGTGAATCACAGCTGAAAGCGCACACCGCTGAACGTGTAAAGGTGGCGCTGTCGAGCCATTTTGCCACACCCACTTCTGAACCCCATATCAGACGTAAATTTTCGCCAGGTTTGATGTGTGTGCAAAGTTTCGTGACTTTTCGGGCATGTTTAGGCCCTCTAAAATGCGATTCATTTTGGAGAAGAATAATAATAATAATAATTAAAGCTGCAAGCAGCGATGAACGGGCCCTCGCACACGGGCTCACCGCCGACCGGTGGCTTTAGGAACACAGCAAACGGTGGGCAGTATGCTTTTAATACAGTAAATGTAGGAAAAATAGATCAAAGTCATTTAAATGTGCCAAACTTCCTGCTGCCAGCTGGTGGCGCTATGCCTATAACTGATTATTGGCATGTAGATGTGTTCAGGCCACCACTTTCATCAAACATATGAAGTTTGGTGCAGATTGACCTTGGTATGTGTGAGTTAGTGCAAGATATGATATATCCTGCTGCCAATAGGTGGCGCTATGATAATATCAGTATATTGGCCTTTAGATGTCTTCAGGCCAGGACTCTTACCAAACATGTGAAGTTTGAGGTAGATCGAACATTTTATGGCTGAGTTATAACAACTTTTATGTCCATGGCGAAACATCAAACTTTGTCAGGCCGCCATGGACACGCCCTTTAACGAAAACTCAAGATCTTCACAATTTAACATCTCTAAGGCCTCGAGATCAGACTGACCAAATATAATGTTAATATCATTAAATATCTAGGAGGAGTTTGGTACAAGTCATTTCCTGTTGCCAACAGGTGGCGCTGTGATTATAATAGAATATAGGCCTTCAGATTGGTTCAGGCCAGGACTCTTATCGAACATGTGAAGTTTGAGGCAAATCGGACATTTTATGGCTGAGTTATAACAAGATTTATATCCATGGCGAGACCACGAAATTTGCCAGGCCGCCACGGACACGCCCTTCAACGAAAACTCAAGATCTTCGCAATTTAACATCGCTAAAGCCTTTTTATTAGACTGACCGATTTTGGTGATGATCTGATTAAATCTCCAGGAGGAATTTGTTGCAGAGTACAGCATGACACTTCCTGGTGCCTGCAGGTGGCGCTATGAGTAAAACTGAATATGGGCATGTAGATGTCTTCAGGTCAGGAGTGTTATCACACATGTGAAGTTTGGGGCAGATCGGGCATTTTATGCCTGAGTTATAGCAACTTCCTTTTTCATGGCGAAACATCGAAATTTGCGAGGCCGCCACGGACACGCCCTCCGATGAAAACTCTAGATCTTCACAATTTAACGTCACAAAGGGCTTTAGACTAGACTCGGCAAATTTGGCGTTGATCCGAATAAATCTGTAGGAGGAGTTCGTTCAAGTACGACACCTGAAAAAGGCAAAAATGACACAAATTTTGTTGAGAATATTAATATTAACCGACTTCCTGTTGGGTTCCGGATTTTGCTCCAAGAGGCTTTTTTGTAGGTTTTGGTGTGTTACATGTGTGTACCGATTTCCGTGCATGTACGTGAATCACAGCTGAAAGCGCACACCGCTGAACGTCTAAAGGTGGCGCTGTCGAACCATTTTGCCACACCCAATTCTGAAACCCAAATCAGACGTAAATTTTCGCCAGGTTTGATGTGTGTGCAAAGTTTTGTGAGTTTTCGGGAATGTTTAGGTCCTCTAAAATGCGATTCACTTTGGAGAAGAAGAAGAAGAATAATAATTAAAGCTGCAAGCAGCGATGAACGGGCCCTCGCACACGGGCTCACCGCCGCCCGGTGGCTTCAGGAACACAGCTAATGGTGGGCAGTATGCTTTTAATAGAGTAAAAATAGGAGAAATATGTCAAAGTCACTTAAAAGTGCCAAATTTCATGCTGCCAGCTGGTGGCGCTATGCCTATAACTGATTATTGGCATTTAGATGTGTTCAGGCCACCACTTTCATCAAACATATGAAGTTTGGTGCAGATTGGCCTTGGTATGTTTGAGTTAGTGAAAGATATGATATATCCTGCTGCCAACAGGTGGCGCTATGATAATATCTGGATATTGTTCTTTAGGTATCTTCAGGCCAGGACTCTTACCAAACCTGTGTAGTTTGAGGCAGATCGGACATTTTATGGCTGAGTTATAACAACTTCTATGTCCATGGCGAAACATCAAACTTTGTCACGCCGCCACAGACACGCCCTTTAACGAAAACTCAAGATCTTCGCAATTTAACATCTCTAAGGCCTCTAGATCAGAATGACCAAATATAATGTTGATATCATTAAATCTCTAGGAGGAGTTTGATACAAGTCATTTCCTGTTGCCAACAGGTGGCGCTGTGATTATAATAGAATATTGGCCTTCAGATGTGTTCAGGCCAGGACTCTTATCGAATATGTGAAGTTTGAGGCAAATCGGACATTTTATGGCTGAGTTATAACAAGTTTTATATCCATGGCGAGACCTCGAAATTTGTCAGGCTGCCACGGACACGCCCTTTACCGAAAACTCAAGATCTTCACAATTTGACATCGCTAAGGCCTTTATATTAGACTGACCGATTTTGGTATTGATCTGTATAAATCTCTAGGAGGAGTTGGTTGAAGAGTACAGCATGATACTTCCTGTTGCCTGCAGGTGGCGCTATGACTATAACTGAATATGGGCATGTAGATGTCTTCAGGTCAGGAGTGTTATCACACATGTGAAGTTTGGGGCAGATCGGACATTTTATGGCTAAGTTATAGCAACTTCCTTTTTCATGGCGAAACATCGAAATTTGCGAGGCCGCCACGGACACGCCCTCCGATGAAAACTCTAGATCTTCACAATTTAACGTCACAAAGGGCTTTAGATTAGACTCACCAAATTTGCTGTTGATCGGAATAAATCTCTAGGAGGAGTTCGTTCAAGTACGACGCCTGAAAATGGCAAAAATGACACAAATTTTGTTGAGAATATTAATATTAACCGACTTCCTGTTGGGTTCCGGATTTTGCTCCAAGAGGCTTTTTTGTAGGTATTGGTGTGTTACATGTGTGTACCGATTTCCGTGCATGTACGTGAATCACAGCTGAAAGCGCACACCGCTGAACATCTAAAGGTGGCGCTGTCGAGCCATTTTGCCACACCCACTTCTGAAACCCATATCAGACGTAAATTTTCGCCAGGTTTGATGTGTGTGCAAAGTTTTGTGAGTTTTCGGGCATGTTTAGGTCCTCTAAAATGCGATTCATTTTGGAGAATAATAATAATAATAATAATAATAATAATAATAATAATAATAAACGGAGCAGATTCAATAGGGTCCTCACACCATCGGTGCTCGGGCCCTAATTAAAGCTGCAAGCAGCGATGAACGGGCCCTCGCACACAGGCTCACCGCCGACCGGTGGCTTCAGGAACACAGCTAATGGTGGGCAGTATGCTTTTAATAGAGTAAAAATAGGATAAATATGTCAAAGTCACTTAAAAGTGCCAAATTTCCTGCTGCCAGCTGGTGGCGCTATGCCTATAACTGAATATTGGCATTTAGATGTGTTCAGGCCAGCACTTTTATCAAACATATGAAGTTTGGTGCAGATTGGCCTTGGTATGTTTGAGTTAGTGAAAGATATGATATATCCTGCTGCCAACAGGTGGCGCTATGATAATATCTGAATATTGTCCTTTAGGTATCTTCAGGCCAGGACTCTTACCAAACCTGTGTAGTTTGAGGCAGATCGGACATTTTATGGCTGAGTTATAACAACTTCTATGTCCATGGCGAAACATCAAACTTTGTCACGCCGCCACAGACACGCCCTTTAACGAAAACTCAAGATCTTCGCAATTTAACATCTCTAAGGCCTCTAGATCAGACTGTCCAAATATAATGTTGATATCATTAAATCTCTAGGAGGAGTTTGGTACAAGTCATTTCCTGATGCCAACAGGTGGCGCTGTGATTATGATAGAATATTGGCCTTCAGATTGGTTCAGGCCAGGACTCTTATCAAACATGTGAAGTTTGAGGCAAATCGGACATTTTATGGCTGAGTTATAACAAGTTTTATATCCATCGCGAGACCTCGAAATTTGTCAGTCCGCCACGGACACGCCCTTCAACGAAAACTCAAGATCTTCGCAATTTAACATCACTAAAGCCTTTTTATTAGACTGAACGATTTTGGTGTTGATCTGATTAAATCTCTTGGAGGAGTTTGTTGCAGAGTACAGCATGACACTTCCTGTTGCCAGGAGGTGGCGCTATGAGTAAAACTGAATATGGGCATGTAGATGTCATCAGGTCAGGAGTGTTATCACACATGTGAAGTTTGGGACAGATCGGACATTGTATGCCTGAGTTATAGCAACTTCCTTTTTCATGGCGAAACATCGAAATTTGCGAGGCCGCCATGGACACGCCCTCTGATGAAAACTCTAGATCTTTACAATTTAACGTCACAAAGGGCTTTAGACTAGACTCGGCAAATTTGGCGTTGATCCGAATAAATCTCTAGGAGGAATTCGTTCAAGTACGACGCCTGAAAATGGCAAAAATGACACAAATTTTGTTGAGAATATTAATATTAACCGACTTCCTGTTGGGTTCCGGATTTTGGTCCAAGAGGCTTTTTTGTAGGCATTGGTGTGTTACATGTGTGTACCGATTTCCGTGCATGTACATGAATCACAGTTGAAAGCGCACACCGCTGAACGTCTAAAGGTGGCGCTGTCGAGCCATTTTGCCACACCCACTTCTGAAACCCATATCAGACGTAAATTTTCGCCAGGTTTGATGTGTGTGCAAAGTTTTGTGAGTTTTCGGGCATGTTTAGGTCCTCTAAAATGCGATTCATTTTGGAGAAGAAGAATAATAATAATAATAATTAAAGCTGCAAGCAGCGATGAACGGGCCCTCGCACACGGGCTCACCGCCGACCGGTGGCTTCAGGAACACAGCTAATGGTGGGCAGTATGCTTTTAATAGAGTAAAAATAGGAGAAATATGTCAAAGTCACTTAAAAGTGCCAAATTTCCTGCTGCCAGCTGGTGGCGCTATGCCTATAACTGATTATTGGCATTTAGATGTGTTCAGGCCAGCACTTTTATCAAACATATGAAGTTTGGTGCAGATTGGCCTTGGTATGTTTGAGTTAGTGAAAGATATGATATATCCTGCTGCCAACAGGTGGCGCTATGATAATATCTGAATATTGTCCTTTAGGTATCTTCAGGCCAGGACTCTTACCAAACCTGTGTAGTTTGAGGCAGATCGGACATTTTATGGCTGAGTTATAACAACTTCTATGTCCATGGCGAAACATCAAACTTTTTCACGCCGCCACAGACACGCCCTTTAACGAAAACTCAAGATCTTCGCAATTTAACATCTCTAAGGCCTCTAGATCAGAATGACCAAATATAATGTTGATATCATTAAATCTCTAGGAGGAGTTTGATACAAGTCATTTCCTGTTGCCAACAGGTGGCGCTGTGATTATAATACAATATTGGCCTTCAGATGTGTTCAGGCCAGGACTCTTATCAAATATGTGAAGTTTGAGGCAAATCGGACATTTTATGGCTGAGTTATAACAAGTTTTATATCCATGGCGAGACCTCGAAATTTGTCAGGCCGCCACGGACACGCCCTTTACCGAAAACTCAAGATCTTCACAATTTAACATCGCTAAGGCCTTAATATTAGACTGGCCTATTTTGGTATTGATCTGTATAAATTTCTTGGAGGAGTTGGTTGAAGAGTACAGCATGACACTTCCTGTTGCCTGCAGGTGGCGCTATGACTATAACTGAATATGGGCATGTAGATGTCTTCAGGTCAGGAGTGTTATCACACATGTGAAGTTTGGGACAGATCGGACATTTTATGGCTAAGTTATAGCAACTTCCTTTTTTATGGCGAAACATCGAAATTTGCGAGGCCGCCACGGACACGCCCTCCGATGAAAACTCTAGATCTTCGCAATTTAACATCACAAAGGGCTTTAGATTAGACTCAGCAAATTTGGCGTTGATCCGAATAAATCTCTATTAGGAGTTCGTTCAAGTACGAGGCCTGAAAATGGCAAAAATGACACAAAATTTGCTGAGAAAATTAAAAATAACCGACTTCCTGTTGGGTGTCAAATTTTGCTCCAAGAGGCTTTTTTGTAGGTATTGGTGTGTTACATGTGTGTACCGATTTCCGTGCATGTACGTGAATCACAGCTGAAAGCGCACACCGCTGAACGTCTAAAGGTGGCGCTGTCGAGCCATTTTGCCACACCCACTTCTGCAACCCATATCAGACGTAAATTTTCGCCAGGTCTGATGTGTGTGCGAAGTTTCATGAGTTTTCGGGTATGTCTAAGCCCTCAAAAATGCGATTCATTTTGGAGAATAATAATAATAATAATAATAATAAACGGAGCAATTCCAATAGGGTCCTCACACCATCGGTGCTCGGGCCCTAATAATTAAAGCTGCAAGCAGCGATGAACGGGCCCTCGCACACGGGCTCACCGCCGACCGGTGGCTTTAGGAACACAGCAAATGGTGGGTAGTATGCTTTTAATACAGTAAAAATAGGAGAAATATGTCAAAGTCACTTAAATGTGCCAAATTTCCTGCTGCCAGCTGGTGGCGCTATGCATATAACTGATTATTGGCATGTAGATGTGTTCAGGCCACCACTTTCATCAAACATATGAAGTTTGGTGCAGATTGACCTTGGTATGTTTGAGTTAGTGAAAGATATGATATATCTTGCTGCCAACAGGTGGCGCTATGATAATATCTGAATATTGGCCTTTAGGTGTCTTCAGGCCAGGACTCTTACCAAACCTGTGAAGTTTGAGGCAGATCGGACATTTTATGGCTGAGTTATAACAACTTCTATGTCCATGGCGAAACATCAAACTTTGTCATGCCGCCACAGACACGCCCTTTAACGAAAACTCAAGATCTTCGCAATTTAACATCTCTAAGGCCTCTAGATCAGACTGACCAAATATAATGTTGATATCATTAAATCTCTAGGAGGAGTTTGATACAAGTCATTTCCTGTTGCCAACAGGTGGCGCTGTGATTATAATAGAATATTGGCCTTCAGATGTGTTCAGGCCAGGACTCTTATCTAATATGTGAAGTTTGAGGCAAATCGGACATTTTATGGCTGAGTTATAACAAGTTTTATATCCATGGCGAGACCTCGAAATTTGTCAGGCTGCCACGGACACGCCCTTTACCGAAAACTCAAGATCTTCACAATTTAACATCGCTACGGCCTTTATATTAGACTGACCGATTTTGGTGTTGATCTGAATAAATCTCTAGGAGGAGTTGGTTGTAGAGTACAGCATGACACTTCCTGTTGCCTGCAGGTGGGGCTATGACTATAACTGAATATGGGCATGTAGATGTCTTCAGGTCAGGAGTGTTATCACACATGTGACGTTTTGGACAGATAGGACATTGTATGCCTGAGTTATAGCAACTTCCTTTTTCATGGCGAAACATCGAAATTTGCGAGGCCGCCACGGACACGCCCTCCGATGAAAACTCTAGATCTTCACAATTTAACGTCACAAAGGGCTTTAGACTAGACTCAGCAAATTTGGCGTTGATCCGAATAAATCTGTAGGAGGAGTTCGTTCAAGTACGACACCTGAAAAAGGCAAAAATGACACAAATTTTGTTGAGAATATTAATATTAACCGACTTCCTGTTGGGTTCCAGATTTTGCTCCAAGAGGCTTTTTTGTAGGTTTTGGTGTGTTACATGTGTGTACCGATTTCCGTGCATGTACGTGAATCACAGCTGAAAGCGCACACCGCTGAACGTCTAAAGGTGGCGCTGTCGAGCCATTTTGCCACACCCACTTCTGAAACCCAAATCAGACGTAAATTTTCGCCAGGTTTGATGTGTGTGCAAAGTTTTGTGAGTTTTCGGGAATGTTTAGGTCCTCTAAAATGCGATTCACTTTGGAGAATAATAATAATAATAATAATAATAATAATAATAATAATAATAATAATAATAAACGGAGCAGATTCAATAGGGTCCTCACACCATCGGTGCTCGGGCCCTAAAAATCACCACGTCAACATCGTTCAAGATATCCCAAATCCGCTTGCAATTTAGCATCTTCAGAATCTTCTCTTCATGTTAAAAAAGTTTGGTGTGAACAGCTTGTTCTTCTTAGGAGAAGTATGAATTTGTTTACAGCCTGATTTTTCCAAAAATCCTCATTCAAATCAAAATAGCCGGCTTCCTGTTGGTCTTAGCTAATGAGTTTAATTTAGAAAGTTGTCCAGATTGATGAGAACAACGTATGTACAGAGTTTTGTGACTGTAGGAAAAACTAACCCCCCCAACTTTTGTCAAAAGATGGCGCTATAGAGTGCCTGCTCCACACCCATTTATGGCCTTTTGCCAGTGTCTAACTATCATTAATATTGATGTGTGTGTTGAGTTTCATGAAATTCTAAGAATGTTATCTGCCTCGAAAAGACAGGAACCTAATTTTAAAGTTTGACACGTTGCCATGGCAACAGCATTTGATTTATCATCGACCCCTTTACATATTCTCATCGGCCGTGTTTTGACATTATTTTGATGAAGTTTGAAGAAAATCGAGTAAAATTAAGAGGCTGATTTCAAAGCATTTTGAAAATGACACACTTCCTGCTGCCAGTTGGTGGCGCTATAACTTGGACACATAATAGTCACGTTTTTGTAATCGGCATCATACAACGAACAAACTGGTGAAGTTTCATCAGAATCAGGCAATGTGTGCAACAGTTATTAGACACTTCCTGTTTCTCATTTCTCGCCATAACTTTGTCGCCTTGCCACGGCCAAACCGTTCGAGATATCAAAAATCCCCTCACAGTTTAGCATCCCCAATGTCTTGAGATCATGCTGACCGAGTTTAGTGACAATCCCATGGAAATCCTGGGAGGAGTATATCAAATTCCACAGCATGCGCTTTTTACACAGCCCTAAATATCTCACTTCCTGTTGGGTGGAGCCCATGACATAGAGTACAAAAGTTGTTTGGCTCAGTTGGCTCAGTGAGATCTATATGTGCACCGAGTTTCATATGAATACGTGTAAGTATGTGTGCGCAGTACATCAAGTTTTCTAAATGTGTTCCAGGGGGCGCTGTAGAGACCGTGTACCACACCCGGGTCCCAGCCTATGTTGCGTCCTGATGGCCGCAGATTCCGACGTGTGTGCAAATTTTCAAGAGTTTTTGAGTACGTTAAGACCCCCTTAAGTGCCCGGAAGGTTTAAAAAAAAAAAAAAAAAAAATTAAAGCTGCGAGCAGCGATGAACGGGCCCTCGCACCCGGGCTCACCGCCGACCGGTGGCTTTAGGAAAACAGCAAACGGTGGGCAGTATGCTTTTAATACAGTAAATATAGGAGAAATATGTCATAAGTCATGTAAATGTGCCAAACTTCCCGCTGCCAGCTGGTGTCGCTATGCCTATAACTGATTACTGGCATGTAGATGTGTTTAGGCCGGCACTTTTATCAAACATATGTAGTTTGGTGCAGATTGACCTTGGTATGTTTGAGTTAGTGAAAGATATGATGTATCTTGCTGCCAACAGGTGGCGCTGTGATAATATCTGAATATTGGCCTTTAGGTGTCTTCAGGCCAGAACTCTTACCAAACCTGTGAAGTTTGAGGCAGATCGGTCATTTTATGGCTGAGTTCAGTGGCGGCTGGTCAATAGGGGGCGCTGGGGCGCCGCCCCCCTCAAGTTAGCCAAGGAAGAAGATTACTAACATGTTAAAAATAAGTCTAATACATATTGCAAAATAATCACGAAATTGCATTATTTTGTCATACTATTCGACTGGTAGTTATGTTAGAAACTGTTAAAAATAAAAAAAATCTAAACTGTTTTTCGTTTGTTTGTGTATGCGGGACGCCGGCCAAATGGGTGTCTATTAGGTCTGTAAATTTTTGAAACGCATGTGACTTGAGGCTGAGCTCTGATTGGCTTGTTTCAGATTGTCCTCGGGGCGCAGAGCACAGCGCCCCAGACCCTCCCACTTTAGATCTTAGCCAATCAATATTGTTTTTATACATTTTGTCCTCATGTGATAGGACCATTCTCGACTGTCAAATATGTGCAATATCTTTTCCGAGATGGAAGTAAAATCGATTTTATCTAAAAAAAAAAATACTATCACAAGCCTCTCAAATGAAGAAAAAAATAAAACAAACTAACGAATCATGGAGCTTGGATAAAGTTTGCTCGCTAGATGCAATGTAAGTCATGCCTTTTATCGTTTTCCCTGTTTGTTATTTCAAAGTCCTGTCACCAAAGCGTTGTGGGCAACTAACGTTACACAGAAAGTAACTGAAACAATGCAGTTTAACTCGATCGTAGAGGTACAAGCACAATGGTTTATGTAGATGATGCAGTTACACAATAGACGTCTTTTTTCAAGTAAATTGTGAGTGTTTATGTTAGTATTATTATAAGCACTGTAAATATATATATATATATATATGTGTGTGTGTGTGTGTGTGTGTGTGTGTGTGTGTGTGTGTGTGTGTGTGTTCCTTCTGTAACTGGACATACATTCAGTTATGTCTACCATCTTGACAAATATATTGTCAATACCATTATAATTAGTTCAAAACAATTAATGGTCTACAAGTATTTACAGTTTTTGCATAAGTTACTTATTATATTGGACTATATATATCTTTATTAAAAGTAAATTATATGCAATGTTTTACTACAAATCAATTTATTTTCACTGTCTTTAAACTGAGATTTATCCTGTGGCTCCCTCGTGTGGATAACATTAGTATTATGGCCTTCAACTCTGAATCACATTAATATAAATGGCTAATATTTTTGGGATGATTACAAATGTTTAATGATTACTTTACTGATAATAAAGCCTGTATTAACAATGTGATTCATTTTCTGTGTGCCCCCCTAAAATTTTTTAGCACCAGCCGCCACTGGCTGAGTTATAACAACTTCCATGTCCATGGCGAAACAACAAACTTTGTCAGGCCGCCACGGACACGCCCTTTAACGAAATCTCAAGACTACTTTCTCGTGTGGATATTGCTTTGCTGGTGACTCCTGTTATAAGACATCACTCTTAAGCGCTACACAACTAAGAATCAATTAGGAAAACGGTGCCCAGTTGGCACATGCATTCACAGTAACCCTCTGCCAGTTTGGATTTAAAGTTTACTGAATTGAAAGGGTTACACTTTAAATCAACACACAGACACATACACACAATATATAAAATTTTACAATCCAGTTTCATTTGTTAACAATAGCTATATAAGTTGACATAACCAATAATTAAATAGCATGTATTAATGTTAATTAATATTAAGCTAAAAAAGTATTCATTTATTATTAAAAGGTAAATTAGTATCTTTTAACATTAGTTTATGTACTGTGAATTAACAGTTCATGTGGGTGTACAGCAATACACAATAAAGTGCTCTATAAAAGCTTCATTCTTTCAAAATATCTTTAAAAATCAAGCTGAGTATTGTAATGGGGCAATATATTTATATATATATATATATATATATATATATATATATATATATATATATATAAAACTCATCTTAAAATGGTACAATTTTCAGATGTTTTTAGCAGATAACAGCAAATTTTGTTTTGTTGTCAAAATGTATCTTGAAATTGTTCATTTAAATTTTATATTCAATAAATAACACTATGAAAATAAATGTCTATCAATGAAGATAAATCGCTCATGCTAAAAAGTTGTATTTTTCTTAATCTTTTGCTATGTGACTGAATAGGACAAGTATGGTACAATTCAGTAAAAAAAAAACTGCAAAATACAAACAATGAAAGACTTAGTGACCCTTTATATTTTCTCAAAGATCAGACATGTTTATGTAATTACACTACATCAATGTGCATTTCTTCCTCAAAGATGGTCTGCAGCATGTGTCACTGCTCTCTCACCCTCTCTCCCTTTCACCCCTCCCCCTTGCACTCTCTCACTCTGACTGAACACACACACATAGACAGACACTCAGGCAGAGTGGGAGCAGGTTTCTGATATCTTTTTCTAATTTTCTTTAATTCACAGAAGCTTGTATAAAATTGATATTAACAACACTTGCTCAGAATGATTAGATCTCTGTGTGAAAAAAAGTTTTAAAGAGTTTGGATGCTGCACTTTAAAGAAAAAAAAAATTACGCTTATATTTTTTACTATATCTTTAAAAAATCACCACATCAACACCGTTCAAGATATCCCAAATCCGCTCGCAATTTAGCATCTTCAGAATCTTCTCTTCATGTTAAAAAAGTTTGGTGTGAACAGCTTGTTCTTCTTAGTAAGAGTGTGAATTTGTTTACAGCCTGATTTTTCCAAAAATCCACATTCAAATCAAAATAGCCAGCTTCCTGTTCATCTTAGCTTATGAGTTTAATTTAGAAAGTTGTCCAGATTGATGAGAACAATATATGTACAGAGTTTGGTGACTGTAGGAAAAACTAACCCCCCAACTTTTGAAAAAAGATGGCGCTATAGAGTGCCTGCTCCACACCCATTTATGGCCTTTTGCCAAGGTCTAACTAACATTAATATTGATGTGTGTGTTGAGTTTCATGAAATTCTAAGCATGTTATCTGCCTCGAAAAGACAGGAACCTAATTTTAAAGTTTGACACGCTGCCATGGTAACAGCATTTGATTTATCATCGACCCCTTTACATATTCTCATCGGCCGTGTTTTGACATTATTTTGATGAAGTTTGAAGATAATCGAGTAAAATTAAGAGGCTGATTTCAAAGCATTTTGAAAATGACACACTTCCTGCTGCCAGTTGGTGGCGCTACAGCTTTGACACATAATAGTCACGTTTATGTAATCGGCATCATACAACGAACAAACTGGTGAAGTTTCATCAGAATCAGGCAATGTGTGCAACAGTTATTAGACACTTCCTGTTTCTCATTTCTCGCCATAACTTTGTGGCCTTTCCACGGCCAAACCGTTCAAGATATCAAAAATCCCCTCGCAATTTAGCATCCCCAATGTCATGAGATCATGCTGACCGAGTTTGGTGACAATCCCATGGAAATCCTGGGAGTAGTACATTAAATTCCAGAGCATGCACTTTTTAAACAGCCCTAAATATCTCACTTCCTGTGGGGTGGAGCCTATGACATAGAGTACAAAAGTTGTTTGGCTCAGTGAGATCTATATGTGTACCGAGTTTCATATCAATACGTGCAAGTATGTGTGCGCAGTACATCAAGTTTTCAAACTGTGTTCCAGGGGGCGCTGTAGAGGCCCTGAACCACGCCCGGGTCCCAGCCTCTGTGGCGTCCTGACGGCCACAGATTCCGACGTGTGTGCAAATTTTCAAGAGTTTTTGAGTATGTTAAGGCCCCCAAAAGTGCCCGGAAGGTTGAAAAAATAAATAAATAAATAAATTAAAGCTGCGAGCAGCGATGAATGGGCCCTCGCACCTGGGCTCACCGCCGTCCGGTGGCTTCAGGAAATCAGCAAACGGTGGGCAGTATGCTTTTAATACAGTAAATATAGAAAAAATATGTCATAAGTCATTTAAATGTGCCAAACTTGCCGCTGCCAGATGGTGGCGCTATGCCTGTAACTAATTATTGGCATGTAGATGTGTTCAGGCCAGCACTATTATCAAACATATGAAGTTTGGTGCAGATTGACCTTGGTATGTTTGAGTTAGTGAAAGATATGATATATCCTGCTGCCAACAAGTGGCGCTATGATAATATCTGAATATTAGTCTTTAGGTGTCTTCAGGCCAGGACTCTTACCAAACCTGTGAATTTTGTGGCAGATCAGACATTTTATGGCTAAGTTATAACAACTTCTATGTCTATGCAGAAACATCAAACTTTGTCAGGCCACCACGGACATGCTCTTTAATGAAAACTCAAGATCTTCACAATTTAACATCTCTAAGGCCTCAAGATCAGACTGACCAAATATAATGTTGATTTAATTAAATGCAATCAATGCAAGGACTTCAGATAATGCCAACTGTGAACCAATATGCAAAATTTTCCCTATACTCTGATGATGATGATAAGAACATGATTCATGATGATAACAAAATGTTATTATTGCTTGCTTTACGTCCACCACTTCTGCTTAAATGTCATTGTTACCTATCTGTACAAGTTTTGTGTGGATATTGCTTTGCTGGTGACTCCTCCTGTTACAAGACATCACTCTTAAGCGCTACATAACTAAGAATCAATAAGGAAAACGGTGCCCAGTTGGCACATGCATTCACAGTAACCCTCTGCTAGTTTGGATTTTAAGTTTACAGAATTGAAAGGGTTAGACTTTAAAATCAACACACAGACACATACACACAAAATATAAAATGTTGCCATTCAGTTTCATTTGTTAGCATTAACTATATTAGTTAACATGACCAATAAATAAATAGCATTTATTAATGTTAATTAATATTAAGCTAAAAAAAGTATTCATATATAGTTTATGTACTGTGAATTAACATGAACATGAACACAGTTCATGGGGGTGTACAGCAATACACAATAAAGTGCTCTATAAACGCTTCATTCTTTCAAAATATCTTTAAAAACAAGTTGAGTATTGAAATGGGGCGATATATATATATATAACTCATCTTAAAATGGTATAATTTTCAGATGTTTTGAACAGATAACAGCAAAGCTTGTTTTGTTGTCCAAGTTTGTCTTGAAATTGTTAATTTAAATTTTATATTCAATAAATAACACTATGAAAATAAATGTCTATCAATGAAGATAAATCGCTAATGCTAAAAGTTGCATTTTTCTTAATCTTTTGCTATGTGACTGAATAGGACAAGTTCATGGTATAGTTCAGTAAAAAAATAAAAAAATAAAAAAACAACAACTGCAAAATACAAACAATGAATGACTTAGTGACCCTTTATATTTTCTCAAAATATCAGACTCTCAAAGATCAGACGTATTTATTTCGATTACACTATATATTTATGTGCATTTCTCAAAGATGGTCTATAGCAAGATAGCATGTTTCACTCTCTATCCCTCTCTCCCTCTCTCCCTTTCACCCCTCCCCCCTTAAGCCACTCTAACTGTCATTCTGCAGTGACTGAACACAGTCAGTCAGGCAGAGTGAGGTTTCTGAGTTCTTTTTTTAATTTTCTTTAATTCATAGAAGCTTGAATAGTTTTGATATTACCAGCACTTGCTCAGAATGATTAGATCTCTGTGTGAAAAAAGTTTTAAAGAGTTTGGATGCTGCACTTTAAAGATATAAAAATATTTTTTACTATATCTTTAAAAAATCACCACGTCCACACCGTTCAAGATATCACAAATCCGCTCGCAATTTAACATCTTCAGAATCTTCTCTTCATGTTAAAAATGTTTGGTGTGAATAGCTGGTTGTTCTTAAAAGGAGTGTGAAATTGTTTACAGCCTGATTTTTCCAAAAATCCACATTCAAATTAAAATAGCCGGCTTCCTGTTGGTCTTAGCTAATGAGTTTGATTTAGAAAGTTGTCCAGATTGATGAGATTAATATATGTACAGAGTTTGGTGACTGTAGGAAAAACTAACCCCCCAACTTTTGTCAAAAGATGGCGCTATAGAGTGCCTGCTCCACGCCCATTTATGACCTTTTGCCAGTGTCTAACTATCATTAATATTGATGTGTGTGTTGAGTTTCATGAAATTCTAAGCATGTTATCTGCCTTGAAAAGACAGGAATCTAATTTTAAAGTTTGACATGTTGCCATGGCAACAGCATTCGATTTATCATCGACCCCTTTACATATTCTTATCGGTCGTGTTTTGACATGATTTTGATGAAGTTTAAAGAAAATCGAGTAAAATTAAGAGGCTGATTTCAAAGCATTTTGAAAATGACACACTTCCTGCTCCCAGTTGGTGGCGCTATAACTTTGACTCATAATAGTCACATTTATGGAATCGGCATCATGCAACAAACAAACTGGTGAAGTTTCATCAGAATCAGGCAATGTGTGCAACAGTTATTAGACACTTCCTGTTTCTCATTTCTCGCCATAACTTTGTCGCCTTGCCACGGCCAAACCGTTCGAGATATCAAAAATCCCCTCGCAATTTAGCGTCCCCAATGTCTTGAGATCATGCTGACCTAGTTTGGTGACAATCCAATGGAATTCCTGGGAGGAGTACGTTAAATTCCAGAGCATGCGCTTTTTAAACAGCCCTAAATATCTCACTTCCTGTTGCGTGGAGCCTATGACATAGAGTACAAAAGTTGTTTGGCTCAGTGAGATCTATATGTGTACCGAGTTTCATATCAGTACGTGCAAGTATGTGTGCGCAGTACATCAAGTTTTCAAACTGTGTTCCAGGGGGCGCTGTAGAGGCCCTGAACCACGCCCGGGTCCCAGCCTCTGTGGCGTCCTGATGGCCGCAGATTCCGACGTGTGTGCAAATTTTCAAGAGTTTTTGAGTATGTTAAGGCTCCCAAAAGTGCCCGGAAGGTTGAAAAAAAAAAAAAAAAAAAAATTAAAGCTGCAAGCAGCGATGACCGGGCCCTCGCCGTCTGTGCAGTCGCCATCCCGATAGCATCAGGAAAACGGTGCCCATTTGGCACATGCATTCACAGTAACCCTTTGGACTAACCCTTACTGTTTCTCCTCCTCTCTGACTCTTTCTCTTACCACCCATCCCCCCTCCTTACACTCAGCCACTTACCACACAAACACACACATAGAGTGCAGAGCAGAATGAGATCAGATATGTTTTTTTATTTTTATTTTTAATTCGTGGAGTTTTGTATAATTATGAAATGAACTGTGCTTGATAAGAATGAATAGTTATTTGTATGAAAAAAGTTTCAAAGAGTTAGGATGCTGCACTTTAAATATATAATAAATCATTGAAAATGGAAAATGAAATTCTAAGCACGCTATCTGCCTCAAAAACACAGGAAACAAATATTTGAATGTATTTTTTATTTTTATTTATTTGCCATGGCAACAGCATTTGATGCATCAGGGACGCCTTTACAGACTCGGCCGTGTTTTTACATTATTCTGATGAAGTTTGAATAAAATCGAGTACAAATATATTGTCCGTTGTTCGTTCGTGTTTGTTAGTTCATTAACCATTGTTAACAAAAGAGACCCTATTTTAAATAGTTACCATGTTTTATGATCTACAACCATTTTTAAATATTATTTTAATGATCTTTAAGCATCTGTGAAATAATTATAAACAAATATATTAAAAATAAATACATATTAACTTAGTTGATGTATTTGTTTTTCATTCTAATTAAGTGAACTGAGCAGTATAGTGTCATACTTATAAGATTTTTTGTTCTATCAGTGAGATTGTATATATGTATATAAATCATATAATTTTTCCTTAAAAGATTAAAAGAAGATTTTAATGCTCTTTAAGCACCTATACAAAATAATTATGTAAAAGTACACTGACAGTACAGTACATATCAACTGATTCTATGGATTATTGTCATTCTTATACACTGACAATGAGCTAAATAGCAGTAGAGGTCAAACGATTCCTTATCTTATGAGGACCTCTAGTGTTCATCCCTGGTATTAGAGCTTAAATCTGACAAATTTATATGACACTTTTAATGTTTTTGGGGCCTCTGAGCATGATAACATTTTGAAACTATATGTATTTCCTAAGAATTTCTTGTTCTTTATATGTAAAAAGTTTTGATGAGTTAGAATAATTCAATTTAAAGATATATGCAAATAACTCTTCATCTTTTTTACTGTTACTTTCATAAATCACCACATCAACACCGTTCAAGATATCCCAAACCCGTTCACAATTTAACATCTTCAGTATCTTGGCATCATGTTGACAAAGTTTGGTGTGAACTGTCTGATTCTGCTATGAGTGATATGAATTTATTCACAGCTATATTTTTCCAAAAATCCACATTCAAATCAAAATAGCCGACTTCCTGTTGGTCGTAGCTAATGGGTGTAAATTAGAAAGTTGTCCGGCTTGATGAGACCAATATACCGACCAAGTTTGATGTCTGTAGCTACAACTAACCCTACAACTTTTGTCAAAAGGTGGCGCTATAGAGTGTCTCCAACAAATCACCACATCAACACCGTTCAAGATATCCCAAAGCCGTTCACAATATAGGGAACATTTTCCCTATATTCTGAGGATGATGATAAGAACAAGTAATTCATGATGATAACAAAATGTTATTATTGCTTGCTTTACGTCCACCACTTCTGCTTAAATGTCATCGTTACCTATCTGTTAAATTTTTGTGTGGATATTGCTTTGCTGGTGACTCCTGTTATAAGACATCACTCTTAAGACCTACAGAACTAAGAATCAATTAGGAAAACGGTGCCCAGTTGGCACATGCATTCACAGTAACCCTCAGCCAGTTTGGATTTAAAGTTTACTGAATTGAAAGGGTTACACTTTAAAATCAACACACAGACACATACACACAATATATACAATTTTGCCATCCAGTTTCATTTGTTAACATTAACTATATTAGTTAAAATGAACAGTAATTAAATAGCATTTATTAATGTTAATTAATATTAAGCTAAAAAAAGTATCCATATATTGTTTAAAGGTAAATTAGTATCTTTTAACATTAGTTTATTTACTGTGAATTAACATGAACATGAACACAGTTCATGTGGGTGTACAGCAATACACAATAAAGTGCTCTATAAACGCTTCATTCTTTCAAAATATCTTTAAAAATCAAGTTGAGAATTGAAATGGGGTGATATATATATATATATATATATATAACTCATCTTAAAATGAGGATTTTAAGATGTTTTGAAAAGATAACAGCAAAGTTTGTTTTGTTGTCAAAGTTTGTCTTGAAATGTTTAATTATAATTTTATATTCAATAAATAACACTATGAAAATAAATGTCTATCAATGAAGATAAATCGCTCATGCTAAAAAGTTGTATTTTTCTTAATCTTTTGCTATGTGACTGAATAGGACAAGTTCATGGTACAGTTCAGTAAAAAATAAATAAAAAACAACAACTGCAAAATACAAACAATGAAAGACTTAGTGACCCTTTATATTTTCTGAAAAATATCAGACTCTCAAAGATCAGACATATTTATTAAGATTACACTACATATATGTGCATTCTGCATTTGCAAAGATGGTCTGCTGTCTCACCCTCTCTCCCTCTCACCCCTCACCCCTGCACTTATCTTTACTCACTCTGACAACACACACACACACACACACACACACACACACACAGAGACTTTCAGCAAGAGTGACAGCAGGTTTCTGATTTCTTTTTTTAATTTTCTTTAATTCATTGAAGCTTATACAAAATTGACATTAACAGCACTTGCTCAGAATGATTAGATCTCTGTGTGAAAAATGTTGTAAAGAGTTTGGATGCTGCACTTTAAAGATATAAGATATTCATATGTGTACGTTCAAGTATGTGTGCTATATGGCCCTCAAAATTCCAGGGGGCGCTGTAGAGTCCCCTTGCCACGCCCCGGTACCAGCCTCTGTGGCGTCCTGATGGCCGCAGATTCTGACGTGTGTGCAAATTTTCAAGAGTTTTTGAGTATGTTAAGACCCCCTTAAGTGCCCAAAAGGTTCACAAAAAATAAAAAAAAGGAAAGAAGAATCCTTAGAAGAACAATAGGGCCTTCGCCCCTTTGGGCTCGGGCCCTAATAAGAAACGGAGCAGATCCAATAGGGTCCTCACACCATCGGTGCTCGGGCCCTAATAAGAACCCTATTATAATGCTATTATAATATCTGAATATTGGCCTTTATGTGTCTTCAGGCCAGGACTCTTACCAAACCTGTGAAGTTTGAGGCAGATCGGACATTTTATGGCTGAGTTATAACAACTTCTATGTCCATGGCGAAACATCAAACTTTGTCAGGCCGCCACGGACACGCCCTTTAACGATAACTCAAGATCGTCACAATTTAACATCTCTAAGGCCTTTAGATCAGACTGACCAAATATAATGTTGATTTCATTAAAACTCTAGGAGGAATTTGCTATAAACCTAAACCCCTGCAAGGACTTCAGATAATGCCAACTGTGAACCAATATGCTACATTTTCCCTATATACTGATGATGATAAGAACATGATTCATGATGATAACAAAATGTTATTATTGCTTGCTTTACGTCCACCTCTTCTGCTTAAATGTCATCGTTACCTATCTGTTCAATTTGTGTGTGGATATTGCTTTGCAGGTGACTCCTGTTATAAGACATCACTTTTAAGCGCTACATAACTAAGAATCAATTAGGAAAACGGTGCCCACTTGGCACATGCATTCACAGTAACCCTCTGCCAGTTTGGATTTAAAGTTTACTGAATTGAAAGGGTTAAACTTTAAAATCAACACACAGACACATACACACAATATATAAAATTTTGCCATCCAGTTTCATTTGTTAACATTAACTATATTAGTTAACATGAACAATAATTAAATAGTATTTATTAATGTTAATTAATATTAAGCTAAAAAAAAGTATTCATATATTGTTTAAAGGTAAATTAGTATCTTTTAACATTAGTTTATGTACTGTGAATTAACATGAACATGAACAGTTCATGTGGGTGTACAGCAATACACAATAAAGTGCTCTATAAACGCTTCATTCTTTAAAAATATCTTTAAAAATCAAGTTGAGTATTTTAATGGGGCGATATATATATAACTGATCTTAAAATGATGGTTTTCAGATGTTTTGAACAGATAACAGCAAAGTTTGTTTTGTTGTCAAAGTTTGTCTTGAAATTTTTAATTATTATGATTTTATATTCAATAAATAACACTATGAAAATATTGTCTATCAATGAAGATAAATCACTCATGCCTAAAAGTTGTATTTTTCTTAATCTTTTGCTATGTGACTGAATAGGACAAGTTCATGGTACAGTTCAGTAAAAAATAAATAAAAAACAACTGCAAAATACAAACAATGAAAGACTTAGTGACCCTTTATATTTTCTCAAAATATCAGACTCTCAAAGATCAGACATATTACACTACATATATGTGCATTTCTTCCTCAAAGATGGTCTGTAGCATGCTCTCTGCTCTGTCACCCTCTCTGCCTCTCACCCCTCCCCCCGTACTGAGCTTCACTCACTCTGACTGAACACACACACATTCAGCCAGAGTGACAGCAGGTTTCTGATTTCTTTTTTTAATTTTCTTTAATTCATTGAAGCTTGTATAAAATTTATATTAACAGCACTTGCTCAGAATGATTAGATCTCTGTGTGAAAAAAGTTGTAAAGAGTTTGGATGCTGCACTTTAAAGATATAAAAAATTAGGGTTATGTTTTTTACTACATCTTTAAAAAATCACCACGTCAACACCGTTCGAGATATCCAAAATCCGCTCACAATTTAACATCTTCAGAATCTTCTCTTCATGTTAAAAAAGTTTGGTGTGAACAGCTGGTTGTTCTTAAGAGTAGTGTGAATTTGTTTACAGCCTGATTTTTCCAAAAATCCACCTTCAAATCAAAATAGCCGGCTTTCTGTTGGTCTTAGCTAATGAGTTTGATTTAGAAAGTTGTCCAGATTGATGAGAACAATATATGTACAGAGTTTGGTGACTGTAGGAAAAACTAACCCCCCAACTTTTGTCAAAAGATGGCGCTATAGAGTGCCTGCTCCACGCCCATTTATGACCTTTTGCCAGTGTCTAACTATCATTAATATTGACGTGTGTGTTGAGTTTCATGAAATTCTAAGCATGTTATCTGCCTCGAAAAGACAGGAATCAAATTTTAAAGTTTGACGCGTTGCCATGGCAACAGTATTTGATTTATCATCGACCCCTTTACATATTCTCATCGGCCGTGTTTTGACATTATTTTGATGAAGTTTGAAGAAAATCAAGTAAAATTAAGAGGCTGATTTCAAAGGATTTTGAAAATGACACGCTTCCTGCTGCCAGTTGGTGGCGCTATAACTTTGACTCATAATAGTCACATTTATGGAATCGGCATCATACAACAAACAAACTGGTGAAGTTTCATAAGAATCAAGCAATGTGTGCAACAGTAATTAGACACTTCCTGTTTCTCATTTCTCGCCATAACTTTGTCGCCTTGCCACGGCCAAACCGTTCGAGATATCAAAAATCCCCTCGCAATTTAGCGTCCCCAATGTCTTGAGATCATGCTGACCGAGTTTGGTGACAATCCTATGGAAACCCTGGGAGGAGTACGTTAAATTCCAGAGCATGCGCTTTTTAAACAGCCTTAAATATCTCACTTCCTGTTGCGTTCAGCCCATGACATAGAGTACAAAAGTTGTTTGGCTCAGTGAGATCTATATGTGTACCGAGTTTCATATCAATACGTGCAAGTATGTGTGCGCAGTACATCAAGTTTTCAAACTGTGTTCCAGGGGGCGCTGTAGAGGCCCTGAACCACGCCCGGGTCCCAGCCTCTGTGGCGTCCGGACGACGGCAGATTCCGACATGTGTGCAAATTTTCAAGAGTTTTTGAGTATGTTAAGGCCCCCAAAAGTGCCCCAACGGTTGAAAAAAAAAAAAAAAAAAAAAAAAAAATAAGAACCCTTAGAAGAACAATAGGGCCTTCGCCCTTTTGGGCTCGGGCCCTAATTAAAGCTGCGAGCAGCGATGAACGGGCCCTCGCACCCGGGCTCACCGCCGACCGGTGGCTTCAGGAAAACAGCAAACGGTGGGCAGTATGCTTTTAATACAGTAAATGTAGGAGAAATATGTCAAAGTCACTTAAATGTGCCAAACTTGCCGCTGCCAGCTGGTGGCGCTATGCCTATAACTGATTATTGGCATGTAGATGTGTTCAGGCCAGCACTATTATCAAACATATGAAGTTTGGTGCAGATTGACCTTGGTATGTTTGAGTTAGTGAAATATATGATATATCCTGCTGCCAACAGGTGGCGCTATGATAATATCTGAATATTGGTCTTTAGGTGTCTTCAGGCCAGGACTCTTACCAAACCTGTGAATTTTGTGGCAGATCAGACATTTTCAGGCTAAGTTATAACCACTTCTATGTCTATGCAGAAACATCAAACTTTGTCAGGCCACCACGGACATGCCCTTTAATGAAAACTCAAGATCTTCACAATTTAACATCTCTAAGGCCTCAAGATCAGACTGACCAAATATAATGTTGATTTAACTAAATGCAATCAATGCAAGGACTTCAGATAAATGCCAACTGTGAACCAGTATGCTACAAATTCCCTATTTTCTGATGAAGATGATAAGAACATGATTCATGATGATAGCAAAATGTTATTATTGCTTGCTTTACGTCCACCACTTCTGCTTAAATGTCATTGTTACCTATCTGTACAATTTTTGTGTGGATATTGCTTTGCTGGTGACTCCTGTTATAAGACATCACTCTTAAGTGCTACATAACTAAGAATCAATAAGGAAGACGGTGCCCAGTTGGCACATGCATTCACAGTAACCCTCTGCTAGTTTGGATTTTAAGTTTACAGAATTGAAAGGGTTACACTTTAAAATCAACACACAGACACATACACACAAAATATAAAATGTTGCCATCCAGTTTCATTTGTTAAAATTAACTATATTAGTTAACATGACCAATAAATAAATAGCATTTATTAATGTTAATTAATATTAAGCTAAAAAAAGTATTCATATAAAGTTTATGTACTGTGAATTTGTAACGATACGTGCTGGACTGACGAGACGAGAGGTAAACAATAAACATTAATATATTTAATATAATCTTCAGATAAACAGGCTGGAACACTCAGGAACAGGCAAGATAATCCACACACTATACTCAACATTTAACGACCGACATTGAACTCAAGAAACAAACAGACTTATAAAGACAGACTAATTGATAATACACAGGTGAGACAGATGACGGTGATTACACAAACGAGGACTAAACCAAATGATAACAAAATGACAGGGGGAAGATAAATGGGCAAAACCAAAGACATGAACAGACAGAACTGTGACAGAATTAACATGAACATGAACACAGTTCATGTGGGTGTACAGCAATACACAATAAAGTGCTCTATAAACGCTTCATTCTTTCAAAATATCTTTAAAAATCAAGTGGAGTATTTTAACGGGGTGATACATATATATAACTGATCTTAAAATTATGGTTTTCAGATGTTTTGAAGAGATAACAGTAACGTTTGTTTTGTTGTCAAAGTTTGTCTTAATTTTTTATTATTATGATTTTATATTCAATAAATAACACTATGTAAATATTGTCTATCAATGAAGATAAATTGATCATGCTAAAAAGTTGTATTTTTTTAAATCTTTTGCTATGTGACTGAATAGGACAAGTTCATGGTACAGTTAAGTAAAAAATAAATAAAAAACAACAACTGCAAAATACGAACAATGAAAGACTTAGTGACCCTTTATATTTTCTCAAAATATCAGACTCTCAAAGATCAGACATATTTATGTAATTACACTACATACAGTATGTGCATTTTGTTCAAAGATGGTCTGTAGGATGGCTCTCTACTCTGTCACCCTCTCTGCCTCTCACCCCTCCCCCCTGCAATAATGAGCTTCTCTGTGCCTGACTGAACGCACACACATACTGTAGAGACATTCACCAGAGTGACAGCAGGTTTCTGAGTTATCTTTTTAATTTTCTTTAATTCATTGAAGCTTGTATAAAATTTATATTTCCAGCACTTGCTCAGAATGATTAGATCTCTGTGTGAAAAAAGTTTTAAAGAGTTTGGATGCTGCACTTTAAAGATATAAAAAATTAGGGTTATGTTTTTTACTACATCTTTAAAAAATCACCACGTCAACACCGTTCGAGATATCCAAAATCCGCTCGCAATTTAACATCTTCAGAATCTTCTCTTCATGTTAAAAATGTTTGGTGTGAATAGCTGGTTGTTCTTAAAAGGAGTGTGAAATTGTTTACAGCCTGATTTTTCCAAAAATCCACATTCAAATTAAAATAGCCGGCTTCCTGTTGGTCTTAGCTAATGAGTTTGATTTAGAAAGTTGTCCAGATTGATGAGATTAATATATGTACAGAGTTTGGTGACTGTAGGAAAAACTAACCCCCCAACTTTTGTCAAAAGATGGCGCTATAGAGTGCCTGCTCCACGCCCATTTATGACCTTTTGCCAGTGTCTAACTATCATTAATATTGATGTGTGTGTTGAGTTTCATGAAATTCTAAGCATGTTATCTGCCTTGAAAAGACAGGAATCTAATTTTAAAGTTTGACACGTTGCCATGGCAACAGCATTCGATTTATCATCGACCCCTTTACATATTCTTATCGGTCGTGTTTTGACATGATTTTGATGAAGTTTAAAGAAAATCGAGTAAAATTAAGAGGCTGATTTCAAAGCATTTTGAAAATGACACACTTCCTGCTCCCAGTTGGTGGCGCTATAACTTTGACTCATAATAGTCACATTTATGGAATCGGCATCATGCAACAAACAAACTGGTGAAGTTTCATCAGAATCAGGCAATGTGTGCAACAGTTATTAGACACTTCCTGTTTCTCATTTCTCGCCATAACTTTGTCGCCTTGCCACGGCCAAACCGTTCGAGATATCAAAAATCCCCTCGCAATTTAGCGTCCCCAATGTCTTGAGATCATGCTGACCTAGTTTGGTGACAATCCCATGGAATTCCTGGGAGGAGTACGTTAAATTCCAGAGCATGCGCTTTTTAAACAGCCCTAAATATCTCACTTCCTGTTGCGTGGAGCCCATGACATAGAGTACAAAAGTTGTTCAGCTCGATGAGTTCTATATGTGTACCGAGTTTCATATCAATACGCGCAAGTATGTGTGCGCAGTACATCAAGTTTTCAAACTGTGTTCCAGGGGGCGCTGTAGAGGCCCTGAACCACGCCCGGGTCCCAGCCTCTGTGGCGTCCGGACGACGGCAGATTCCGACGTGTGTGCAAATTTTCAAGAGTTTTTGAGTATGTTAAGGCCCCCAAAAGTGCCCCAACGGTTGAAAAAAAATAAAAATAAAAATAAAATAAATTAAAGCTGCAAGCAGCGATGACCGGGCCCTCGCCGTCTGTGCAGTCGCCATCCCGATAGCATCAGGAAAACGGTGCCCAGTTGGCACATGCATTCACAGTAACCCTTTGGACTAACCCTTACTGTCTCTCCTCCTCTCTGACTCTTTCTCTTACAACCCATCCCCCCTCCTTACACTCAGCCACTTACCACACAAACACACACAGAGAAGAGTGAGATCAGATATGTTTTTTTTATTTTCTTTCATTCATGGAGCTTTTTATAATTATGAAATGAACTGTGTTTGATCAGAATGAATAGTTATTTGTATGAAAAAAGTTTCAAAGAGTTAGGATGCTGCACTTTAAATATATAATAAATCATTGAAAATTGAAAATGAAAAATGAAATTCTAAGCACGCTATCTGCCTCAAAAACACAGGAAAAAAATATTTGGATGTATTTTTTATTTTTATTTATTTGCCATGGCAACAGCATTTGATGCATCAGGGACGCCTTTACAGACTCTCATCGGCCGTGTTTTTACATTATTCTGATGAAGTTTGAAGAAAATTGAGTACAAATATATTGTTTGTTGTTCGTTCGTTTTTGTTAGTGCATTAACCATTGTTAACAAAAGAGACCCTATTTTAAATAGTTACCATGTTTTATGATCTACAACCATTTTTAAATATTATTTTAATGATCTATAAGCATCTGTGAAATAATTATAAACAAATATATTAAAAATAAATACATATTAACTTACTTGATGTATTTGTTTCTTCTGCTAATTAAATGAACTGAGCAGTAAAGTGTCATACTTATAAGATTTTTTATCATATCAGTGAGAGTGTGTGTATATCATTTTTTCCTTTAAAGATTAAAAAAAAGATTTTAATGCTCTTTAAGCATTTATATAAAATAATTATGTAAAAGTACACTGACAGTACAGTACATATCAACTGATTCTATGCATTATGGTCATTCTTATACACTGAGAATGAGCTAAATAGCATTAGAGCCAAACGATTCCTTATCTTATGAGGACCTCTAGTGTTCATTCCTGGTATTAGAGCCTTAAAATGAAAAACATATATTGCAATTTTATAATGTTTTGGGGGCCTCTGAGCATGATAACATTTTGAAACTACTCAGATTCCCTAAGAATTTCTTGTTCTTTATATGTAAAAAGTTTTGATGAGTTAGAATAATGCAATTTAAAGATATGTGAAGATTACTCTTAATCTTTTTTACTGTTACTTTCATAAATCACCACATCAACACCATTCAAGATATCCCAAAGCCGTTCACAATTTAGCATCTTCAGTATCTTGGCATCATGTTGACAAAGTTTGGTGTGAGATGTCTGATTCTGCTATGAGTGATATGAATTTATTCACAGCTATATTTAAAAACACAGGAAACAAATGTTAAAGTTTGACACGTTGCCATGGCAACAGCGTTTGATGTATCAAGGACCCCTTCACAGATTCTCATCGGCCGTGTTTTGATATTATTCTGATGAAGTTTGAATCAAATTGAGTAAAATTAAGAGGTTGATTTAAAAGCGTTTTGCAAGCAACACACTTCCTGCTGCCAGTTGGTGGCGCTATAACTTTGACTCATAATAGTCACATCTCTGTGATCGGTATCATACGACGAACAAACTGCTAAAGTTTGGTCAAAATCAGACAAAGTATGTCAAAGTTATAAGACATTTCCTGTTTCTCATTTCTCGCCATAATTTGTCGCCTTGCCACGGCCAAACCGTTCAAGATACCAAAAATCCCCTGGCAATTTTGCATTCCCAATATCTTGAGATCATGCTGACCGAGTTTGGTGGCCATCGGTGGAAAGGTCTAGGAGGAGTATTTCAAATTCCACAGCTTGATTTTTCCAAAAATCCACATTCAAATAAAAATAGCCAACTTCCTGTTTATTATAGCTAATGAGTGTTAATTAGAAAGTTGTCCGGCTTGATGAGACCAATATATGTACCGAGTTTGGTGACTGTAGGCAAAACTAAACCCCCAACTTTTGTCAAAAGGTGGCGCTATAGAGTGCCTCCTCCACGCCCATTTATGGGCTTTTATCAGTGTCTAAATATCATTAATACAGATGTGTGTGTTGAGTTTCATGAAATTCCAAGTATTTTAAGTGGCTCGAAAACACAAAAAACTAAAGTTAAAGTTTGACACGTTGCCATGGCAACATGATAAAAGTTATCGATAATGCCCTTCACAGATTCTCATCGGCCGTGTTTCGACATTATTGGAATGAAGTTTCAAGCAAATTGAGTAAAATTAAGAGGCTGATTTAAAAGCATTTAGAAAACGTTGCGCTTTCTGCTGCCAGTTGGTGGCGCTATAACTTTAACTCATAATAGTCACATCTCTGTGATTGGCATCAGACGATGAACAAACTGCTGAAGTTTGGTCAAAATCAGACAAAGTGTGTTAAAGTTATTAGACACTTCCTGTTTCTCATTTCTCGCCATAACTTTGTCACCCCGCCACGGCCAAACCGTTCGAAATATCAAAATTCCCCTGGCAATTTTGCGTCCCCAATGTCTTGAGATCATGCTGACCGAGTTTGGTGGCCATCGGTGGATACACCTAGGAGGAGTATATCAAATTCCATTGCATGCGCTTTTTAGACATCCCTCAATAGCTGACTTCCTGTTGGGCGAAGCACTGACTTTGAGCATGAAAGTTGTTCGGCCCAATGGGGTCTATATGTGTATCAATTTTGATAAATGTAGGTCAACCGGTGTGTGCTCCACAGTCCCTCAAAAGTAAAAATTTTTAACACTGTGCCACGCCCCCCCCAGGTGACCCCCCCATGTCAAAGTTTGTCCGGCCCTGATGGCCGCAGGTTCCAATGTGTGTGCAAAGTTTCAAGAGTTTTCGTGTATGTTAAGGGCCCCAAAATGACCCAAAACATTGATGAAATAATAATAATAATAATAATAATAATCCTTAGAAAAACAATAGGGCCTTCGCCCATTCTGGGCTCGGGCCCTAAAAATAAGAATCCTTAGAAGAACAATAGGGCCTTCGCCCTTTTGGGCTCGGGCCCTAATAAACGGAGCAATTCCAATAGGGTCCTCGCACTGTAGTGCTCGGGCCCTAATTAAAGCTGCAAGCAGCGATGAACGGGCCCTCGCACCCGGGCTCACCGCCGACCAGTGGCTTTAGGAAAACAGCAAACGGTGGGCAGTATGCTTTTAATACAGTAAATATATGAGAAATATGTCATAAGTCCAAAATGTGCCAAACTTCCCATTGGCAGCTGGTGGCGCTATGCCTATAAATGGCATGTAGATGTGTTCAGGCCAGCACTATTATCAAACATATGAAGTTTGGTGCAGATTGACCTTGGTATGTTTGAGTTAGTGAAAGATATGATATATCCTGGTGTCAACAGGTGGCGCTATGATAATATCTGAATATTGGCCTTTAGGTGTCTTCAGGCCAGGACTCTTACCAAACCTCTGAAGTTTGAGACAGATCAGACATTTTATGGCTGAGTTATTACACCTATGTCCATGGCGAAACATCAAACTTTGTCAGGCCGCCACGGACACGCCCTTTACTGAAACTCAAGATCTTCACAATTTAACATCTCTAAGGCCTCTAGATCAGACTGACCAAATATAATGTTGATTTCATTAAATGTCTAGGAGGAGTTTGCTATAAACCTAATCCCCTGCAAGGACTTCAGATAATGCCAACTGTGAACCAAATGTGAACATTTTCCCTATATTCTGATGATGATGATAAGAACATGTAATTCATGATGATAACAAAATGTTATTATTGCTTGCATTACATTCACCACTTCTGCTTAAATCGTTACCTATCTGTACAATTTGTATGTGGATATTGCTTTGCTGGTGACTCCTGTTATAAGACATCACTCTTAAGCGCTACATAACTAAGAATCAATTAGGAAAACGGTGCACAGTTGGCAAATGCATTCACAGTAACCCTCTGCTAGTTTGGATTTTAAGTTTACTGAATTGAAAGGGTTACACTTTAAAATCAACACAGAGACACATACACACAATATATAAAATGTTGCCATCCAGTTTCATTTGTTAACATTAACTATATTAGTTAACATGAACAATAATTAAATAGCATTTATTAATGTTAATTAATATTAAGCTAAAAAAAAGTATTCATATATTGTTTAAAGGTAAATTAGTATCTTTTAGTTTATGTACTGTGAATTAACATGAACATGAACACAGTTCATGTGGGTGTACAGCAATACACAATAAAGTGCTCTATAAACGCTTAATTCTTTCAAAATATCTTTAAAAATCAAGTTGAGTGTTTTAATGGGGCGATATATATATAACTGATCTTCAAATGATGGTTTTCGGATGTTTTGAACAGATAACAGCAAAGTTTGTTTTGTTGTCAAAGTTTGTCTTGAAATTTTTAATTATTATTTTATATTCAATAAATAACACTATGAAAATATTGTCTACAATGAAGATAAATCACTCATGCTTAAAAGTTGTATTTTTCTTAATCTTTTGCTATGTGACTGAATAGGACAAGTTCATGGTACAGTTCAGTAAAAATAAATAAAAAACAACAACTGCAAAATACAAACAATGAAAGATTTAATGACCCTTTATATTTTCTCAAAATATCAGACATATTTATGTCGATTACGCTACAGCAATGTGCATCTTCCTCAAAGATGGTCTTAAGCAAAACAGCATGTTCCACTGGTCTCTCTCCCTTACACCCCTCCCCCCTTCAGTCACTCTTCAGTGACTCAATGGTGACTGAACACAGACAGGCACAGGCAGAGTGACAGCAGGTTTCTAATTTCTTTTTTTAATTTTCTTTAATTCATAGAAGCTTGTATAAAATTGATATTTACACCACTTGCTCAGAATGATAAGATCTCTGTGTGAAAAAAGTTTTAAAGAGTTTGGATGCTGCACTTTAAAGATATTAAAAAATTACGGTTATGTTTTTTACTACATCTTTAAAAAATCACCACGTCAACACCGTTCAAGATATCCCAAATCCGCTCGCAATTTAACATCTTCAGAATCTTCTCTTCATGTTAAAAAAGTTTGGTGTGAATACCTTGTTGTTCTTAAAAGGAGTGTGAATTTGTTTACAGCCTGATTTTTCCAAAAATCCACATTCAAATCAAAATAGCCTGCTTCCTGTTGGTCTTAGCTAATGAGTTTGATTTAGAAAGCTGTCCAGATTGATGAGAAGAATATATGTACAGAGTTTGGTGACTGTAGGAAAAACTAACCCCCCAACTTTTGTCAAAAGATGGCGCTATAGAGTGCCTGCTCCACGCCCATTTATGACCTTTTGCCAGTGTCTAACTATCATTAATATTGATGTGTGTGTTGAGTTTCATGAAATTCTTAGCATGTTATCTGCCTCGAAAAGACAGGAATCTAATTTTAAAGTTTGACACGTTGCCATGGCAACAGCATTTGATTTATCATCGAACCCTTTACATATTCTTATCGGCCGTGTTTTGACATTATTTTGATGAAGTTTGAAGATAATCAAGTAAAATTAAGAGGCTGATTTCAAAGGATTTTGAAAATGACACGCTTCCTGCTGCCAGTTGGTGGCGCTATAACTTTGACTCATAATAGTCACATTTATGGAATCGGCATCATACAACGAACAAACTGGTGAAGTTTCATCAGAATCAGGCAATGTGTGCAACAGTAATTAGACACTTCCTGTTTCTCATTTCTCGCCATAACTTTGTCGCCTTGCCACGGCCAAACCGTTCGAGATATCAAAAATCCCCTCGCAATTTAGCGTCCCCAATGTCTTGAGATCATGCTGACCGAGTTTGGTGACAATCCTATGGAAACCCTGGGAGGAGTACGTTAAATTCCAGAGCATGCGCTTTTTAAACAGCCCTAAATATCTCACTTCCTGTTGCGTGGAGCCTATGACATAGAGTACAAAAGTTGTTTGCCTCAGTGAGATCTATATGTGTACCGAGTTTCATATCAGTACGTGCAAGTATGTGTGCGCAGTACATCAAGTTTTCAAACTGTGTTCCAGGGGGCGCTGTAGAGGCCCTGAACCACGCCCGGGTCCCAGCCTCTGTGGCGTCCTGATGGCCGCAGATTCCGACGTGTGTGCAAATTTTCAAGAGTTTTTGAGTATGTTAAGACCCCCAAAAGTGCCCGGAAGGTTGAAAAAAAAAATAAATACATAATAATAATTAAAGCTGCAAGCAGCGATGACCGGGCCCTCGCCGTCTGCGCAGTCGCCATCCCGATAGCATCAGGAAAACGGTGCCCAGTTGGCACATGCATTCACAGTAACCCTTTGGACTAACCCTAACTGTCTCTCCTCCTCTCTGACTCTTTCTCTTACCACCCATCCCCCCTCCTTACACTCAACCACTTACCACACAAACACACACATAGAGTGCAGAGCAGAGTGAGATCAGATATGTTTTTTTTATTTTCTTTCATTCGTGGAGTTTTGTATAATTATGAAATGAACTGTGTTTGATCAGAATGCATAGTTATTTGTATGAAAAAAGTTTCAAAGAGTTAGGATGCTGCACTTTAAATATATAATAAATCATTGAAAATTGAAAATGGAAACTGAAATTCTAAGCACGCTATCTGCCTTAAATATCACAGGAAACAAATATTTGAATGTATTTTTTATTTTTATTTATTTGCCATGGCAACAGCATTTGATGCATCAGGGCTTTTACATTATTCTGATGAAGTTTGAAGAAAATCGAGTATAAATATATTGTTAGTTGTTTGTTCGTGTTTGTTAGTTCATTAACCATTGTTAACAAAAGAGACCCTATTTTAAATAGTTACCATGTTTTATGGTCTACAAGCATTTTTAAATATTATTTTAATAATCTATAAGCATCTGTGAAATAATTATAAACAAATATATTAAAAATAAATACATATTAACTTAGTTGATTTTTTTTTGGCCTTTTTGTATTTGTTTCTCATTCTAATTAAGTGAACTGAGCAGTATAGTTTCATACTTATAAGATTTTTTGTTCTACCAGTGAGAGTGTATATATGTATTTAAATCATATAATTTTTCCTTAAAAGATAAAAAAAAGATTTTAATGCTCTTTAAGCACCTATATAAAATAATTATGTAAAATTACACTGACAGTACAGTATATATCAACTGATTCTATGGATTATTGTCATTCTTATACACTGAGAATGAGCTAAATAGCATTAGAGGTCAAACGATTCCTTATCTTATGAGGACCTCTAGTGTTCATCCCTGGTACTAGAGCTTTAATCTGACAAATTTAAATGAGACTTTTAATGTTTTTGGGGCCTCTGAGCATGATAACATTTTGAAACTACGCGTATTTCCTAAGAATTTCTTGTTCTTTATATGTAAAAAGTTTTGATGAGTTAGAATAATGCAATTTAAAGATATATGAAAATAACTCTTCATCTTTTTTATTGTTACTTTCATAAATCACCACATCAACACCGTTCAAGATATCCCAAAGCCGTTCACAATATAGGGAACATTTTCCCTATATTCTGATGATGATGATAAGAACATGTAATTCATGATGATAACAAAATGTTATTATTGCTTGCTTTACGTCCACCACTTCTGCTTAAATGTCATCGTTACCTATCTGTACAATTTGTGTGTGGATATTGCTTTGCAGGTGACTCCTGTTATAAGACATCACTTTTAAGCGCTACATAACTAAGAAAGAATCAATTAGGAAAACGGTGCCCAGTTGGCACATGCATTCACAGTAACCCTCAGTCAGTTGGATTTAAAGTTTACTGAATTGAAAGGGTTAAACTTTAAAATCAACACACAGACACATACACACAATATATAAAATTGCCAACCAGTTTCATTTGTTAACATTAACTATATTAGTTAACATGAACAATAATTAAATAGTATTTATTAATGTTAATTAATATTAAGCTAAAAAAAGTATTCATATATTGTTTAATGGTAAAATTGTATATTTTAACATTAGTTTATGTACTGTGAATTAACATGAACATGAACACAGTTCATGTGGGTGTACAGCAATACACAAAGTGCTCTATAAACGCTTCTTTCTTTCAAAATATCTTTAAAAATCAAGTTGAGTATTGTAATGGGGCGATATATATATATAACTGATCCTAAAATGGTAAAATTTTCAGATGTTTTGAACAGATAACAGCAAAGTTTGTTTTGTTGACAAAGTTTGTCTTGAAACTGTTAATTAAAATGTTATATTCAATAAATAACACTATGAAAATAAATGTCTACCAATGAAGATAAACCGCTCATGCTAAAAAGTTGTATTTTTCTTAACCTTTTGCTATGTGACTGAATAGGACAAGTTCATGGTACAGTTCAGTAAAAAATAAATAAAAAACAACAACTGCAAAATACAAACAATGAAAGACTTAGTGACCCTTTATATTTTCTCAAAATATCAGACTCTCAAAGATCAAACATATTTATGTAACATCAATGTGCATTTTTTCCTCAAAGATGGTCTTTAGCAAGACAGCATGTTCTACTCTCTCTCCCTCTCTCCCTTTCACCCCTCCCCCTTCAGTCTCTCTTCAGTCACTTAATGGTGACTGAACACAGACACTCAAGGCAGAGTGACAGCAGGCTTCTGATTTCTTTTTTTAATTTTCTTTAATTCGTAGAAGCTTGAAATAAATTGATATTTACAGCACTTGCTCAGAATGATAAGATCTCTGTGTGAAAAAAGTTTTAAATAGTTAAGATGCTGCACTTTAAAGATATAGAAAATGACGGTTATACATCTTTAAAAAATCACCACGTCAACACCGTTCAAGATATCCCAAAACCGCTCGCAATTTAACATCTTCAGAATCTTCTCTCCATGTTAAAAAAGTTTGGTGTGAACAGCTTGTTCTTCTTAGGAGGAGTATAAATTTGTTTACAGCCTGATTTTTCCAAAAATCCACATTCAAATCAAAATAGCCGGCTTCCTGTTGGTCTTAGCTAATGAGTTTGATTTAGAAAGTTGTCCAGATTGATGAGATTAATATATGTACAGAGTTTGGTGACTGTAGGAAAAACTAACCCCCCAACTTTTGTCAAAAGATGGCGCTATAGAGTGCCTGCTCCACGCCCATTTATGACCTTTTGCCAGTGTCTAACTATCATTAATATTGATGTGTGTGTTGAGTTTCATGAAATTCTAAGCATGTTATCTGCCTTGAAAAGACAGGAATCTAATTTTAAAGTTTGACATGTTGCCATGGCAACAGCATTCGATTTATCATCGACCCCTTTACATATTCTTATCGGCCGTGTTTTGACATGATTTTGATGAAGTTTAAAGAAAATCGAGTAAAATTAAGAGGCTGATTTCAAAGGATTTTGAAAATGACACGCTTCCTGCTGCCAGTTGGTGGCGCTATAACTTTGACTCATAATAGTCACATTTATGGAATCGGCATCATACAACGAACAAACTGGTGAAGTTTCATCAGAATCAGGCAATGTATGCAACAGTAATTAGACACTTCCTGTTTCTCATTTCTCGCCATAACTTTGTCGCCTTGCCACGGCCAAACCATTCGAGATATCAAAAATCCCCTCGCAATTTAGCGTCCCCAATGTCTTGAGATCATGCTGACCGAGTTTGGTGACAATCCTATGGAAACCCTGGGAGGAGTACGTTAAATTCCAGAGCATGCGCTTTTTAAACAGCCCTAAATATCTCACTTCCTGTTGCGTGGAGCCTATGACTTAGAGTACAAAAGTTGTTTGGCTCAGTGAGATCTATATGTGTACCGAGTTTCATATCAGTACGTGCAAGTATGTGTGCGCAGTACATCAAGTTTTCAAACTGTGTTCCAGGGGGCGCTGTAGAGGCCCTGAACCACGCCCGGGTCCCAGCCTCTGTGGCGTCCTGATGACCGCAGATTCCGACGTGTGTGCAAATTTTCAAGAGTTTTTGAGTATGTTAAGGCCCCCAAAAGTGCCCCAACGGTTGAAAAAAAAAAATAAAAATAAGAACCCTTAGAAGAACAATAGGGCCTTCGCCCTTTTGGGCTCGGGCCCTAAAAATAAGAATCCTTAGGAAAACAAGAGGGCCTTCGCCCATTCTGGGCTCGGGCTCTAATTAAAGCTGCAAGCAGCGTTGACCGGGCCCTCGCCGTCTGGCAGTCGCCATCCCGATAGCATCAGGAAAACGGTGCCCAGTTGGCACATGCATTCACAGTAACCCTTTGGACTAACCCTAACTGTCTCTCCTCCTGTCTGACTCTTTCTCTTACCACCCATCCCCCTTCCTTACACTCAGCCACTTACCACACACATAGAGTGCAGAGCAGAGTGAGATCAGATATTTTTTAAATTTTTTTCATTCGTGGAGTTTTGTATAATTATGAAATTAACTGTGTTTGATCAGAATGAATAGTTATTTGTATGAAAAAAGTTTCAAAGAGTTAGGATGCTGCACTTTAAATATATAATAAATAATTGAAAATTGAAAATGGAAAATGAAATTCTAGGCACGCTATCTGCCTCAAAAACACAGGAAACAAATATTTGAATGTATTTTGTATTTTTATTTATTTGCCATGGCAACAGCATTTGATGCATCAAAGACGCCTTTACAGACTCTCATCGGCCATGTTTTTACATCATTCTGATGAAGTTTGAAGAAAATCAAGTACAAACATATTGTTCGTTGTTCGTTCGTGTGTTAGTTCATTAACCATTGTTAACAAAAGAGACCCTATTTTAAATAGTTACCATGTTTTATGATCTACAACCATTTTTAAATATTATTTTAATGATCTATAAGCATCTGTGAAATAATTATAAACAAATATATTAAAAATAAATACATATTAACTTAGTTGATGTATTTGTTTCTCATTCTAATTAAGTGAACTGAGCAGTATAGTTTTTATTCTATCAGTGAGATTGTATATATGTATATAAATCATATAATTTTTCCTTAAAAGATTAAAAAAAGATTTTAATGCTCTTTAAGCACCTATACAAAATAATTATGTAAAAGTACACTGACAGTACAGTATATATCAACTGATTCTATGGATTATTTTCATTCTTATACACTGAGAATGAGCTAAATAGCATTATTGTTCAAACGATTCCTTATCTTATGAGGACCTCTAGTGTTCATCCCTGGTACTAGAGCTTTAATCTGACAAATTTATATGACACTTTTAATGTTTTTGGGGCCTCTGAGCATGATATCATTTTGAAACTACACGTATTTCCTAAGAATTTCTTGTTCTTTATATGTAAAAAGTTTTGATGAGTTAGAATAATGCAATTTAAAGATATATGGAAATAACTCTCCATCTTTTTTACTGTTGCTTTCATAAATCACCACATCAACACCGTTCAAGATATCCCAAAGCCGTTCAAATTTTAACATCTTCAGTATCTTGGCACCATGTTGACAAAGTTTGGTGTGCACTGTCTGATTCTGGTATGAGTGATATGAATTTATTCAGCTATATTTTTCCAAAAATCCACATTCAAATCAAAATAGCTGACTTCCTGTTGGTCGTAGCTAATGGGTGTAAATTCTTTGCAAAAAAAATCTGGTGATCAAAAATTATTAGGCTGTAGTTAAGAACTGTTAGTTTTATGGACAGTTAGCATGTTTTGTATATGCAGACAAGGGCTTTATGATGGGCCTGATTTGAATTTAGAAAAAAAAAAAATATTTCTTAAACATGTTTGAAGTTCTTAATAGATTTCACTGTTGCACATTTAGTCTTTTTATTTTTTTACAGTAATGTGCATTTTGCAGTTTGTTTACATGGTGTACATTGGATGCACATATTTATGACTTCTTGTTACAGTATTCATTTAAAATAAAAGTTGTTTAAAATAAACAACTGTGTGCACCCTATTATTAATGTAGATGTGTATTTCAGTAATAAACTTAAGTAGGGGAGTTTTAAGTTACCAGCATTTATATCAAAATAGTGATCCCATGTCTGCAAAACTAACATTTTAAATGAAATATTGATAGCTAATCGATATCGAATCGAATTGAATCGAATCGAAACCATAAAAATAACAATCGAATCGAATTGCCAAATTGGTCACAATACCCAGCCCTAATTCACATCCTAATGAATACCAAGAGTTTAAATATTCCCTTCTATCTCCTCCTCTCTGAATCTCTCTTTCCACCCACCCCCCCTCCCCACTCTCACCCTAACACTCAAAAAACACACACCCACTTACCACGCACACACATAAGTGCAGAGCAGAGAGGGATCAGATTTGTTTTTTAATTTTCATTAATTCATAGATCTTTGTATAATTATGAAATGAACGGTGTCTGATCAGAATGACTAGTAGTCTGTATGAAAAAAGTTTCAAAGACTTTGGATGCTGCACTTTAAAGATATAATAAAATTACGGCTATCTTGTTTTACTCCGAATTCAATCAATCACCACATCAACACCGTTCAAGATATCCTAAATCTGCTCGCAATTTAGAATCTTCAGAATGTTGGCATCATGTCAAAAAAGTTTGGTGTGAATTGGTTGGTTTTCCCGAGAGAAGTATATAAAATTCCACAGCCTGATTTTTCCAAATATCCACATTCAAATCAAAATAGCCGACTTCCTGTCGATCGTAGCTAATGGGTGTAAATTAGAAATGTTTCTGGCTTGATGAGATCAATATATGTACCGAGTTTGGTGACTGTAGGACAAACTAAACCCCCAACTTTTGTCAAAAGGTGGCGCTATGGAGCGCCTGCTCCACGCCCATTTATGGGCTTTTATCAGTGTCTAAATATCATTAATACAGATGTGTGTGTGAAGTTTCATGAAATTCTGAGTATTTTAAGCGGCTCCAAAACACAAAAATCTAAAGTTAAAGTTTGACACGTTGCCATGGCAACATGATAAAAGTTATCGATAATGCAATTCACAGATTCTCATCGGCCGTGTTTCAACATTATTGAGATGAAGTTTGAAGCAAATTGAGTAAAATTAAGAGGTTGATTTAAAAGCATTTAGAAAACGTTGCGCTTTGTGCTGCCAGTTGGTGGCGCTATAACTTTGACTCCTAATAGTCACATCTCTGTGATCGGCATCATAAGATGAACAAACCGCTGAAGTTTGGTCAAAATCAGGCAAAGTGTGTTAAAGTTATTAGACACTTCCTGTTTCTCATTTCTCGCCATAACTTTGTCGCCCCGCCACGGCCAAACCGTTTGAGATATCAAAAATCCCCTGGCAATTTTGCGTCCCCAATGTCTTGAGATCATGCTGACCGAGTTTGGTGGCCATCGGTGGAAATGTCTAGGAGGAGTATTTCAAACTCCATTGCATGCGCTTTTTAGACATCCCTGAATAGCTGACTTCCTGTTTGGTGAAGCATAGACTGTGAGCACGGAAGTTGTTCGGCCCGATGAGGTCTATATGTGTATGAATTTTGGTGACCGTAGATCAATTGGTGTGCGCTCAAGAGTCCCTCAAAAGTCGCAATTTTTAACGCTGTGCCACGCCCCCCCCCCAGGTGACCCCCCCATGTCAAAGTCTGTCCGGCCCTGATGGCCGCAGGTTCCAATGTGTGTGCAAATTTTCAAGAGTTTTTGTGTATGTTAAGGGCCCCAAAATCCCCCAAAACATTGAAAAAAAATATATATAATAATAATCCTTAGAAAAACAATAGGGCCTTCGCCCTTTTGGGCTCGGGCCCTAAAAATAAATTAAGAATCCTTAGAAGAACAATAGGGCCTTCGCCCTTTTGGGCTCGGGCCCTAATAAGAATCCTTAGGAAAACAAGAGGGCCTTCGCCCATTCTGGGCTCGGGCCCTAATAAGAACCCTTAGAAGAACAATAGGGCCTTCACCCTTTTGGGCTCGGGCCCTAATAATAATCCTTAGAAGAACAATAGGGCCTTCGCCCTTTTGGGCTCGGGCACATGCATTCACAGTAACCCTCTGGACTAACCCTAACTGTCGCTCCTCCTCTCTGACTCTTTCTCTAACCACCCATCTCCCCTCCTCACACTCAGCCACTTACCACACACACACACACACACACACACACACACACACACACAGAGTGCAGAGCAGAGTGAGATCTGGCTCGATTCGGTTTGGCTGCTGCACACATTCATAATATGATCAATAAGAATGGACTACATGTAAGCTTTACCACAGACATTTGGACATCTGACTTTACTCCATGATGCACTTTTCATTTTTTTCCAGGTTGACAAAATGTCAAAGCATTTTATTTTATTTAGAATTGTGGTGCCTTACACAAAAAAAAAAAATTTTTTTGAAGAGTCAGGACTGTTTGCTATGATTGTTAGACCCAGATATATAATATAAATTTCATTAGTTTATCTTAGATTTTGTATTCTCCTGTGTGCACAAAATTACCATATAAAAATATGAATGTATTCCTGGCTTAGTCTAAGCCCTGTCTGTGAAACCAGGCCTTAATGTTTTTGGGGCCTCTGAGCATGATAACATTTTGAAACTAGACGTATTTCCTAAGAATTTCTTGTTCTTTATATGTAAAAAGTTTTGATGAATTAGAATAATGCAATTTAAAGTTCCCTTCCGGAGGGAACTCTACGCTGCGTCCTGGCAGACACTATGGGAACTGCCTCCAGCATGACCGGTTCTGAAGCAAGCATAGAACAACGACAGTGAACTGACACTGGTCGGCGCTAGCCGATGACGTCATCAACACGGCGCCTACTAGTATAAAACGGGCGCCTGTGGATACACCAACCATCTTTTTGTCTTCAGAGTCTTTGTTCTAAGCGAGTAAGTACAAGCGATGCCTAGAGAGAAACTGTTCAGGAAGTGTGCGGATCCGTGTCAGAGAAATCTGACACCTGATGACGCACACGACCTGTGTGTGTTTTGTTTGGGGGAAGAGCACGCGCGCTCCGCTTTTGAGGAAGCGGGGTGCGTGCATTGTGAGAGTTTCCCTATGAAGAAACTCCGTTCTCGTTTGTCCCTTTTCTCGAGGGAATTGGGACATTCATCTGCCCCACGAGGCTCTGGTCCCGCGGCGGCTGAGGCTGCCCGGCGATTGAGATCGTGGGGATCACAGATGGAGCTGGCTGACGAGTTCGAGAGAGGTGTTAATCTCTCGCACTCGTCAGCTAGAAACGAGGACGCGCTGCTGGCGGATGATGTGCTTTCTCTCACATCGTCCGATCCAGCAGCGAGTGCTCTTTTGGCTTCAAGCCAGGGCGAGCAGGATGTGGTTGGGATGGATGAAGATGAACTCTCTGAGTCCGTCCAACCCACCTGCCCCGCGTATGATGAGTTGATGTCTGTTATGGACCGTGTGGCTGCCCGACTGGACCTCCAGTGGAAGCGCGCAAGGGAAGAGGCCGCTCACGGTAGACTAGATGAGCGGTTTCTTCCCGGCCATAACAGACAAACTCCTGTGAGCCTCCCATTCCTTCCCGATCTCCATAAAGAGATCGAGAAGGCATGGGATAGACCCTTTTCGGCCCGCATTCACCGATATCAGCAGGTGAATTATGCTGATGTCGAGGGAATGCGCGAGCACGGATATGCGTCGATGCCTCCCATTGAGCAGACGTTCGCAAACTATCTCTCGGCGGGAGGCACATCGACGCTGAAGGCTCCGACCCTGCCATACAAGCCGCTGAAGGAAACATCCCGGCTGAATGGCAGGGCATACGCGGCGGTGGGTCAGGCCGGTGCGGCCCTGCACACGGTGGCAGTGCTGCAGGCGTACCAGGCTGATCTACTGAAAGACCTGGACCGAGGTCTGGGGCTTTCCCCGGAGGAGGTGGCTGAGCTGCGCCACACCACGGATCTGTCTCTGCGGGCCACCAAACAGACAGCGACCGCTGTGGGCAGGGCCATGTCAGCTTTGGTGGCCACATAGAGACATCTGTGGGTGAACCTGGCGGACATCGAGGAGCAAGAAAAGCGCTTTCTCCTCGATGCCCCGGTTTCGCCTTCCGAACTCTTTGGCACATCCGTCAAGGCGGTGGTCAACAGATTCAGGGAGGCGAAGGCGCGCTCAGCGGCTTTCAGGTCGTGCATACCTCGTCGGTCCACGCCCCCACCCGAACACAGGGGAAAGCCCGGCCCGTCCTGGTCTGCGGGCCAGAGACAGGGCCAGGTTACTAGTGTGGCCACTCGAGGCCCTCCCCCCGTGAGGAGTCGGTCTCAGAGGAGGCGTGATGCGCGGAACAGGAGGCAGGATCTGAGGGAGACGATCCAGCGCAGGCGTGGCGGCAGGCCTGGGTCGGGTACCTAGGGTCCCCTCCTGTTTTCCCCTCACGTTTGTTCGGCTGCCTACCCCTTTCCCCTCGCTAAGACTCTGGGGCTGGGCCGATGATGAGATTGGTACTCAGTCTGATGGCCCGGTATGTGAACTATATATGTTTTTAATAAAACTTTGTGTATGTGTATGTACTGTTTGTCTACCAGCTCGGCTTGGGTGAGACTTATTGCGGTATTTGAGCCCCTATTGGGTTCTACTGCCCCCAAGTGATGAGTGTAGCCAGGTCTCCCCTCGTGTTTATCCAGTGTGTCGAGACCTCCACTTGTATACCCCCATATGGGGTTAACCCCCTGGGGTCCAAACACGCGTATACGCGTTTTGTGGCAGTTTCCCAAAAGGAACTTCAATTACTCGGTCATTTCTGATTGTACAGATAAAAGCAGTACATCAATCGAATCTGTAAAGGGTCTACTTTTATTTGTATATACTCACAAAACCAAAAAAATATTGTGATTTTACAAAATAAAGAAAACATAAAGGGTGTGCTGTCTGCCGCGTTGATCTCCGTGATCTTCATTCAGAAACGCGTCATTAAAATAGACTATAACTCAGCCAATACACAACACAGAGACATGAGCAATATATCTAGAGAAAGCTTGATATCTATACTTTCAAATGAAGTAATGTAATATCGAAATCAAATATTCTGTGATAAAGTAATCCGTATGAAACCAACACGATGTCCAGTCTCTCTTGTCTGCTTCATTAGTTTTAATTAGATCACGCCCAAGAGCTATTCTCTTTTCAAATTCAAATCGTCCACGTGAGGGCGCCGCGCCAAAAGTAGACGCCCACATCACAGTAAACAAAGGAGAAAGCAGTTTCTTTTCTTTCAAGTTAGTCCTTTCTGGAAGAAGACGGGCTGTCAGGAATAAAACTTACTTCAGAAGATGAACATTATATGAGACACAGCGTGAACCAGCAGAGGAGATATTTACACAAGTAAGTTTTTTTCTTTTATTAGCCTGCTTGTTAGTTGTTACTGTGACAGAATGTGCACACATTTTACCAGTTAAGACTTTTTGCCAACTGTATTTCCTGACTACAGCAAGTGAAACATTATAAAGTATGTTTCATTTCACTGCATCTAAATGTCTCATGTCTCAGGATGTTTCGACCCCCTTTGGTCGAAAAACGCGCCGGCGCGTTTTGAGGCACGCTTTTGTAATAACGCCGAAAAGAATGTAAAATTCTCCGTCAGTTTTGATCGTACAAATACAACCAATACATCATTCGAAACTGTAGAGTGTATATTTTTATTTGTATACACTGTGCTTTTATGAAAATAAGAAAACAGACAGGGCACGCGCTCTGCCTTCACTGTCTCTGTTATATCTTTTCACTGACACATAAATGAAACAACCTAAATCTCAGTGATTACGTGCCTCACAAACATAATGCATATACTTGTAGAAAGCTTGAAATGTTTACGTTTACATAAACCAATTCAAATAAAAAACTAATATTCTCTTTTTAAGTAATCTGTATGAAAGGTAGAAGATGTATGGTTTCTCCTGTATCACTTCATTACAAACCTCACACCTGTATTTATCTTGCACTGTTTTTATTTGCACCTAACTGTTATACACCTATACACTTACCAGTCAAAGGTACTTTTTTAAAGAAAAATAATTATCTAATTTTGTGAAATAGGTTTACTATGTAAAAAAAACTGCTCACTTAAAAAAAAAACTTTTAATAATAAAAAAGTTTGGCTGGTAGTGTATGTATTTTCTCCATGTTAGCTCTGTCTTTGTCAGATCACTGTGTTGCTCACATCTACTTGTTTTCTTTGCAGTTTCTGCTGTTCCCCGTTTTCCTGTGTTCAAGTTTCCTGCGAGTGATTTGGATATTGCACCCACGACATCTTGACTTCTGTGTTGTTTATTACTTTTGTTCCTAATAAAAAGTTTAACTGCACTCACAAGTGAATCTCAAGTTATTTTACGTGATAGTTAAATATATTCAAAATACGCTTCAAACAAAATATATATTTATTTTGTCCTTTCATTTTTCCTTTATTCTTTCTGTTGTTTCCTCTTAGTCAACATCTGACTGAATGGCTCATTATGCGGCTCATTATGCAGGTCTTTGTCTTCTCAGGTGTAAATCACAGCATTATTCATGATGATTCACGCCTTCTCGCATACAGCCATTCGAAACAAAAAGTGTCTTCAAAAATGTAAATCTATATACTGTTTTGTGAAAACAAGTGAACTAGATGATTTTCACATCATTTGGTAGAAAAAAACCAAGCCTACCACATTCAATTCTCGAAAGTCCCGAGAACAAATATTCTGTATGTGTTAGATGACCTTATTTCAGTGACTCCAAAAATTTAGTTTTTCACTATGCACGCATAAACGTTGTTTTCTCAAAAACTTAAAAATGTACATTCATGCTGCTTACATATTTTTGTAGTCCAATTTGTGCTAATTACAATGTATTTAGATTTAGGATATTAATTTGTTTTTAACATACTGAAAAAAGCACAAATGTCAAGGCATGTCAAAACTTTTTCAGGGCCCCAAAACACCCTCAGACCCCAGAGGGTTAAAGGGCGCTTCACTTATAAAGCTTCTGTCCAGCCTAGCACTAAACTGGCCTATCCAAACAAACCAGGCCATAGACAAATTATCCCTTGCCCATGACCAGGATAAAGATAGGGATCTAACATTTCAGGAACTCAAAAACGAGTTGGCTGATTTGCGTGAGGACAATTTGAAGTTAAGAACTGAACTATGCAGATTGTCTTCAGATACTAAATACTTACAGTCCTTTACTGACAGTCAGGAAGCAGAGCTGAAAGAGCTGAAAACTGACGTGGCCACTCTGCAAACAGAGTTGACCCATTCCCATAAAGACATGTTAGTACAGACAGAGAGATTAAGTGCAGTAAGTACTAATCTAAATGAGACTAAAGCTGAGTTAAGGTCAGCATTGCTTGAAATTTCTGAGCTGAAAAGGCAACAAGAAATTAGATGCAAGACTTGTGATCTGCTCATGCAACAACCTTCTAACTCAAACGTTACCCAAATCCAGCATAGGGAACACTTGAGTAGAGTACGAGCTTCAGCTTCAGCGAGAACATCTGTGATGGCTAATAAAGATGGCATTACAGAACAGAGATGTGAAGTAATAGGAACAAGCATGAGTGAATTGGAGATAGACAGGCACCTCCCCCATAAACAACCTGAACCACAGAGGGTGCATACCCACTCCACCAGTTAATCATTCACAGGGACAGTCTTACCAGGAAAATGGTAACTTCTCAGCCTCTAACAGCCTCACCATGAGTGCTGGCTTCACTCACTCCTATAATGCAGCTTCTAACTCCATCCTAGGTAGAAAAGCTAGCTATTCCTTACCTGAGTCTCCTAGCACACAGCCATCTATAGACAGCCACCTGCATATTCTTAGAGAATTAGCACGTGACATAGATGTGTTTAACCCCGCAACTTCTGATAACATAGAGTTGTATTTAAAGGATGTTAATGCAGCATTGACTTACTTCCCTGAGGCAAGTATGGCTGACAAAGTCTTTCTTCTGAGAAAGACCACCACACGAACCGTCCATGGTTTCATAGATAGACAGAGCCCAGCTATCGCTAACAATTATGACGAATTGTGTAAAGCCCTTCTGTCAGAATATACTCTGTATCAGAACCCATCTGCCTCTCGTTTCTCAGCTTTCCGAATCAAGCAAGGCCGTCATGAATCTCCCAGAGAGTATTATGAGCGCTTGAGGAAAATGTATTTTGCTGGCAGAGAAGACCCCAGGGCAGGGGAGGATGTCATGTTTAAGAGTTTGTTTGTGAGTAATCTATACCCCACTGTTAGAAAACCCCTCATACTTCTGGTAGATGTTGACCGTATGTCTGCAGGAGAACTGAGGCAGCTTGCAGTGCGAGCATGGGACAGTGAGAGGGGAGACACAAATAGGAAAGACAGAGAGCCAGATACATCTGTGCTCGAACCGGGAAATGACTGTAAGGCTCCCCTGCAAATGGAAGTGTCAGAACTTCCCCAGAACAGGTTTGTCCATTTCAGCAATCTCCAGCAGAACAGCCAGAGCCCTAGGTTCTCAGGTTACAGGGGACCTAACAGTCACAGACATGGCCCTAGAAAGGAGAGCAGGCAGTGGGAAGACAGAGAGCAAAGACAGAAGAAGGGTAGAGATGGCTATGAGAATGGCCACAAACACTGTAGTAATTACAGAAGTAGGAAATCTAGAGGAACTGAGAGTAAGGATGCTGAGAACTTAGCAGAGATCCAGCACCTACTTCAAAAAGCCCTCAAGGATCTCAAGTCAGGGGAGAACACCTTCACTGACAGAGACCTGGTCTTCTCAGCATAACCAGGTTGGGGCCCCTCCCTCTCCACCTAACATCAGAGTGTTGACAAGAGACATGGGGAAAGGGGGGGTACCCCGTAATTGAACAAGGTCTATCCGTGTCAGCAGACACCCAGTCCTTGTATCACATCAGACATCACCTTCAACCAAAGAAGGGTTCTTTACTTTCCACTTCAGTTTGTTTCTAGTTTAGACTTTTCAGTCAGCATTATAACCTACAAGGTTATAATTTTATATGCCCATGACAATCCCTTTGGATGTCAGGTAAAGGGGCGTCAAGCCCCTATGAGACTACTGATCAACTAGTTTACTTGCCACATGTAAAGTAAAACATTGCAGATCACAGTCAGTGTTGTTCTAATTTGTTGTTGTCAGTTCTAACCAATCTCCCTTATAAGGCATCCCTCCAAAGAGAGGTGTAATTGATTGGATCTGTGAGGCAGCCCTCTGGAGGCAGCTGCAGATTTTAGTCAGGACACTCAAATTTACAACCTCCACTGCTGGTCAATATACAGCCCCTTGAGTTGCACCATTCACCGGGTAGCCAGGATAATGAATGTCATACAACATGACCACTCTCATTATTTGGTCTGTATATTAATGCAATATATATACTTATGATTTGAGTGAGCTTTGCTCCTGATAATTAGACAATATAAATAATCTTGTCATATGTGGTACCAAGAGAACAAGTTTAGGATTCTCTATTCAGGCATTGCAGGGAATTATGTAAACATTGCAGGTGCACGTGGCTTACAGCTTCAGGAATGCCATACCAAATTATGTCAATCCAGACACTTAAGGAATTGGTTTCCTGCTAAATCTGCTCAAACAGTTTTGATGTTTACTCTTACCTTGATACTTTCTTTAGAGATCTTAAACATAGCCTTTAAATTATCTTTAGGACAAATTTTTCCTTACACCCATAAGAACCTTCTCTAGAATACTTCTAACCTGTTTAGAAATGATTCTAATGACCCTTTCATTTAGTTAATTTAGCTCTAATTAGAACATATTGAGCCAAATTGTACTTGAATGCCAATGGTCAGATGGAGGAGGCGAGGTGTGTGTGTTTTGTTCCTGCTGTTCCTTTTAGTGCATCGCCCAGACCAACGACTTCAGGTCCTCGATCAAGCCGATCAGGGGGGATGTAGTGGAACGAGCATTCCAGGGCCCAGTTTATGGCGAGGGCCCCTCCCTGACCACAATAGTGGACAAAGGTTTGCTACATTTTGATTGGATCTTGGTGGACTAACATAAGCAAACTGTCCAACACCATCAACTGCCAGACACCTCTTAGAGGGCAAGAAGAGACCTTTGGTACAAAAACTCGGGAAGGACGGAACTTCCTATTGGCCAAGACACAGTTTCTGCCCTTCACCCACCTTAAGACTGTTCACTAAGGTTTGGTCCTGTGATGGCCATAAAAATTCCTTAGGATCTCCAGACGCAGCAGCAGTGGGTGAAACAAAGAGAGATCACAACGATTCATCCAAATCCATTCAGAACTATGTTTTCAAACCTTGAACTGATGCGAACCATATAGTGTTGCTTTCGTCAACGAAAATTATGACTAAATATCGTCGTCAACGAACGTTTATCACATGACGAAAACGAGACGAAACGAAACGAAAATGCTGGTCATGTGACGATGACTATAATAAAATGTATAATGCAATATCGTTGACGAATAAAAACGAGACTAAATGTGGTTTACAAAATAAAAACTATGCTAAAATGTCTCTTCATTTTCGGCGACGAAAACGAGACGAAACGAAATGTTATAACGTCAAATTGATGTGCGCATGCCCAGTAGCCAGAGCTGTATCCCTTCTAGCCTAAACCACAGGCGACGTCACTTTCTCAAGCCACACTCGCGGCTACAAACAAAGTTAGGTTTGACACAGAGAAAGGGACCGATGGTCAGCTGTGGTTTGTCTTTGGGAGAAAAAGAAGAAACAACTCATACATTTTTTCCTACTTTTTAGAAGTGATGGGAAAATTAAGCTTTTCGAAGCACCAAAGCGTTCCCCTCAACTGTATCTAAAAAGCTTCATTGCTCGAAGCTTTTCAACACGTTGCACACTAATGACATCTTGTGGTCAAAGGTGGAAAACGTTTCTTTTGCGTCCCAGATGTCAAAGCGATTTTTAGACCGTTTCATAAAATGCATCAATATGTGCTACGAAAACCATAAGAAATATTTTACTTACACAAATTAATTAATCTGTAAAGAAACTTATAAAAGTACAAGCATGATTTGTGTAGCCATAGAGGATCAAAGTAAATTAAGAATATTGTTAAATTGATTAATATTATTATTAATTAGAAGTGCTTTTGAAGCGGGAATTACTACAAAATGAACATGCACAAAACTACATGTACATATGTATTCGTATTATGATTTATTCTTAATAAAGAAGTGAATGACACTTGAAACCTGCGCAAGGGGTTCGTGTTATTTGAATCAGAATTCAAAGCAGTCACGTTTGTTGAACTTGAATGTATATATATATATATAATTTTTTCTGGCATTGTCATGTGATGCTATTTTATTTTATTTATTGTTTTTATTTATTTTATTTCAATTTATGTGTGTGTATAAAATAAATGTCGTAATTTCAAATTAGAGCATCTTCCATGTTTGGAATGGATGTATTCTTGAGCTTATAAGGTAAGGTTGAAATGGGTTTGGCTAAAAGAAAACTTTGGTTTTGTCTATACTATAGGTACTTATACTATATTGACTGGGTTAAATAATTTTGCGTCGACTAAAACTAGACTAAAATGTCATCAGTTTTCGTCGACTAAAACTAGACGAAAATAGTCATGGGTAATTCTGACTAAAATAAGACTAAAATTCTCAGACTTTTAGTCGACTAAAACTTGACTAGACTAAAAAGAGTATGAACGTGACTAAAACTAATAAAAACTAAAATGACAGCTTCACACAAAGACTAGACTAAAACTAAAATTAAAATTGGCCGCCAAAAACAACACTAGAACCATAACACACACATCATATACTTATTCATAGAAATAAGTATTCTCACTGACAGCAACGTGTAGTGCAACATCTTACATAACCTCAGCTGTTAAGGGACAAATGAATGCATGCATGACAGTTCAATCTTTTCCCATCATGTTTGGACTTAATGTGTTCATAACAATGCCAAATGATTTCTGATTGTGTTTTGGAAAGTGAGAAATGCACCAGTAAAACATTATTGACACTTTTCTAACTCTGTGTTTGGACTATGCAAATGACTTCCACAAGAGGAAAGAAGGGTGGGCTACCCCATGTCCCCCCGCTCTGATGGAACCAGCCAATCACAGCATGGAAATGGAGAAGCACCAAATTGCAATCTCCTCCTCATCGGAAAGGTATAAAGGTACCTCTCCAAAAGACACTCCTTGTTCTGAGTCTGCAGCCTGTGAAGGAAGAGACACTAACAAAGCACCAAAGTTCTGAGTCTGTAGCCCGTTACAGGGAAGGCAGCAACAGATAACAAAGTACTGAGTCTGAGTCCCATCGGGGAAAGACATAGCAGTTACATCATTTCTGAGTCTTAGGCCGCAAGGGTGAGACAGTAACAGATCAAACTTCTTTCTGAGTCTGCGGCCCGTTACAGGGAAGGCAGCTACAGATACCTCCATTCTGAGTCTCTAGCTCTACAAGAGAGAGACACTAACAGACACAACCATTCTGAGCCTACTGTCCAGAGAGACAGAAACAGACGCTCCACGCTTCGAGTCTCCAGCTTTGAGGCAGCAGCAGATACGACCACGTTCTGTCTGTGAAGAAAGGGATATTTTCCATGTTCAGAGTCTTCATCCAGCGAGGCAACAACAGATGCAGCACGTCCTAAGTCTCCATCCGAGAGAGAAAGCGGATTGAACAAGTTCTGAGTCTCTAGCCAAGAGAGGCAGAAGACCAACAGACATTTGCAACAAGGTTAAGCTCCAGCGAGCAAACCTTCACTTCAGGTACCTTTGCTTGCGTGTTCCAAGCTAAGGGCCTTCAGCACCTACACCAGGGCCACATCTGCGTGCTCCAGATCTTAGGACCCTTAGGTGCTCCAGGAGATCAGCATCCTACAGCGCTTCATGCTCAAGGCTGTCGAAACGGATTCCTGCTCCTTTTCCCACTGACTGCTCCCCGCACAACCAGTGGAAGAATTCACCGCCACCGGACTGCTCAACCAACCACAGAGAACGTAAATATCACTTCCAAACCTCTTCCAGAGACCTTGGCATTGTTGTGTATTATCAGTATATGATCTTTCTAATTTACATTAGATATTGTATAGCTGATTGCAGTTGATAACAAATAATAGCTCATTTATTTGTTTGATGCATACTAAGGTTCTTTACCTTATTTGTTTCAGAGTAGCAACAGTTTATCTTTCCATAAGATAACAAAGCTATGACATAGCAACACCCAACTGAGTCACATTTTATGCATCTTATGCACTTTATTCCTTTTGCATTTATTGTATTCGTTTAATAGTTGATTACTCTTGTCTATCATTTGTTAATAAATTTATTTTATTACACTTGTGTCTTCCTTGTGTTGATAATACAGTGAGAGGTTCTACAAGCTAGATATCCCACCAATCTTTCTTACGTGATGTACTCATAACCGCACATTAAGTGACATGTGATCCAAGAATCATAACGTCATCGGTGATACGAGTACCCATCACTACACTATTTCGCCTTCCTAGTGGGCGAAAGCAGAACTCACTACATAACTGGCATCCCTAGGTGGGCCAAGTTAAAATGAGTTGAGTCTCCTGTAAAATTCACTACAGTGACCCTGGACAAAAAAAGGCTTACATATAGACTAATGTTGTTATTGTTTAGTTTTTAATAGAAACATGTTTTTACTGTTAATATACGTGAGGCAAAATATTTTAGAATGAAGGATAAATTAAAATTCATAGCATTTGCGTATTTGAAGGTTTCTATTAGATCAGTGGTTCTCAACCTTTTTTGGTCCAGTGCCCCCCTACCCATTTTTCAGGTCCCTCACCGCCCCCATCAAATAAATCATAGTCTAATTGTCCTCAATGAATATTAAAATTGATTATTATTAGTATTTTGTGTTTATAATAGGACTGTTATTATATTTATAGCAATTCAAATGTATGGGGTCATTACAATTTTAACGTAATTAATTTAAGGATGCATTGAATTGATCAAAAAAGTGACGTCCTTTTTTTTTTTTTACAGTAAATTATATATATATAAAAAACATTAATAACATTCATTTGCAGTTTTTAAGGAAATTGGTGATTTTCATTGCTACAGCTTCAGTGTTGTTGTGATGCTGATATACTTTATTGCCCCAGATTTAAAAGGACATTTTTTCATAAGTGATTTTAGTTTGTTCTTCCATTTCTGGAACTCTTGAAAACCCTTTTTACTGCTGTGATATGTTTGGATATTTTCAATTAGCTTTCAGTAAAAAAAAAATAAAAAATAAAAATATCCCTTGGAAAATACCCTACTTTTTGAGAATATTTTTTTTTTCTGAGATAGTAGACATGGTTCATTTTGTGGGTAATACCACATTTACACATGCAAATGGAAGAAATGTAAACTCTACTTTACTATATTTCACAATTTTTTTAATATTTCAAAGTTTGCTTACAAATACCTTAAAGAAAACTAAGTACAACACTAAAAGTTGGGACGTTTTGTAAAATGATAAAATCTATGATTTGTTAATTCTATTTAACATTTATTTAATTGACAACATTACAAAGAAAATATTTCCAAAGTTTTCACTGACCAACTTACATGTATTTTATAAAATATAAACATTTTTTTAAGTCACAAAAGTGCAACACACTCCAAAACAATTGGGACAGAAGAAAAATAAAAGTGAAAAGGTTATAGAATAAGCTAAACTGTTTTGAAACAGTTGACAGGAGGCAGGTGAATTGGTAATAGGTGAGGGGATCATCTTTGGGTATAAAAGGAGCTTCTCAGTCTTTGCAAGCAAAGCTAGATCATGGCTCAAAATTTGTTTATATTAACAAAAATATGTTGGCCAGTGTAAACATTGGAATTTGTTTCTTTGTACCTCAGACAATTAAATAAATGTTAAAGAGAACAAATTACATATTCTTGATTTTAAAATATATTCAATTAAAAATGCTTTTTTTAAATGGTATATTTAAAAAAACAAAAACAAATGCAACCTTTGTTCATTCATCCATTAAAAAATCTTATTTGTCTTTTTTTAATAGTAATGTATATTTTATTTATAATATATAGGCTATTTTAAAAGCATGTAACCTATCTAAACCCAAATATAACAGCCCACATTAGCCCGTACATAATTTAATTTCAAATATATGTAATTGAATGCCACATGACATTCATGACATATTTGATTTGACTGGGCTTGAAATATCATTATCATTAGTTTCCCAAGGAGCAAAAAAGCAACGTGCAGTAAAAATTAGGCTGGGCTATTATTTGTGAGATTTGAATACATTCTTTAAAAATTTGGCATTTAAATCATTTGGCAAACAAAAAGCTTTCATATTATTTTTTTTTTCCTAAACAAGAAAAAGCATCTCATGCTTGACCGTGACTATTGTTGTAAACTAGCAGCCAGCTAACACTTAAGGTCATTGCACACATTGAGTCCAAATTTTTTGCACGTTAAAAAATAAATACCTCACGTTATGTTATCACACTTGCACACTGCCTCCAAAATTTTCGTCCGTCATAAAAAATTTCAGATCGGGTTTGATTTTTTGCGTTTTTCGCATCTGTAGCAAGCATTTTGAGAGGTGTTTTGACAATTCAGAGCCACCGTACAAGCGAACGCCAAAATCCAGAATTGCATGCGTCTGTCAAATTCATTCACTTTGTCCCGCAGCACAAAGCACTGGAAAGCTCCTTGTACCGATACGCTGAGTTTCTTCTTTATATTATGTGGCTCCAGTAATGCTAGCATCAAAGATTACTGACATCCTGAAATAAACTTTGAATCACCCGGGATAATCCCGCAGTTTATTAATAAGGAGGTGCGCCTTAAAAGTATTCCCTCACTCCTCTGTATCTGTTTCTCTTTTTAAGAAGAGAGTGGACAACATCGTTCTATTTCGTCTAACCTTAACACTGCTACAAGTTGCGTTAAAGCACGTAGATCCCGTTATAATGAGTCATTCAGCAACTGAGCGCGAGCGCTACAGTGAACGTATTCCGCGCGCTTATGCTGGAGACAAGTTGACAAATAGATATAAAAAGTGCGCTTTGATGCATCCAGTGTAGAAATGGCATTAGGATGTGGCAGACCATTTTCTTCTGCAAGTTTCAGCTCAAACATATTCGGTTTAAACTCGTCTTAACCAAACGCCCCCCAAAACCACCTCAGCGCCCCCCTTTCAAAATGATTGCTTTCAGCGCCCCCCGATGCTCTCCCAACGCCCCCTGGGGGGCGGTACCGCCCCCATTGAGAAACACTGTATTAGATGATTTGGTGTAAACGATATATTATGCGACTATGCATTACTTTACGGAGAGCTTACGAAATACTAGCTAAGTCCTGCCTTACAAACAACTGGTGCAACCAAATAATGTATAGATTTAGTTACAAACTAGCTAGTAGTTACTAAGCCTCTAGTGTGGACTTAACGTTTGCCTTACAAACAACTGGTGCAACCAAATAATGTATAGATTTAGTTACAAACTAGCTAGTAGTTACTAAGCATCTAGTGTGGACTTAACGTTTCAATTTAAGTAAAAACTTACAAATGGCTGGTGCAACCCTACCCAGGATATCCTGAGCATTGACCCAAGACCTCTCCTCCAGTCTATATCCCTCCCAGTCAACGAGGTACTAGAGTACCCGGCCCCGGCGTACCCGGCCCCGGCGTAGGGAGTTGAGGATTTCTCGAACCTAGTAAGCCTCCTCGCCTACCACGATAATGGGAGGGGTGCTCTTGTTCTCGGCCTCCTCCAGGTCCTCCACTCCTCTCTGAGCACCAGCAGGCTTAAGCAGCGAGACATGAAATGTGGGTGAGATACGATAATTAATATAATTTTTTGCATGGGAGTCAGAGACGAAGATCCCTTGAGGAGAACCAGACCCATTGTCCAGGAGTGTATGCAGGACTCTAAGCCTGTTCTCTGACCCTGCGAATGGCTAGTTGTTGGCATATAGCAGACCAGACGCGAGAGGTGAACTGCAGACCCCGCTCCGAAACAATGTCCTCGGGAAGCCCATAGAAGCGGAATACCTGTTCCCGGAGTGCTTTATCGGTCTCAAAGGCAGTGGGGAGTTTAACAAGGAGTATCAGACGGCATGCCTTGGAGAAACAATCAATGACTGTGAGGATGGTGGTAAAGTTTCTGAAGCTAGGAAGCAGATGTGTGACCAAGGGCGTAGAGGAACTGGGAGTGTTTGAAAGAGGCCTGCTGGACATTGATGGGAGTATTTGGAGATGTTACATATGGTGCAGTGATGAACAAAGTCGGAAGTGTCATGTTGAAGGGTCGGCCACCAAACACAATTGGACATGAGGTGGGTGGTGGCATTGATTCTGGGGTGACCTGCACTGGGGGAATTATGAACCTATTGCATTATACGCCGACAAAGGTTATGAGGTATGTAGGAGCGTTCAGGAGGGCATTCTGGCGGTGGAGGTTCTGTGTTCTGTGCTTCCGTGATCTCACTCATGATATCCCACTGGACAGGACTGAGGATGAAACTGCCTTTCCATGTATATATTGTGGCGGGAGGGACGAACGACAGACACAGTGGGTGTGGCGTCAGGCCTCGGAGAGGCTTTTATTAAACAGAAAATAAAAAGGGAAAGTGTCCAAACGGGAAATAATAGTGTCCAAAATAAACAGGGGAATCTGGTGTCCTCATGTGAAGGGATATCGTGAAGGAGGGCAGTGTTCGGTAGGGAAGGGTCCAGGAAAGGGGCGGAGTCCGGCGGCCGCACACGCTCCCCCGCTTGGGACCGGGGTGCTAGGGGGCGGCGGCATCTCCTGCGGCTTCAACCTCCTTCTGAGCTTTCACGTTGCTTCTTGGGGGAATTCGGCCCGGCATCCTGGCACGTCGGCCATCAGTAGTGCGGTTCTCGGCCAGACCGCGAGTCCAGCGGCTTATCCTCGGCAGCGCTGGTTCCATCTTCACCCCTTCCTGGACCCGCGAGGACACCAGCGTGCATGCACGGGGGAAGAGACCGGTCTCCTGAGGAGAGGCGCGCTCGGGATTTAAACAGCGGCGGTGATGAGGCTTCATTTCCTTCACGTGTCCTCATCACACGCCGCCAGCCCGAGCCGATTACTCGCCCCTCCTCTCCCCTACACACCCACTCCCGTCGGGAGCCTGGAGAAGGGCGGCGAATAAGGGACGGGGTGGTGATGATAATTAGGGGGGAGGCAGCCGACTCGTCACATTCCCCCCCCCCAAGCGACATCCCCGTCCTCAGGTCGCCGCCCACGCAGGAGTGCTACCTTCCTCATCCAGGCTCCAGCGGTCGGAGTGGGCGGGGATTCCTCTCCAAGGAAACGCTCCCTCTCGCAGCGCACCGGAACAGGGACAGAAAAAACGGTATTAGCCGACAGCCTCAACCAACCGCAGGATAAGTGACTAACTGAAACATCACTTACCCTTCTTGCGGCTGGGAGGCCGTCTCCGTCGTTTCTCCGTCCCTGTCCGGGTTTTCACGAACTTTTGCGAGCGAGAGGGGATGACGTCATCAGGTGTTGCCCACTGCGCTGTCTAAGCCCCGCCTTGCCCGCATTCTCCACCACTGTGGCGGGAGGGACGAACGACAGACACAGTGGGTGTGGCGTCAGGCCACGGAGAGGCTTTTATTAAACAGAAAATAAAAAGGGAAAGTGTCCAAACGGGAAATAATAGTGTCCAAAATAAACAGGGGAATCTGGTGTCCTCGTGTGAAGGGATATCGTGAAGGAGGGCAGTGTTCGGTAGGGAAGGGTCCAGGAAAGGGGCGGAGTCCGGCGGCCGCACACGCTCCCCCGCTTGGGACCGGGGTGCTAGGGGGCGGCGGCATCTCCTGCGGCTTCAACCTTCTTCTGAGCTTTTAACGGTGCTTCTTGGGGGAATTCGGCCCGGCATCCTGGCCCGTCGGCCATCAGTAGTGCGGTTCTCTGCCGGACCGCGAGTCCAGCGGCTTATCCTCGGCAGCGCTGGTTCCATCTTCACCCCTTCCTGGACCCGCGAGGACACCAGCGTGCATGCACGGGGGAAGAGACCGGTCCCCTGAGGAGAAGCGCGCTCGGGATTTAAACAGCGGCGGCGATGAGGCTTCATTTCCTTCACGTGTCCTCATCACACGCCGCCAGCCCGAGCCGATTACTCGCCCCTCCTCTCCCCTACACACCCACTCCCGTCGGGAGCCTGGAGAAGAGCGGCGAATAAGGGACGGGGTGGTGATGATAATTAGGGGAGAGGCAGCCGACTCGTCACAATATGCATCTAAATTATGCTAAAAGGACTTATGAGCAACTAATAATTTCTATGCATAACTTCCTATCATTTATGTAACTCCCACATTTGTCTATTTGTTCTAATCACTCGTTGTGTATGTCCTTTTTAATAACTATTGAATATCTTAAGGGTTTATATTTGTGTTTGGTATGCCTGAGCTTGAAATTGCATTATTGAAATGTTTCTATCATTCGATTCTTTGTAAAATGTATTATATTCTTGTTATAGAAATCATGTCAAAATTATACTCTGGTATAATTAGATAACATGCTGATTTATGTTTTGGTTGTTCAGGTCTAAGCAATTGTACATATTGCTATAAATTTTTACGATTTCATATTTTCACTCTTCTAAACTCATTCTTTCTTCACTTTCTCTCTTCTGGAAACTGTGTGAATGCGTGTGTTTATGTTTAGATTAGTTTGTGTCTTAGATTTATCGAATAAAGTCTTACTTTTAATAGAAAAGAAAAGTATCTTGTGTTTTGTGCTTACAAGTTAATGTCTTAAACTGCCGATCTTGTTACTGTGCTAATAAATATTGTTTCACTATATTCTGGATAGTAATATCCATTGCAGAGTTGATGTTATATGGCTCGTTCCATGAATCACGCAGACTTAGTGAACAGCTGTAGAATAACAATTCTGTTCAAATTCCTGCTAATGTTGCCCCAGCCTGGCAATGTGCCCAAGGCTCCCACTACTCCCTTCAGGGACCAGGTGGTAAGCCTGCAAGCGCTGCCCCCGGAGGAGGCAGGCCCAGACCAAGCTTTGCTTTGTCCCGTCTGAGACCTAAGATTGTACGTTGATTGGCCAGCAGAAGGGGAATGCCGTCTCCAAGCAGAGGATGGCCCACTGGATAGTGGATGCCTTCACCCTGGCTTACCAGGCACAGGGTGTGCCCTGCCCATTGACATTGGTACAAACTGCTGGTTTCGTCTTGGCAGAGGAGAACTGGTCCCCCGACTGAGCCTGGTTTCTCCCAAGGTTTTTTCTCCATTTCTGTCACCTGTGGAGTTTTGGTTCCTTGCCACTGTCGCCTCTGGCTTGCTTAGTTGGGGACACTTTCCAGCGATATTGTATATTTGAACTGAACTGGATGATGATATCACTGAATTCATTGATGAACTGCCTTTAACTGACAATTGATTGTTTACAATAATGTGTTACTTACACACTATTGTCCTGTTTAAATACTGTGAAGTTGCTTTGACACAATCTGTATTGTTAAAAGTGCTATATTAATAAAGGTGACTCGACTTGACTTGACTTGGCTTGCCCACTCAACTATAAGTGTTGCATCCTCCTGGGCACTGGCTTGTGGCACCTTGCTGACAGATATCTGTAGAGCTGCGGGCTGGGCAACCCCTAACATGTTTGCTAGATTCTATAGCCTTTGTGTAGAGCCGGTATCCTCCTGTGTTCTCACCTCACCACTGAGTGGCCCCGGCTCGGGTCATCTTGCTAAAACCGCTCCAGAGTTTCCATACAGCAGACCCTGTCAAGCTCCTCTGTCCCCTTGGCAGACATAGCAGAGCGTCCGGCTCCAGGCCTCACTTAATGAATTCTTGAGAACCGGTAAAGAGGCTGGGTTCCATATGAGAGACCTAAATGGATCCCATATGTGTAAAATTCCAAAGAATAGCCTCAGAGGCTGTGTTTCCCCTGGCAGACCATCTGCCATTTACCAGAGGGTTCAATCACCTTCAATCTTCCATATCTTCCTGAAAAATTAGTCATATGTGTAAATGCTTCCAAAACCTCCTACGGTAAGGATGGGGCACTGCACATTCCCAGTGCTCCAGCCTCACTGATGTGGGTAGTGCTATGATATACGGTGAATGGTATTTTCCACTAAGGGGGCGCAGGAGGCTCGCACAGGACACTGGAGGGGGGCAGCAGCCGTGGCGTTTTGGTAGGGATCCCAATCCATGTGCCCGTCTGATGGGTAAGGTCTCTGTAACGTATGTAACCCTCATTCCCTGAAGGAGGGAACAGAGACGTGACGTCCTTTTGCCATAGCTGCTGTACCACCGCTGAGCACCGGGTCCAGCTCGGCTCCTCAGCGAATACCTGACTATGTGCTGCACCTGGTATTTATACTCAAGCTGTGATCAGCGGAAGCTGGATACAATCATAGCATGCCGACTGGCAATTAGCTTGTTTAGGGAATGAGGGTTACATACGTAACCAAGACATTCTAGAAACAAGCCAGCAGGGTGGTTCATAGAGAACCTATTTCCCCCTCTGGCCATTTTCCTGGTTGCATTTGCACTAGCAGAATTGATGATAATGGAGATTTACGAGATTGAAAGAGCAAAAAAAAAAATCTGTCTAAAGCTTCTATAACAACTTCCAGTGTTACATATCAAGGCAGAGAAAAGAATGCAACGATGCAAACAGCTAGCTGATGACATTATTGTTTCATGTTCATGGACAAAATATTTTTACATGGCTTTTTAAAAATGCTGGGTAGCTGGTGTTTTTTATGCATTTGGCCAATCAGCATACACTTACGTCACTGATAGTTCTATAAAACTGTGTTAGACCCTAGTCTGAAGTAGGAGCTAATTTAGTTCCCCCAAATGCAGTTTTTATAACATTATCAGATAAGAAAGATTGTTGGGATATCTAACTTGTACAACCTCTCAAAACAAGGAAAACACAAGTGTAGTAAAATACATTTTATTAACAAAACATAGGCAACAGTAATCAACAACTACTAAAGGAATATCATGAATGAAAAGGAATAAAGTGCATAAGATGCATAAAATGCAAGTGATCAGTTGGGTGTTGCTATGGCAGAATGACATTATCTTATGAAAAGATAAACTGAACTGAAAACATATACAAATAATATACTACAGTCAAGGTCTCTGAAAGAGGTTTAGATAACTGATATTTACACTCTCTGTGGTCGAGTGAGAAGTCTGGTGGTGGTGCCGCCTTCTTCCACTGGTTGTGCTGGTAACAATGCAGTGGGGAAGAGAGCAGGAATCCATTTCATCAGCCTTGAACACAAAGTGCTGTAGGATGCTGATCTCCTGGAGCAACAAACGCTACTTTGCCCATATCTCTAAATGGCAATATATCTTTGGTAAAAATGAACATACTCCCAAATATTAATGATGATTAATGAGTTGTAGTCTTCATCTCCACAGCTGATGCAATCCGATGGGGCTTGGTCAAGAATCATGTTAATGAATTAAAGATAAATAAATTAAAGATTTATTAAAGTCACTGTAGTATGAAGCAGGGTGGGGCTGAAAGCCATTAAAAGCGAAAAGAGGCCGCTGGAGCGAGTGCAAAAAAAAGATGAGCGTGACACGCGGCTCGAAAGCAGCAGAGCTTTTATTATGCCACAGTCGACTACTTCCATTTTTTCCAGTCATGCGTATGTGAGGTAAAACAGCGCTATTTTATCATACTAGGTACATATGAGTGTGTTGAAAAGTTGTGTTATAATGCTACTCGGTGCGTTCGTGACCTGTCTAATAAAACACATAACATATTAAAGCGTATTCTGTGTTTCCATGTTTTCTACAAAATGTTGTCTTCGGCAGGTGACACAATGACACGGTCCGTTACACTATTTAAATAGCTTATTTCTCTGGATTTAAACATTCTTGAAAACATTTATAATAAGTCAGGGATAACAAGTCAACAAAATATATATAACAAGTCAACAAAACATATATGTAACAATTTGCAAACTTGATTTAAATGTAGAGCAGACTTGGTCATAACCAGGCAGGAGACTGAGCAACAGCGTACAGATCAGAGGCTAGACACAAGAGTCATAAATGGTCAAATAAAAAGGCTATTGTTACGTTTATTTTGGGGAAAAAGTTACATATTGTCACAGTTCTGTCTGTTTTGTCATTGTTTTTTCCCATTTGTCTTCCCCCTGTCATTTTGTGATCATTTGGTTTAGCCCTCGTTTGTGTATCACCGTCACCTGTGTTTGATTAGATCGTCATCTGTATCACCTGTGTCTTATGATTAGTATGTCTTTAAAAGTCTGTCTGTGAGTTCAGTTCCCTGTCGGTCTTTAACGTTATTTTGATGTGTGTGAAAGCCCTCTGTGTTCCTGCCTGTTCCAGCCTTGTTCATCTTGGAGAATTCTATTAAATATATTGTTAATTGTTAATCTAGTCTATCGTCTCGTCTCGTCCTGCACACACCCCTAACAGAAAGACCGACCGACAACAGTTTATCCGGCACCTTTCCCTGCATTTCTTTTCCGTTTTTTGTATCAGTGTTTTATTTATTTATTTATTTTTTTCCCTCATGGATGACCCTGCCGTCCTCATCATCCTCCTGAAGCAGGGGAACCGCTCTCTCGAGGACCACACCAGAGACTTTGTGTTCATCGCCCCGTTAACGCACTACCCGGACAGCTGCCTATGCACGTTCTTCCACAACGGACTTAATGACACCATCAAGAGGCAGCTGTCCGGGGAGGGTCCTCGAGAGAGCCTCGCCGGATACATCGAGTGGGTGCTGGCGTCCTGTGGATCTCCCTGGACTGTCGGCTTTGTCGAGGAGGACGTCAGCCCCGCTCATGACCCAGAGAGCAGCCAATCATCGCTCCGACATGCAGAGCGAGAACCCGAGCGCACCGCGGATGAGGGATTAGAGCCGCGAGCGACAGAACCGGAGTCCTCTCCGGCTGATCAGGTGCGTGAGCCGGATTCTACATCTGCGACGGTGGATTGCGACGTGGAGCAAGTGAGGGAAATGGAGAGCCCTGCCCACTGCAACACCACTGGGGGTGAGATGGAAAACTCTGGGGACTTAATCGACTTCTTCTCCGAAGTTTTGGTGCACGAATCATGTGATTTAATAGACTTTTTCACGGAGCCACTGGCTGCCATAAACTTCCCACCCACCCCGCCCTCTTCTGTCTGAATCTGCCTGGTCCCCGCTGGTTCCGCCCAGCCGTCCTGAGTCCCCGCTGGTTCCACCCAGCCGTCCGAAGTTTCCCAGGTCATCAGTCAGTCCCCTTGCTCACCCTCAGCCCACCATCTATGCAGTGGGCTCGCCGCAGGGATGCCAGCTCACATCGGTGGCACGGCTGGAGGTTCCCTCAGCTCCGCCTCCAGCCTCCGAGCCCAGATCTCCACCTCGGCCCTCCGACCCTGCGGTTCCACCACGGCTCTCTACGCCCTCAGCTCCACCGTCGCCCGTCGGCCCACCAGCTCCACCGGGCTCCATCGTCCTTCCGGCTCCGCCTTGGTCAGTCGTCGACCATCCGCCGCCTCGGGACTCCACTCCTCTGGCTTCGCCTCGTCCCTCTGTCCCTCCGGCTCTGTCAGGCTCCTCCTTCCCGTCCCGTCCCGCCTCCTATGTCCTCTGTCGCTCCGGCTCCGCCGCGGACCTCTGGAACTCCGCCTCCGCCTCGGTCTCCAGAGCCTAAAGTTCCACCTTGGCCCTCCGGATCCGCGGTGTCGCCCTGGTCCGTCGGCTCCATCTCCGCCTCGGGTTCCTTCACCAGCTGCTCTGCCTCTGTCGGTCGGACCCCTGGAGTCGGCGGTCATCCCTCCACCATGGCTCCTCCCTCCGTCGGCTCCACCGTGGGCTGTCATCCTGGCTGCAATCTGGGTCCTGCTCTCCTGCTTCAGGTCCCTCCTGTTTCCTACCTGGCTCCTCCCACCGTCGTCGCCCCCTTGGACTGTCTTTTTTGCCCTCTGGACTTATGTTTTGGTCCCCCTCCTTCGGTTGCGTCCTCCGCCGAAGCCCCCTCCCTCATGGACTCGATGTTTCTGGTTTGCCGCCCCTCTCTTTTTTTTCTATGGTGCGAGGACGCACCTACTCAGAGGGGGGCGTAATGTCACAGTTCTGTCTGTTTTGTCATTGGGTTTTTCCCATTTGTCTTCCCCCTGTCATTTTGTGATCATTTGGTTTAGCCCTCGTTTGTATTACCGTCACCTGTGTTTGATTAGATCGTCATCTGTATCACCTGTGTCTTATGATTAGTATGTCTTTAAAAGTCTGTCTGTGAGTTCAGTTCCCTGTTGGTCTTTAACGTTATTTTGATGTGTGTGAAAGCCCTCTGTGTTCTTGCCTGTTCCAGCCTTGTTCATCTTGGAGAATTCTATTAAATCTATTGTTAATCTAGTCTATCGTCTCGTCCTGCACACACCCCTAACACATATAGCCCCTTTAAAATAAAATAAAAAAAAGTACTGTAATACAATTTTGGTCCAGGGTCATGAGCAGGCTGTCCTTGAACTAAGCATTACCTTATAACAGTGGTCTCAAACTCAATTCCTGGAGGGCCACAGCTCTGCACAGTTTAGCTCCAACCAGCTCCAACTCACACCTGCTTAGTTTCTAGTTACCCTGAAGAGCTTGATTAGCTCAATCAGGTGTCTTTGATTAGGGTTGGAGCTAAACTGTGCAGAGCTGTGGCCCTCCAGGAATTGAGTTTGAGACCAGTGCCTTATAACATTCAGAACTTAATATAACTTACATGGCTTACAACCTATGTTAGTTTATGATAATTACTTATCTTACCATAATTTATATTCCACTGCCTTTAAATTGTCTTTTACTTTTTTTCTTTTTGTCTTTGTCTTTACACTGTGTCAGTAATTTGTATTTAGATTTTTTTTTTTTTTTTTTTTTGCCTTGGGGAGAAAAACAAAAACAAACAATGAATGCTGTTTCCAGATCCAAGCCTCCACTCCATTTCATGTGACAATGTGCACTGTAAGTCTCTGAGATCCTGAATACCAACATTTGCTTTCTGAGAGAAATAACCCAAGGACATTCCTGGTTAGAAATAAAATTGTAAAAGTGCAGGTACAACTAAACCTTGTATTTCTAAAGTAGAGATCGGAAACTTATTAGATGATGAGACCAAAACCGATGGATGTACTGCAAGTCTGAAAGACCTTCATTCTGAGGAAAAAAAAGAAACAGAGCATGTATAGTGCTTTACGGAGGTCTTGGGGCAATTAAAGTGTGATTCTGGTTACTGCTTGTTTTCTCCTTTAGTGAATGGAGCAGGTCTTTGAAGTGGCAAGTCTAAACAAAATCGTGTGGATTTAATCGTGGCCAAATCAAACAAATATCTCACCTGTTTTTGCTATAGAAAGGAAAATGTTGCCTCTATAACTTGTTTACGCAGACTACAGCTAAAACTCTAAATGGCAAAGAAAACATAATTATGTTGTCAAGTTATTGTTGTTTATAAAAGCATATAAAGAACTTGCTATATCGTCCAATTTTCACTTGTCAAAAATGGTCACTGATGGGTGTTTCAACAAGGGGTGAATTCACAGCCCAAAGCCAGAACAGGTATAGACAAAAGAGAAAATACCACCCTGACAAATTAAACAAACTCTATGACAGTGAACAGACGGTTACTTTATACCGCAATCCTAGTTGGCTCACCTAAACTTCAATCCAAATAATTGCACATTACAGTGGACACATGTGTGCCAACCTTAGTCTTATAGAAAAGCACTTGCTCAATTTGTCTTTCAAGGTGCAAAACCATAAAATCAAACTAGGGAAATGGGTTGGTTTGGAGGGAGGTATACCAACACAATTGATGAAGGTGTTATAAGAAGGACACAAAAAAAAAAGAAAGAAAGATTTTCTTGACTTTTGGTGCCATTAGTGGTATGATATGCATTGTTATGAAACATCACATCAATCTATCCTGCATCTTGGAACACCAAAAATATATCCTGTTTTAACCCACAACATTACAGGTGCATGTTCTCAGCTGATACTGTCAGGTCAGTCATAGCAATAATATTTTTTGTACAAAATTGTCATACAATTTACATTCCAGCTGTGAAAGTCATGGCAGTGGCGAAGGAACCAAAAGTCTGTCAGCAGTTACTGGTCCCATCTGGTCTATTTTGGGGTGCAGTGTATTCAAAGTTATATTTATATCTCCACCTCCGGTCAAGCGAGCACTCTGAGGAGGAAGGAATGTTTCGCTCCAAAGTGGGGTGGCAGCCTCAATTGGCGCACTGATTTAGTGGTAATTTCATGTGATGGTGCCTGACGAGGCGAGATGGAGGGAAAATAGATAATGTAATTGAGACTGGACAGACGAACCATGGAGGAATGTTCCTGGATGGCTAAACAAACCCACGGAGTGAGTGGATTAGAGCATGGCATGAGGCACTAGTCAACAGAACAGAAGAGGTCACAAATGTCCTCCTAACGTATGACTTTTTTAAAAATCCGACCTCTGCAATAATTTCTTACCATCTAAAGATGAAGTATGGAGTGAGAGAGATACTATGTGTGATTTTACCACAGTTAAAGGTGAAATGTATAAATTATGTGTGTTTTCAGGGACATACGATTTTCATCATATTGCCCCACTGTACTTGGAACACAGAGGTAATTTTTTTTTTTTACTTTATTTAAGAATGCTCAAATAAATTAGTACAATTTTCTGATCTAAGGGTCTTATCAAGAGGCTTACTTCATTATTTCCCAAAACATTATCATCACTTAGGTTTAATCCAACACTGAAGACAACATTGCTGGTTAAGCAAACAACAATACTTTGTACAGCAATAGATAGACAAGCTTTCCTTTTGGTTTTTAATGTAATACAATTTTATAAAATTGTGTGCATAGACTAGGGTTTGGTTTGGGCCAAAATCTTAGTTAACAACACATCATTTTAGATAATTTTAGAACCTTTAATTATTAATAGATACTCAAACATTGATTGTTATTATTATCAATATTAGTACAACTAAGTCACTATGAATGTTTTAACTGAATGTATAAGTCTCAAGACTCAAGACGTAATATCTATGAAACGAAAAAACAAAACAAAAAGAGTATGTGGTCATCTTGGGCCGATAAGAGGTTTGGATTTTCCTCTGATATCTCAAACTCAACCTCTCAAGACAAATTCACAGAGGGGGCCCTGCATAGTAAACAATAAACAGTAATACAGCCTCTGATACCCTAGCAACTGCCTTGGGGCTAATGTACCCCAGGGTCTCCCTCTCACCCTGAATAAATTTTAAGTAGGATGCACTTTAGCATCCCCTAGCAGCATTTAAATCAATCAGAAAGCAATAAAAGTATGTCTATCTATCAATATATCTACCTATTTACACATAAATTATCATGGGATTTATATTTTAATGTTAACCTAACACATGTACATCACAGGCCCAATTAGTGTCACACTATAAGTGGTATAATTGCTATAATTGTTGATGTACGTTATACTGTACCAAGTGAAAAACGTACTCGGTTACTGACGTAACCTCGGTTCTCTCTAGAGAGGGAACGAGTACTGCGTAAGAAGTATCTTACGCTAGGGGAAAATCCTTTTCTGCGAGATATTGAAGCCAAAAATTATCCTTAATTTTGAAATAATGTAAAGCGCGTTGCAGCAGCATACAGACATAGGCGAAACAGCTTGTGCGCCTATTGGCTGCTCTGCGGCAACTGCAGCAGCCTATTAGAGCGAGGCCTGACGCGACGCCAGATCCAATGGGGGCATTTCGCGCCCTTTGCGTCGCTTCGCGCCCTTTTCGTAGCTTCCCACTTAAAAGGGCGTGGTCTAGACCTATAAATATCGCTCATAGGCAGCTATTATCTGGTTTTTCATCATCAAAGCAACCAGAGCGTGCGCATGCACGGCAAGATACGCAGTACTCGTTCCCTCTCTAGAGAGAACCGAGGTTACGTCAGTAACCGAGTACGTTCTCTTACGAGAGGTCTCTCGTACTGCGTAAGAAGTATCTTACGCTAGGGGACCCAGTGTAAAACGCCGTGCATGCTGAGATCTGACACCAAAGACCCAAGGGCGAAAGCCCGGGGTTCATACAGTTCATAATCACCTATAGAACTCACAGGGAGTCCGGGGAAGAGGGAGGGGCAACGCCGCACTCTTCCACATAGTGCAGCGTCACTCAGACGCTAAGTAAACGTACATACAGGGCGGGGTTACGGCCTGAGCTGACGTAAGAATAAGGGTCTTCACACAGTTTGCCCAGACACATCTTGTGCTATTACTTTCACTGTCGACCCTAGAGCTGTGCTCAGTAGACGCAGCATTCCGAGCTGATAACATCAGGTCAGACAACACTGAACATCTAGACTGACAGCAATCTGGCCTGTAAGGCGGGAACCTCCAGGTTGTAAAACCTTATAAATGTAGACGGAGAGGCCCAGCCCGCCGCCGTACAAATATCTTGCAAGGCAATCCCACTCGACCACGCCCACGATGAGGCCACGCCCCTCGTGGAATGTGCTCTGACACCTAGCGGGCACTGCATGCCTTTGGAAGCATATGCCAACGCAATAGCATCAACTATCCATCTGGATAAGCTCTGTTTCGACGCGGCCAGTCCCTTGGGACGCCCGTAAAACGAAACAAAAAGCTGCTCTGTCTGTCTAAAAGCAGACGAGCGAGACACGTAAGCTCGTAATGCCCTGACTGGGCATAGGAGGCTCGCGTCCGTTTCCTCATCATTGACCGGTAGGGCTGACAGCGCGATGACCTGTGCCCTAAACGGTGTGTTGAGTGATTTTGGAACGTAACCATGTTTGGGTTTGAGTATGACTTTAGAGTCATTAGGTCCAAATTCCATGCACGTCGCGCTCACAGAGAGTGCGTGCAAATTCCCTATGTGCTTCACTGAAGCGAGAGCCAGCAGAAACACAGTCTTAAGAGACAGGTATTTCAAATCAATCGTCTGCAGAGGCTCGAACGGTCCACCTTTCATGGCCTCTAGTACCACAGAAAGGTCCCATACGGGGACTGTGGGAGGTCTGGGGGGATTTAGTCTTCTAGCTCCCCTCAGGAAGCGAATAACTAAATCGTTCCTTCCTATTGACTGACCTAGCGTTGTGCTCATCAGCTGCATCAGCGCTGGGAACCAGAGCTGGTTTTCCCAAAACGGCGCTATCAGCAGTATTGAACATCCTTTTTCCCTGACCCTCTCTATCACCTGAGGTAGGAGAGAGACGGGGGGAAAAGCATAGAGATGACGGCGGGGCCATTCGTGGGCCAGCGCGTCTCTGCTTTTTGAGTAAAATTCCAGACAGTGAGCGTTGTTCGGAGACGCAAACAGGTCTACTTCCGCTCTGCCGAATTTTTTCCCAGTAGTTGTACTGTCTGTGGGTGTAGAGACCATTCGCCTGCTGGAACATTGTTCCTGGACAGTCTGTCTGGCCCTATGTTTAGAAGCCCCGGCACATGCGCTGCTTTCAGCGAGCGCAGGTTGCGCTGAGCCCATACCAGGAGGCGTTCTGCAAGTCTGTATAGGTTTTTGGACCTGAGACCGCCCTGGCGATTTATATAGGAAACCACTGACATGTTGTCCGAGCGGACTAATACATGGTTTCCTTTTATTTGGGGACAGAAGCGCATCAGCGCGTTCTGTACTGCCAGCATTTCGAGGCAGTTGATATGCAGGGGCTTTTCCCGTTCTGACCACTGGCCAAAAGACGGTCTGCCCTCGAGCAGAGCCCCCCATCCCGAGGTGGACGCGTCCGTAGACACCACTTTTATTCTCGAGGAAGTCCCCAGGCTTACACCTAACTGGTACCAGTCGATTGCTCTCCACGGATTCAGGGCTGTGACACATTTCTGATTGACCGTGATACAAAGCCGACCGGGCGCCCACGCTTGACGCGGGACGCGCGCTTTCAGCCAGAACTGCAATGGGCGCATACATAGCAGACCCAGCTGCAGAACTGATGACGCTGAGGCCATGAGACCCAGCATTTTCTGAAATGTTTTGAGCGGGACAGACGCGCCGCAGCGGAACGAGCCCGCTGTGCGCTGAATGTCTGCTGCGCGCTGTGGTGACAGCCGCGCTATCATTGACAGCCGCGCTATCATTGACAGCGAGTCCAATTCTGTGCCCAGGAAGGAAGTTTTCTGACTGGGGGACAGTGAGCTCTTCGCCCAATTGACTCTGAGACCCAAATTCTCGAGGTGATCGAGTAACATGGTCGTATGCTGTACAAGCACTGAGTGAGACTGCGCTAGAATCAGCCAATCGTCCAAATAGTTCAGTATGCGCACGCCTTTCAGTCTGAGAGGAACGAGCGCTGCGTCCATGCACTTCGTAAATGTACGGGGTGCCTGGGACAAACCGAACGGCAGGACTGTGTACTGATATGCCTGGCCCTCGAAGGCGAATCTCAAAAATCGCCTGTGACGTGACGCTATCTGTATTTGAAAATACGCGTCTTTCAGATCCACTGACACGAACCAGTCTCCTTGGCGAACTTGCGCGAGGATTTTTCTGGTCGTGAGCATCCTGAACCGACGCTTCACCAGCGCTTTGTTCAGTTGCCTTAGATCTAATATGGGTCTGTGACCCCCGTCTTTTTTCGGTACCAGGAAATATCTGCTGTACAGCCCCCCTTCGCTTTGAGCTTGAGAAAGGGGCTCTATGACCCCTTTGCTCAATAGTTTCGCCACTTCGGCTCGAAGCAGGTGTGCTGCTTCTGTCTGCATTGTGGTCTCGACGCGCGCTGTATAGCGGCGCGGGCGTCGGTGAAACTGTAGCGAATAGCCTCCTTTTATAATGTCCAGCACCCATTTCGAGACCCCTGGAAGCTTTTCCCATGCGTTTGCATGAATAGCTAGAGGCTGAATACGAAGCGCGCTCCGTTCTTTCATTAACGGAGTGGTTTCGGTATGCTGTGGCACCAGAGACGTGCTCGTGACATTCGGGGCGTGGGGCACGCTGATAGCGGGAACTATTATGTCTGTGTGTGGATGTGGTTGTGTGGCAACACGCACATTTAACACACTGCAAACACCGTTCGCCTGCATACACGTTAGTTTCGTTTGTACAGAAACCTTTTGACGTGCATAATGTGATGTCTGTGGGTACTGTGAAGTGGGCACGTTTACCACATGTGAAGCGCAATCGATCTGAGCCGATTTTATGTGCGCAGGGTCTGTATGACAGGTTGTGCTTGTGTGTAGAAATGGGCACTGGAGGAGTGGGCATTTTGACTACACGTGAAACACCATCGGCCGTGGCCGGGACTCCAGAAAATACACTCTATTGGGGGTTTATCTGGGTAGCCGTGAAAACAACCTTTGTGTGCAGGCAAGCGGGCGACAGAACCGGCTTGTTGGCTGCAGCAAACACTGGAACAGTCACATTTAACACACTCCAAACATCGTTCGCTTGCATGGAGCGAATGCACGCTGATTTCATGCAAAACGTGCTCGTGATATTTGAGGCATGGGGCACGCTGATAGCGGGAACTATTATGTCTGTGTGTGGATGTGGCTGTGGGGCAGCGGGCACATTTAACACACTCCAAACAACGTTCGCCTGCGTAGAGCGAATGCACTTTTGGTTTCGTTTTCACAGAAACCGTTTGACGTGCATAATGTGGTGTCTGTGGCCACTGTGAAGCGGGCATATTTACCACGTGTGAAGCGCAATCGATCTGGGTCGATTTTATGTGCGCTGTGCTTGTGTGTAGAGATGAGCACTGGTTAGTGGGCATTCTTACACGTGAAACACCATCGGCCGTGGCCGGTTGTGAAGCGCAATCGATCTGTGTCGATTTTATGTGCGCTGTGCTTGTGTGTAGAGATGAGCACTGGTTAGTGGGCATTCTTACACGTGAAACACCATCGGCCGTGGCCGGTTGTGAAGCGCAATCGATCTGTGTCGATTTTATGTGCGCTGTGCTTGTGTGTAACGTTAGAGATGAGCACAGGTTAGTGGGCATTCTTACGACACATGAAACACCATCGGCCGTGGCCGGGACACCAGACAATACACTTTATTGGGGGTTTATCTGTGTAGCCGTGGGAACGACTTTTGTGTGCAGGCAAACGGGCGACGGAGCCGGTTTGTTGGCTGCAGAAAACACTGGAACAGTCACATTTCCTGGAACTGGACGAGCGAATAACTTTGGTGGGGGTCCGGCAACAGCGGGACTCGTACACCGTCGTTTTCCCAGTTGTGCTAGGACGATTTCGGAGGCTCAGGTTTCAACTCAATCCTGGGCCGCGGGCCGCGTCTGGCGGGGCGGCGGCCAGACGAGAAAAACGTCAGAAAGCGTTAACCACGGGTGCCTCTCAGCAACGGTGAGAGACCATGTTACGCAGCGCTGACGCGGCTAGGCGGCGGCGAAAGCGCGGCGAAGCAGGTTTGACGTCTGACGGCAAGCTTTAGAGGGGAGGGCCGACTTAGCACGCCGTCCAGCGGAGGGCAGACATAAGTGGGCTGCTATCGCCTCTTCTGAGCAGCATGCGCGTTCCCGCTTTGGCGGGAAACGGAAATCCTCTTCCTCCTTCATGGCCCCCCTCGTCAGCGGCGTCGATGGAAGCGGTGGCATACAGCGGCCGCTTTACGTCCGGAACAGAGGCTGACGAGGTCGATGAAGCAGGCGGGCGAACCGGCGAGCTTTGTCGGCTGGGGGAAGTGTCCGGGGCCCGCTGGGCACGGCGCTACACCGCGGCGGGCGGGGGAGCAGTCTCAGTGAAGAAGGCAAGGCAAGTCCTCAGAGTCACCATTGGCATCTGCACGAGCCGTATGAAGGCATCTTTAAAAAGACGCTTTGCTCTTTTTAGAGAAACAGTGTGTATCGCAGCGACGACACACACTATAGATTATAGATTATAGATTACAAAGGATATAGGCGCCGGAAAGCGCAGCAGGAAGGCACGGAAGGCGGCGTGGCCAGCAGCTTCAGTGGCTCGTCCCGCTGAGATGCTTGCAGTCAAACGGCGGCTTCTTATCCGGCTCCAGCGATGCGTGTGCTTCGCTTGAAGGATGAAAAATTAGATAATAGCTGCCTATGAGCGATATTTATAGGTCTAGACCACGCCCTTTTAAGTGGGAAGCTACGAAAAGGGCGCGAAGCGACGCAAAGGGCGCGAAATGCCCCCATTGGATCTGGCGTCGCGTCAGGCCTCGCTCTAATAGGCTGCTGCAGTTGCCGCAGAGCAGCCAATAGGCGCACAAGCTGTTTCGCCTATGTCTGTATGCTGCTGCAACGCGCTTTACATTATTTCAAAATTAAGGATAATTTTTGGCTTCAATATCTCGCAGAAAAGGATTTTCCCCTAGCGTAAGATACTTCTTACGCAGTACGAGAGACCTCTCGTAAGAGAACTGTTCACTATTGTCTTATGTTAAATTGAAATAACACACTGTGGTTATAATCTGTGGTTCTCACTTAAATGTATTAGATTTGTGAATACTTTTCAGATAATTTTCTGAACCGACAAAAAATTTCATAAAGGCATAACGCAAGCAAACAAACAAACAAACAAACAAATAAATAAATAAATACTTACAAGAATTCTGTCATTGGGGGAAACGTTGGAATAACATCTATTCCCATGCATGAGATAGCGAAGACTTTCCATTGGGAACACTCGCAGCTATGAGGACATGATTTCGTATATCCGATCACACACATAAGTGACAGTATCAACATTAACAGCACATTTGTCGTCATGATATAAAGATACATTTATTTTTTTCCGCTGGAAAACGGCAGTCTCTTCACTCGGTTATGGACCATTAAATGGTGACACAAACACTGACAAGCACTTTAAAAGCTAAAACTTGTTTGAGTGTGAGAGTCAGTAAGTGAGTGAGAGAGAGAGGCTGTGAGTGAGCAGAAGGCTGATGCACCCTTGCGGTTCCTATGGGAACTAAATATTTGTTTGCGACAAAAACATCTCTCATTCACTAATAATTGCGTGAATAAAAAAAGACTATATAATAAACAACTTATGATAAACAGCTCATTATATGATGTTATTGTAGATGATTGAGAAGATACAAATGACAAAATCAGTTGCTTCAGCAATCAACAAGACTGGATTTTTAGTCTATGCATTTTTATGCAAATTAAAAATGAATATAAACATTTAACATAATTGAAACAAACAAATGCTACTCGAAAAGACAAACAACAACAACAAAAACTACTTTCCAGAATGAAGCAGAGTGCTCCTTTTGCAATATCTATAAGCAATATCTGTCGCCCGGAATAAGGACACTTCTACGATTACATTTGTTCCCGTACGATTCTCTTGTTCCCGTGAAATTTAAATTAGGTTAATGTAAACAATGATATTATTAGTCCTATTGTAGTGCTGGTCGTGTTGCATGTGTGGGTGCCATCAGCCAAAAATATTTTATTAAATAAAATTTAAATATTTCTGTTTATTCGTTGAATTCAAACTTGTTGCACAGATTTTTTTTAATAGTGTAACAAAACGTAACATGAAGGAGATGTTCTGAAACGTAACAGGTGCGACGAGAGTGTCAAAACTACAACTCCCATGATTCATAGATGTTTCCTGTTAGGCGGCCAGTTTAAGTTGCCATAGCGGAGGATGGCGGTGTCTTACATTGATCACACAAGATAACCGTTAAACTGCTTGGCACACGGGTAGGGGTGTGTGTGTGTGTGTGTGTGTGTGTGTGTGTGTGTGTGTGTGTTTTGTAAGTACGTTTCTGTAATTTTGCAATTTTGTGATTTGGCTGTGCATCATACACACGGACGCGGCAAGGAAGCAAGGAAAAGTTGTAAGCACGAAGCTAACTAGCTTGATATTTGAACGTCACCTCTGTGCCAAGTCGAGTGTTTACATAAAATTAATTATTTAATTTACTAGACCAGTTATAATCAGCCATAAACATTTAATTAAGCGGAATAGTTTTTCGCCGGTTGTAAAACACGTCTATCAGCTAGGCAAAGAGATAATGCATGTGTCAGGAGGACTGATAAAACTGGTTTCTGATTTCAGATTAGTGCCGTTTCTTATTTTCATCATTTGGCTCATGTCAACATGGACTCCTCCACTGAATCTGACACCTATGACAGACCCACGGGGCATCGATCGCGTGTGAAAAAGCGCCGAACGAGGCCTGACAGCAGGTTTCCCAGGGATACTCATGTATCAGACATATCAGACAAAATTGACACTTTAGCAAACACTCTACAAGTAAGCTGTATTTATTATTTGCTCTACTGTGTATAAGAGGGATAGCTGGGGTCTTTTAACTTCCAAGCTTGTGCTTTTGTGCAGGATACAAGCCGAAATCTAAACAAAGTGGATCGGATGTTGGGACAGTATAAGGAACACACAGATGACCAAGCTGAAGCAATGGCGACAGTGAGTATTGCTGTACAAAGTGGTATGGGATTGTCTCTGATTTCAGATAAGGGTGTTGTTTTGAGAGCATGCTCTGTGTTCTAGCTGAGGGAGAGCTTAGAGGAGTCCATCCAGCATCTGCAGGCAGAGCAGCTGAGGAGGTCCACTGATGGGTGGAGCGCCTCCCTTTCCACACTGCATAGCAGTGACCTGGAGGATGGCAGCTCTACAGGTACAAAACAGGCTATAGTTTGTCTAATTAAGTTAGTGGAAGCTATTATTTGTAATAATTAGGGATGCAACGATACCATTTTTACAAAACCGATCCGATCCGATACCAAAAATTCTGAGTATCGACCGATACCAGGCCGATATCAGTGGGGGTATTTTACCTTCAAGACTAAAGAATGTGTACAATTCACTTTGTCGTTAAGATTTCTTTGTTTTAGGTAAAAAAAAGATACATGCATGAGGGCAATCAAATTCATAAATTCATATTGAGATTAATGTTTTAAAAATAACTTTTTGAAAACAGAAATATTACAGATATAAATAATTGAACAGATCTGCCAGCAGATGGCAGCAAGACACTGATTTAAATACTGAATCATTTCATTCATTTGATTCGTTCGAACAGATGGTTCATTCGGGAATAAAGCAAGTGACTCTGTTTGAATGGGAAATTGAATCATTTCACTAGATTTGTTTAAAAACGCACGTTCATTCATAAACGAAACACTGCTGTGTTTGAATGGAGATGCGCAGCGGCTCAGTTGTGACTTGTTTCAGACTACTTTTGACGACGAAATAGAGCAAAATCAGGCAATAGTGTTCTAGTCAGACAATGTAAGTCATTTAATAATAACTTCTTATTTATTTAACTGCTGTATTAAACAATATCTCATTTACAAAGTATTTACAAAGAAAGTATTAAAAGCTGTCACTCTGTTCGCGAAGTCCTTGTGTTCTTTTGTGTGATGCTTTTGAAGATGCTTGATTAAATTTGTGGGGTTGTAATTCGAAACACTACTTCCACCTCTTGAAGCTTTGGCTTTGCAAATATTACTATTTGCAGTGCTACTAGCTGCTGTATCAAGAGTAAAATATTTCCAAATCAGGGACATGTTTACCGCGCTGAGGTAGACTTTGCATGTAAAAGTTCCCTCTGAACTCGCCTCTCACACTCACGTCACATGTGGTTGTGTAAGCAGCGCAACGTATTTTAAATGTATTTTATTTTTAAGGCAATGTTTTAAAATAATTGTCGTCTTGTATGAATTATTATTGTTTTTACAGTAGACTATTATTCCTTGCTATTTATTTAATCAAACTCTGGTAACGGTATCGAATCTGGATCGGTCACGCATCACCGATATCCGATCCATTCAAAAAGCTTGGATCAGCGTCGATACCGATCCAGAGTATTGGATCGATGCAACCCTAGTAATAATTCATGTAAATACATTATGTACAGTATATTCTTTAATCTTTCCCACTAAAAGTACTATTTTTTTGCCAATACATGCAAATATAACCAGGTATTATATTATATTATATTATATTATATTATATTATATTAGGGATGCACCGGTTGACCGGCCATAAATCGAAACCGGCCGGTTTTTGCATCTAACGCGCAATCGCGCGCAAATTTTTTCCGGAAGTGTGTACGCGGGCCGCAGCATTCGATTCATTCAGAAACATGTCACTTGTGTGGCGGTTTTTCGAAATCTGTGAGGAGGACGTGAAGATTGCAATCTGCAATGTCTGCAAAGGACAGCCGCTTTTCTGTGCTCGCTGAAGTTGCGCAAGCGTACCTGTCCTCGCCCTGCACAAGCGCAGACAGCGAACGTTTGTTCAGCTCAGCTTCTCACGTGACAGATGAAAAAAGAAACATGCTGCGTCCCAATTCGCATACTATCCGTCCTAAATAGTATTCGAAAATAGAATTAGTATGTCCCAAATCGTAGTATGTTCAAAAAAGTATTCCAAAGATTCCCGGATGGTCTACTACTTAACTTCGGAATTCGAAGTGCGGATCAATGCACACTCTAACGGCTGATATTGCCCACAACACATTGCGCGGTGAACGAGGATTCGATTAGAACTACAAACACGCATAAAAAGTTTTAAAAAACTACAAACATGGAGGATATGCATGACCAACGGACAGGTAGAGAAATGGGTTTGAGAGTGATAAATAATCAGTCTGTAACCTGATAAAAAATATTTTATTAATGTTATCCGCGTTATATTTCATGTGTAGCAACATTATGAACTTTTATAATGATAGGTTTGGTCATTAACGTTTAAAGGCATAATTATGCAACACAAGAGCAGAGTCCTCGGCATGAAAGACTCGTGAAATAACGTGCCTCTTCATTTCTCTCTAATACGGTAGGAAATCAAATTAAAACGCAATGTAGATTATGTTAACTGTGATGATTGACAGGGCAGTTTAAACAGTGACAGGATTCAGGTAACTAAGCAACAGAGCGTCCGTTAAAGAAGCAGTTATGTCGAAGTAGTATGTCCCAAAGACTGCCTACTATTCTGCTACATACTCAAAAGTATGTACTTTTTCTTTACAAAAAGAGTACATACTTTTAGGGCATAGTATAAGTAGGCGAATTGGGACGCAGTTAGAGACTCACTTGTGACAAAGCTGAGATGCTTCTTTTTGTAAAAAGCATTACTTTACTTTTGAAAACCCAAAAATAAAAGTCTGTTCTGTTAAGAATGATTATTATTATTTTACATTAAAATGCCTGTTGGCTTGCTGTTTTACTTTACTAAAAGCATGTTTTACTTATTAAACTGTATTTACTTTCATATTTTTTATTTATTATTTAATTTCAGATGTCAGATGCTATTGATTCAATAGCCAAAGCCAGATTGGCCTGTTAAATACTAAATAAACATGTTGTTTATGTTGTTTACTTGCATAACTTCTTGTTTTTGAAAAAATCGGAAATCGGTATCGGCCAGCTTGCTTGTAAAAAATCGGTATCGGAATCGGCCATGAAAAATCATGATCGGTGCATCCCTATATTATATTATATTATATCAGGGCTGCTCGATTATGGCAAAAATCATAATCACAATTATTTTGGTCAATATTGTAATCACGATTATTTAACACGATTATGAGTGGGCCCGAAACTTTATATGATTGATTAATTTAAAGATAGCAATACAACAGAAAAAAAGGTACAAATTAAACTTTTTTTTTTTTTTTTTTTTTTTTTGAAAATTGAATGTAATTGATTGAATGTAAAATAAAACAGCATAGTCTTCACTGTTAGAATTAAACATGTTTTGTTTCTTATAAAAACTACAAAAGTCCCTCCGTCAAGAGCATTTGAGCAAGTGATTTTCTCTTTGTCTTTTGTTGTTTGATTAACATTGAGCACAGAGACGGCAAACAGAATATTACTTGTGAATACGCAGTATTTTGACACATATTTGTATGTATTCACTGAACATTTGCTGTATCTTATTTCAAAGGCTGCACCCTCCATTTATAGTCCACATACATTATTGCGGCAACCTCATTTCAGAAATGTAACCATTATATTCCAAAGTAAGAATGAAATTGCAATAATTTACACTTATCGAGGAATAACACTACATTTGATAATAGTTACTTTTCTGAAATAAGACATCTTTAGTGTCAGTTTTGACTGTGCTGACTAGGCATGGGCCGGTATAAGATTCTGACGGTATGATAACCTTGGATAAAAATATCACGGTTTCACGGTATCACGGTATTGTAATTACTGCTCTACAATGTTATATTTAAATGTCTGGGTAAAAAAAACAAAAAACATTTTTTTTTTTTTTTTTAACTGAACACAGTATATTTTATTTTAGGAAACATATAGAACATTTTGTAACATGGAACATCAGGCAAAATAATTAAAATCAATAATTGAAACTTCTTAATTAAATTTAATTTCAGTCACTTCACTTCAAAAACAAATCCTTCTAAATGGAAAAAATGCAATCACTAATCAAAGCAAAAATATGACCAAGTTCCAAAAATAAAAAAATACTCAAAGACACAGGAGAGCCAGCGAGTGTTTTCTTTTTTCTTTTCTTTTTTAATGCTGTGATTTTGAAAAGATGTTAAAGGTACACTGTGTAATATTTAAGATGATCTCTAGACAGAGGTGCAATAACTGTTTTCAGGGGTGCATAAAGACCTTAATGAACCATTATGTTTTTATTAACTTAGAATTATCAGCTTGCGGAAAAAAAAACACTGACACAATGATGAACAAGTAACAGTAATATTCACAATAATATAGCTTTATTGAATGATTAAGTAAGTGTAATTCCTTAAATTACGTTTAAAAAGAAATCTCACTATTCGTTGCTGTCAAAAACGGCGTGATTTTAATCCTGTATTGGCTTCCGTAGTTCTGTAAAGGGAGGGGTTAGCGGTGGACTGTTGCAATTCACAACTTCGCCACTAGATGCCGCAACAATCTACACACTGCACCTTTAACGTAGCAGAAGACTTAAAAGCAAAGACGTGATTTCACTTTAACTTAATTGTTGTACTAATGTTCAATCACAGAAACGTAACGTTAGTACATATAGTCTGCTATTCCCCACTCTGTGTTGTGGGGGTTCACCTCCTTCGGCCATCCTGAGCTTTTATTACCCGAGTCTCACTGACTATGGACCACGTTCACAATCACAGACACGCGCCAGCCAGCAGTAACCGCTGGGGGAGGGGCTGCATTGTTTTCGCTGCAGGTACGCACACACACAGCCTAGTAGCGAGTCCTGCACTTTCACTTTGACGACAGAAAATGCACATATCATAGGAACGGTATAACTTTTTTTGTTTGCGGTTTTGAAACCGTGACTTTTTCAAACCGCGGTAAACCTTGAAACCGGTTATCATCCCATGCCTAGTGCTGACTTACAAATTGGATGAGAATAAAATTTGAACTGGATTAAGCTGGATGGTGGCACTATTGTTTTCTGTAGAGCTGCTTTACAACTGACTTGCATTTTGCGACATTGACACTGGTGACACTGCATAGAATTAGCTTTGACTCATGCTAAGTGACAAAATTGCTGCCGTTTGTTGAGTTAAATCGCTTCAGATTGATGAGCTTTACAATTATTGATCTGAACTGAACCAACACTGAACTGACTAAGGCTAAGTAATAACACTATCAGGGTTCGACAATAAGGACTGCCCGATGGCCCGGGGCCAGCGTGCGAGGCGCTCGGGACAGTAGACAGGATCATCACTGGCCCGATGCCTTGTCACTAAAGAATAATTTGCCTGCGACTGTTTGTCAAATTCGTGCAAATACAGTCTTAGAATCGAGAAACAGCTTGTGTTTTTAAGCCTTTAAATGCTACCTTCTCTGTGATGTCGCGAACACCATATTGCTTTTCTGTTCCTCTTATCTGATTGGATGTTGTAAGCACTGTTTTTTTCCGTAACCTGGTAACAACCAGTACAGCGAAGAGACGGCAACATAAAATTATGAAGCTAAAAGGAAAACGTCTGTTTCTAACTCGAATTTGCGACTAAAAATTACTATGTGCGACTGTGAAAAAATATTTAGGAGCACCATGTGCGACTGACCCCATCAGCATATTTGTGTTTGCGCTCAAGGGAGCTTCAAAGGTTTCTACACGTTTTTGCAACGTAGAGTAATGTATCACAGACATTTCTCACGAATCCTTTCATAAACAAAGTGTAGAGAGAGTGTAAATAAGAGACTGATTGTGCAGTAAGTTATAGAGAGCGCTGTTGATTATAATAGAACTTTGTGTTATCGCAAACTAAGATGAGTGACAACTTTTAATAATTTTTGTGGGAGTTTGTAAATGAGGTACTGATTTAATACAACAGTTAAATAAACAAGAAGTTATTATTAAGTGACTTGCATTGTCTGACTATAACACTATTGCCTGATTATGCTCTGTTTCGTCGTCAAGAAGTCTGAAACAAGTCACAACTGAGCCGCTGCGCATCTCCATTCAAACACAGCGGTGTTTCGTTTATAAACGAACGTGCATTTTTAAAGAATCTAGTAAAATGATTCAATTTCCCATTCATTAAGAGTCACTTGCTTTAATCCCGAATGAACCATCCGTTCGAACGAATCAAATGAATAGTATGATTCAGTAATTAAATCAGTCTCTTGCCGCCACCTGCTGGCAGATCTCTGTATTCAAAATTTTATAACATGAATTTATGAATTTGATTGCACTCATGGCACCTCTGAGTCAAATTAAACATATGAAAAGGTAAAAACAAAGGCAAAAAAAAAATAATCATGGACGACCACCGTAAAAACAAAAATTTTAACATATTCTGCTTAATAACACTCTATTTACTAATATTGTTTAATTTGTCGTCTTTGCAACAGCATTCCTTTAATAGGAGTCCTCCATTTATGTATAGTTAACTGCTGATCTAGGACCATCAACCTGAACATACTGTTGTGCATAAATTTACTTCATTACAATTATATATATATATTTTTTAATTGTCAATTGTATTTAAGGAAATATAGTTTTGTTTGGCTTTTGACACATTATTTAAAATGTGGCTAAGAAATAACTATTACATTTTTTTTTTTTTTTTTTTTTTTTTTTTTTTTTTGGTTGGGCCAGTATAAATTTTGGCAGGGCAAGTAAAAATCTGAACCACTGGCCCAATCGGGCCTGTAGAAAAAATCCTTAGCGTTGAACCCTGACTATTGTCATTTAGTTTGTCTTCATAGTTGATTTTCATCTTCTACATCTTCTGGAGGGCGCAGCCTTTAAAATGAGACACTGATGATATCTGTAAGCAGTACAGCAGTACAGTTCCAGATTTCTGTCTCTTGCCCTGTAGATAGAAGGCGCTATCTCCCCACGTCCCCTCTAAGAGATCATGGGAGTGTTGGCACAAGTAACAGAAGACGGTCTAGATCTGTCGGCGTGCGTTTCAGAGACTTTGCTCAAGCTGAAGAGCAGGTATGACTTGTTGTTATTTCATGTACTTTATGGTGGATGCAAACACAAGATAAGATTCATAACAAATGGTTTCAGTGCCAAAAAAAAAAGTTATTAAAACAGGTTCGACTTTTGGTCATAGAATGAAATAGTATTGCAATTATAACCATGGCTTCTTGGGGTTTATATATTTATATCCAGCTCATTTTGAGTGTATTGTATTTTGAAACATTTTATCTAGTAGTCATGAATGAAAATGTAATTAAAAAGGTATGAAAGTTCATTAGTAAAAAGATGTTGGGAACCCTCTGCACAATATAACATTTTACTTAAAAACAAAACAGTGATACATTGTAAATATGGTTGTCTAAGTCATTTTTTTAGCTGGTTAATCAGAAATATTTAGTTTTATATGCACTGTTGTCCTGCAAGCAGTAGTGGAAATGGCACAAATTCACTGGGGGGACTCTAAATTGGGGTTATTTTCAGATGACCTTTCAGATTTAATTCATTATAAAAAAAATTATTAATCTATAATAACATTAAACTTATTTAGCATTTCTTCTAAACCATGTTTTTTTTTTTATTTCACCCCCTTGTCATCCAAAATGTTCATGTCTTTCTTTTTTCAGTTGTAAATAAAATAGGTTTTTTGAGGAAAACACAAAAAATTGTTCTTTTTTATAATCTATGGTTCGTCTTGTCACTGTCATTCTGTTGCACTGTGGAGCTGCTGTCACTAAAACAAATTCCTAGTATGTGTAAACATACCTGGCAATAAAGCTCATTCTGATTCTGAAATAATGGATATGTATCAACGAGCAAAATGCAGTTTAAATGCAGCTTCAAAGGGCTCCCAGCTGATGAAGAAGGGTCTTATCTAGCGAAACGATCGGTTATTTTAAAAACAAATTGACAATATATATACTTTTTAACCTCAAAACCTTTGTCTCGTCTCTGCGATGCACATGCGTAGTCTGTGTGGTCCGGATTAATACAGTTAGGGTATGTTGAAAAACTCCCATCTCATTTTCTTCCCCAACTTTAAAATCCTACATCGCTGCAGAAGTACTGACCTAGTGTTTACAAAGTGAACATACATTGAAGATCAAACGCCCTTTACAAAAAAAGGTAAAACAGCATTGTAGGATGATTTTGAAGTTGAAGACAAAAACGAGATGGGAGTTTTTCAACATAACCTAACTGTATTGACCCGGATTACAAAGACTACGCATGCGCATCGCAGAGACGAGACAAGATAAGCATTTAAGGTTAAAAAGTATATAAATTGTCAATTTGCTTAAAAAATAACTAATCGTTTCGCTTGATAAGACCCTTCTTCCCAGCCGCTTTGTAAATGTCATGTTGTTATAATGCTTAGATAAGGTACACACACAAATATGGTTGAAACATTAGCTAAGTATTTTAATTGATCAGCATTGTGCTGGCGAGATTAGTTTGTGCTGCACTGTAGTCCGGTGCCGCTAACAAACACTGTCATGTCACGTCTATCAACTGTTTATTGCTGTAGGCATGCATAGAAGAGATGTATGCACTACGCCCTCTTCTTAAGATGGGGTGGGAATATGCAGCTCATTTCCATTTTAAAGTGTTACACACCAAAAAAAAAGATGCTCGGTACAGTTGACTGATCTGTCACTGCTCCGATGGGGCCACTAATGCGTCCTAACGAAAGTTTATCATTTGCACGTTTTTGAGCCTTGCCTATTAACATTCAAATGATTTTACACCATTCAAGCACAAGACAATGTAAAATAACTCAATGCAGTGCTTCAGTACAAGCTATTTTGTGCGACACAGAGCACAAGGCACATTCACTTTCGCTCATCTCTGCCAATGATGTCAAAACACATAATATCATGGTGAATATAATGATGGTGAACAAACTGTTGAGAAATAAATCGAATGTGGATCATTAGCTAATGGATTTGTGCATTAAAGCAGCTGCGTTTACCAGCTGCTGACTGTCTTTAATGTTAATCCATCGAGAAAATCACTTGTTATTCTTATATGCCAACAATCCCCTGACAAATTCTGAGTACTGGACACCATACTTGATTATGAAAATGTTGGGACAAGTTGGCTATAAGAAAGCTTATATTAGCTATGTGTGTCTGTAGCTTGGTCCAATTGGTATTCGTTCACTTTGATAGTAGTTCTCAGAGTAATATGACACGTTACACACTACTTTAGTTTTTTAGCTCCACAGCTTATAAAAATGTAGTTCTGTTTTTTTTTATAGCTTGTTTACTAGGGATGCACTTATCCACTCATCCCCAGTCACTGGAATAGAAGAAAAAGACAAGACCTTTAAGAGGGAACTGTAATGTAGCCTAATAAAATATATTTGAACCAAATGTATGGCCTATACCAGGGGTGGCGAACTCTGGTCCTGGAAAGCCGAATGACGTTCACCACCCCTGGTTTGTAATGTTAGTATAGGCCTACTTATTTTTTTTTATTATAGCTTGTGCTAATTAATAAATTACAAAAACATTGTAAAAATAAAAAAATTACCTTTATAAAAGAAGGTCCTACTATTATCGCTTGGATTACAGCATCACATGCCTTAATGTTGAACGCAAGTTTTCTCCAATAAGGGGAAGAGGGTGGCAGAATGTTTGATGAATTACACTACAGCACTTAAATTATTGTTCGGACTGGCAAGCAGACAGAGTGTCAATCAATGCATTGGAGAATACGGTGAACATAAATGTAAACAAAGTTGCTTGTCTGCTTAGTACGTCTCCGTCATTTTCTATTTTTCATGCTGCCATAACTTGAGCCTGCTTTTAGCAGGTGTGCAGTCACTGCTGGTGTTTTTTCCAATGATACTTTGAGTATCGTCTCAGTTTATTACGTGAACACAACAAAACGTGATCGCAGAACAATCAGGAAAAGAAGTCATTCCATGCAAATTTTTAAGTCATAACATGTACATTTATATAGTTGGCAATGGCGATCTCAGCAAAAATATCAGTCATAAATGCAACCATTTCAGTCACAGTCTGGAGCCCTGTTTCATATGGTTTGTTGTATAGCTAGCTTTGCCCGCATATATGTATAACCCTGTGTTTTCTTTTGTATTGCCCTTGTGTATATATAGCCCTCTGTATTGGTTGGTTATCGTTGACGTTGGCACATTGTGTGATTTGTGTGAAGACTCTAGTGCCCTTCTGTGCATTTGGACTATTACTTTGGAAAACATCTATTTAGAAACTCCATAACAACACTATGGCAAGCACCCACAACATCCCAGCACAAGCAAGCACCACTTACATCTGATTCCTTGTGTTACTCAGATTCACTCATTGCATCAGTCCTTCAGAGACCTGCAGAGTGATCAGCTTCGGATGGGCGATGACATTGATAGAGAGATCAGGAGAAGAAACAGGTACTTCAATGTTTCTACCTGTCTAAGGTATTTTGTTTATATCTGGTAATAAATACACTCATACACTCTGTTTTGTGCTAAATATGTGTGAAAATACACTTATAGACGCTATGTTTTGTGTTTTCTGCCCCTCAAAAGGAATGACATAGCAACCAAGAAAACATTAGAGAATCTTGAAGGCCACATAAAGGCAACACAGAAAGAAGAACCTGTAAGTGCTGCTAATGTTACACAGCATTTTGTGTTCACTTTTATTTCTTTTAGTTGCTTGTTGTCAGAGACTACTTTTCTTACTTCCCGTAATAATGCAGTTGTTGTGCTGGGCTTAAATTAGGACCTCTCTTTTGTCTTGCTGTAAGCTGAGTACAATTTCTAAGGAGTCCTGTTGTACAGAACATGACAGACGGAATAACAGCAACTTGCTCTAGCTGAGCAAGGCTTAAGATTTAATGAAGGTCCAACAGCACATTGAGTCAGTTTTGAGTTGTCTGGTGTGTCTTAGGTCTCGTTACGGGTGGAGAGACGTCTGCAGGAGATTGAGGATGAGATGTACTCGGGGTGGCAGGTGCTTTCTGAGAGACATCACAGAGAGAAACCAAAAAGCACGTCTGGTGAACTGCAGGAGGTAGAATGTTAAACTAATGCAAACGGAATGTTATTTATTTGCTAATATTTTAAAGGGGTCATATGATTACAGTTAGGGTTAGTTAAATGTGATTGATGTACCTTGTAACTCCCTCCCCATTCCCAAAATTTAATAAAACCAACAACTTGATCAGAACTTTTGCAAGTTTCTGATGTGGGAAACCCAAATACATATTAATATATCACCATCCACAGATCATCAGATTCAAGCCGATCTTCTATGCCAAAAGATCAAGGCAAATCTGATTCATTCCTTTAATATGCATGAAGTTAATTTATTAAGGACAGTGATCATTGTAGTCTGATCTTTACTCTTTTAACCCCTGCATAGTGCTGTTAAAGGATGGAAGCGCATGTCATAATGCACTGTTTATAATTTCATAAGGCATTATGTAAAAATACAGATTATTTGAAGTTTAGAGAGAAGATTTTAGTTTAGAAAGCCTAAATTAAAACTAAAACATCAAAAATAAAGGAAAATTACGTAAAAAAAATGGATTTGTCACTGCACTCACTTGCTATCATTTGTCTTGACATTTCAGCTTAATGTGTTATCAGGGGAAATCAATGTTAGAACCAGTGATCTGACAAATTTAAAGCAAGGTCATGCTGTGCTCCTTCCAGGAGGGGGCAGTATCTGCCTGTGTTTGCAGTCCATTAACAATTGCCCTATTTATTCGAGAGGTGACTGATGAATGGAGCCTCATTTGCATCTCTCCATTGCAGTTTGCTAATGAAAAGGCAGTGTGCCTTAGGCCTAGAGAAATAATGCATTTGTTGCGAAATTACGAGAAACAAACAAGACAAGCAAATCAGGACAGATAAACAAACACTTAGTCACCAAAAAGCTGTTAAGACATTGTGCCGCTCTTTTACACACCCATATAATCTAGACCGCTGTTAGAGCAGTGAATGATGTCACTGCAGCATTTCACAAAGTGATTTTACACTAAGAAATCCTTCCTGAAAACACATACCTAACATAAAGACAGTCATTTAATGACGTTAGTTGCATTGTCTGTGGCTAGTGTGATATTATTTGTGGTCTGTCTTTGATAAAATGAATCATATTAATCATGTTTCCTCTTCTGTAATTATGCATCTCACTTATAGTTTGTCATCCTGATGATAAATAGCATTCCAGCTGTTTCTTACAAAAACCACATTCTGCAAATTCATTTTGTGCTCCATATGCATTCTGGGTTTTCACATTAAATGGCATGTGGCACAGAATATATGTTACCATTACAACTTAAAGGGTTTTACTTTGAAATCAAAAAAGTAAATTAAATGTGCTCCAGTATAAGTTCTCCCCGTTGTTTTTCAAACTCAACTTGTACATTACATCTTCTTTATATGCAAACAGTGGTCTACTGAATGCTAATTAGTGCTGCTTTCTAAGGCAAGCATGATAATTACAACTGCTTATAATAAGGGATATGGCCGGGCTGGGAAACTTTGTTCCTTAAGGGCCACTGTCCTGCAGAGTTTAGGTCCAATCCTATTCAAACACACCTGAACAAGCTAATCAATGTCTTCAAGATGACTAGAAAGCTACAGGCAGGTGTTTGAGCTATACGTGGCCATTCTGGCTTCCAGACTCATCCGCATCCAGCTATTTTTAGCTATACAAAATGGCTGTCTAGGTAATGAGGTCTTCGCTAAGGAGGTCTCTAAGGCTCATCTAGTTGACATGGTCTCCGCTGACATTCAAGGCTGTCATCTCTAGGTGCTGATCCACCATACGGACTGGATCCGAGTGGCTGCAGTGACAATCTGATCTGGATACAGACTGGGTCTGGGTGGCTACGGTGACCTCGGAATAAGAATGAAATGGACTAATATTAGCATAGATGCAATTCTGCTTACGATGTAACAAGTACATCGGGTGTTATAGGAAATGTTCTCTGTTTTTGGTTGACCTAATTCAAGCAGCCTAACAATCCTTTAACGGATTTGAATGAAATGTGTTACTGTGATATGTGTAAGCCTGTTTTAAGAGATGGGTCTTTAATCTAGGTTTATACTGACAGAGTGTGTCTGCCTCCTGAACAATGTTAGGTAGATTGTTCCAGAGTTTAGGCGCTAAATTAGAAAAGTATCTGCTGCCTGCAGTTGATTTTGATATTCGAGGTATTATCAAATGGGCAGAGTTTTGAGCTCGTAATGGATGTAAAGAACTATAATGCGAGAAGAACTCACTCAAATACTGAGGTGCTAAACCATTCATGGCTTTATAAGTATAAGTAAAATGTATGATGTTTAATATGGAGTCAGTGCAGTGTTGACAGAACCAAGTTAATATGATATTCCTGGTTCTAGTAAGAATTCTAGCTGTTCTTCGAGATAAGCAGTTTGTGCTTTAGACATGAATGAGGTTGAGGAGATGTTTTTACATTACTAGTCTACGCAAACAGATTTTTTTTATAAGGAACAATGGGTTTGCAAAAGTTGTCAAAGTCATCAAAATGGTTTAAAGTTTAGATCTACATGTTTCGCTACACTGCTTTCTTCAGGGTACCTTTACACTTGCATATTTAAAAAAGGTGCCCAGTAATAAACAAACATTATTTGCCTTTTATTACTGAATACATTTTACTTTCACATGCACATTACGCTCATATTATTTGTAGATGCTTTCTTTTTTTTTTTTTACTTTCTTATTTCTTATTATTTCGTGTCCAGAAAGTCACATAGAGCAGGGATTCTCAACCGGTGGCCCGCGAGATGGCTTAAAATTAAATTAAATTTTATCCTAAAATGGTCAAAGCACGGCCTCTTTCGTGTTCTGTGATTGATTGCTTTGGACTCGGCGCAGCAAGCCTCGTCATCGCACTGTTAAATACAGACTGAACGGCAGCTCGGGCTCAAAACTTTCAACCGCGGCACGCAAACATCATCAGAGACCTGCAAGGGACGGATTTTTTAGTCCCGCTCCTGCAGAAATGTATGTTATTTTGTCCCACTCCCACCAGCAAAAGCCCACATAAAAGTAACCTATACCCCCGCGGAAAAACGGGTCTCTACTTCATCTCTTGACTGCATGAAACAAACCCTCGCACTTATGTAAAAGTAAAGACGATCAGAGTAATAGTAACAATGACACTCTTGCATATCGGAGTCTAGGCACGCATAAGTCCGCTGTTGATTCATGAACTAGTCATGCTTTCGGAGCTCTGATCCATAGTATTTTTGTGTGAAATTTCAAAATATTTGCATAGTTGTCAAAATGAATGTCTTGTGAGTGTTTTATAATGGATGCTCACCCATAGAGGTGGGTCTTGTAAGGGCCAGTTGTGTTTATGCACATATGAGCACCTGCATCAACAGATATAGTATGTATTTGCTGTATTTTTCATTTGTATGTTCATTTTATGTTCATTTTAATGGATACAAACAGTAGATATTCGGTCAGTCCAGTTCAAATGGACAGGTTTAGTGAGTGGTATTTTGGCATCTCCCTGTTGTTCTGTTTGGCAGGTTCACTTACTTTAGAAAAAGTACTCTGTAGTTGTTTAGAATGTCTGAATTAAAGAATTCAGGAGCTTTAAATATATATATCAGAGGTCGCCTTAACCGAAAATTTTCCGTCATTGACGGAATTTTTTTATCAGTGACGGAAAAATCTGAAGGCTGTCCGTCACTTTGACAGAATACACCACACAGAGGGTAATCTATTGTAATTTGTAACTGTACCCTGCTGAAAAAAAACAGCTAAAACCAGCCTAGGCTGGTTGGCTGGTCTTAGCTGGTTTAAGCTGGAAATGGCTGGTTTTAGCTGGTCTCCCAGCCTGGCCAGGCTGGTTTTAGCTGGTCTCCCAGCCTGGCCAGGCTGGTTTTAGCTGGTGGTTTCCCAGCCTGACCAGCTAAGGACCAGCCTGGCCAGGCTGGAAAAATGGCCAAAACCCCTCTAAAACCAGCCTGCCTCCCAGCTATGACCAGCTAAAACCAGGCTGGTTGACCAGCTAAAACCAGCCAACCAGCCTAGGCTGGTTTTAGCTGGTTTTTTCACCAGGGTAGTTCCCACCCCTGTCCAGTTGGTGGCAAATGCGCTCCAGTGTTGCAGCAGAGCACGTTATCCAGAACAAAAATGCGTTTGATTACACACAGGCCAGTATCACTATCCAGTTAAGGCTACAGCGATCTATCACGCCACATTAAAGAGCGCCAAAACGGTATTTATTACTTGAATTTTCGAATTAAATGGACAGAATTTGAAATCTGACACTTTTTCATATTGAAAGTAACAAATGAGGCACGCTATGTAGCCTACTCTTCACAAACAGCATATACAGAAAGATCGTATTGGATTTAAGAAATATTAGTCTATAAAAATTAATCGAGTAATCGATTTTTTTTAACCCAGTCCTGCATGTTTTGTTGTTTTTGTCACTGCTGAGTGTGGTATTGAACACGAAAAGTAACGCAGTTTCTGTTCATCTGTTCTCTTCATAAATAAATGCGAAAACCTATACAGTATGCTTGCATTGTATGTTCATTATTAAAAATGAAAATTTGAACAAAAATAAAAGCAATTAAATGTATTATTATAATATGAAAATTAAAATGACGGGTAATAATAGATTATGACGGAATTTTTACCACCCTGTCCGTCAAAATGACAGACAACGAAAAAGTCTAACGCAACCTCTGATATATATATAGTGTATAGTCAAACCACATTTCACTGACAGAAAAGCTCAAGTGCTACATTTTCTCCTAGGGATTGTGAAAAGCCATCTATCAATCCATCTGTTGTAGTGCTAGTTAGTGGAGTAGGGGAGGTTAACAGAAAGGCTACTAATCTTTTTTTTTTCCATGTCTGCTATACTCTTTGTCCTCAAAGGCTTTGAGAAGACATGGCACCCAAACCCCAGAGGCTGATGAGAACTTCAGAAATAGACTGCAGAGATCAGAGAATGAGAGAAGCAAGGTGTGTGTGTCTTTGATATTATCTTCAATTATCTTCAATATTACTAGAAGTAATCCAAGCTCTAAGCACCTCGAACGTGTTTACTGTGAACTGGGCTGCTCAAAACACTTTTTTTATGAGACATGTTTTCACTTAAAACAAGCAGTACAACTACAACAAGTGAAGAATAGACAGTTGTCACTTTTTTTTTTTTAAATAATCGTGTCATTACCATTTACACAACATTATCAAAAATACAAAACAGCAAAATTCACTTGCAGGTTGATAAAGGCCATGACCAGATCTTGATTCCGAAATGTATGATAAATGGTGTTTCAGAATTTTTTTGAGACATTTGGCAAGTTAACAAGAAATCCTGAAGTGAATCTGAGATTTATCCAACCCTAAATTTTTGGTAATTTTACAGCAGACACTCTCTTCTTGTTGGCATCTCACTAGCTGATGTTCAGTCTTTAGCTTCTTTTACACAGATCCAGAGGAATCAGAGGGAGATTATGTGGGCAACCATCTCTCTCAGAGATGGGCTTTTACAGGCCATTGGCTCAACTCCCTGCAGAAATAATGGTTTTGCAGACTCAAACACAACTTTCAACTTGAGTGATGTTATTGGAGGCAGACATTGGTGACATTGACCAATGAGCTTGAATTTATACAGATGCAGCAGGAGTTGGAGAAACTCAAAGAGCAGCTGGACCAGTCAGAAGGTGGACGAGACATCCTTCTTCAGAAGGTGACCACTTCGTCCATTGATTTGTGTTTTGCTACAGCACTGACTAATGCATAGATGTTTTCATTTGTTCATCTAACAATTTTAATTGTCGTCATTTAGTCACCCTGATGTTACTCTCACCTGTTATTCTAAACCTTAAGTTTTCATCTTCAGTGGAACACAAAAGACTGAATGTTGAATTTAGACCACTAGTACAGTGGTTCTCAATCCTGGTCCTGGGGGATCCCTCCTCTGCACAGTCCTTAAACATTGTTTGTCTTTGATTGAATACATTTACACTACCAGTCAAAAGTTTGGACACACTTCCCCATCAAAGAGAATGGGGAAGTGTGTCCAAACTTTTGACTGCTAGTGTATATTGGTTTGGAACTAGATAAGGGAGGAGTAAATAGTTGACAGTTTTCATTTTTTAATGTGTGGGTCTCTGCTGTTGGCCTGCAGATGGATGACATGCGTTCACAACTTCTGAGTATGGAGAAGGAGCGTTTAGATTTGCAAAAAGAGTTGTCTTTACTCCTGTCACAGCAGAGAAGTGGAAGGAGGCAGCAGGAGAGAGGAGTCACAGGCCTTGACAGCGGTAACATATGTTGGGTGAAGTTCAAGTGTTTTGTCAGTTGTATACTGTTTAAGCACTATTTTAATGTGTGTTTTCCCCAGGACGCACAGCGCTGGAGAAAGAGGTTGAAGACCTGCGTGTGCAGTTGGGTAGAATCAGTATTTCTACTGAGGTGGAAGACCTGAAAATAAGCATAGAACAAAAAGAGAGAGAGAAAACTCAGCTCGCTTTCCGAGTCGAGGTTTGTGTGTTTGATATTGTTTTGTGCAAGTGCTCAACAGATTTGATTTAATCTCTGGTAAGCTTTCATTTTTTTAAAATGATTTCATTAAAGTGCAGTGAGAGAGGAGACATGGAGGAGCTGTGTTTGTGTCCCAGAGCACAGATTGCTCCAGCCCCAGTCCTCTGCGTATATTCTGTATATATACAGTGCACAGCATAAATGAGTACACCCCCTCTGAATAAATATAAAAGATGTGTGTCTTGATCAGTAATATAATATAAATAATGGAAAGATGGCAAAATTGAAATTATATATGCCAATATTTTCAGTAAAATAAGTAAATTAGCCATTTTTTTTGCAGAAATGAGTACACCCTAGATTTAATACAGCAAATGTATAATATTCTAGTACTTAGTATGTTCTCCAGAACTTTAAGTACACTGCTCTGACCCTTTTTTGGCACTGAGTGAGAACTACAAGTTCATGACATATTGTCACATTTGTCCTGTCCCCACATCTGATTGTCTCTACAGAATACCCACAGGAGCTTAAGAGTGTTAACATTGGGTGAAATACATGTCCACTAAAGTATTGTCATATCGGAAGAATGCATATTATCATTATCATGTTGAAAAAATGGCCAACAACTCAGGGAATGAGGAGAGGGTAGCATCTTCTGTTTCAAGTTTTTTTGTGTTACATCACACAGTGGTGTGCTAATTCATGAAAGCGTTGATAAAGCACAACTCTCTCACAGCACTCATACATCCCTCTATAAGAGCTTTACTACCACTAAATGTCACTTTGGGAACCAGGTACTTCCTACCAGAGTCCTGCACGGGTCTTGTTTGATAAACCCACACCTGCCCCACAGTAACTGACAGAACACCCGACACGTTATCTGCCAGCAGCACTAATTTAATTCCGTACCCGACCCGACCCGTTTGACATTAAAACCACGACCTGAACCACACCTGCATTAATTCTCCTACATCTGGTAGACACTCCTTTATTAAAACCTTTACGGCTCTTCGCAGCAGGTGCCGCCAAAAATAAAAATTTTCTGAGCTCATGGCGGAGTGTTGAAAACATGATGAAGATCATTTAAAATATAATGGAATTCCCAAAATTGTATTATCCATCAAAAATCCTTTACAGAGATATAAATTATGGAAAAACCCAGAGCATGTGTGCACGAGTTGGTTTACCAGGTAAAAATACAATTACTGTACGTGTAAAATGTCAAAGTTAACTGTGTCAGACGTGAAAACTACACTAGTCATTTTCCTATAAAATAATAAATGGCAAATAACATACTATTTCTGTTTAGTTTTGTTTATTTAATTTAATAAAATCAAATGTGACCTTGTTTGTAACTACGTTCGCTCCGAGACCACGTCACAAACACTCATCACTAAATGAAAACTTAAAGTGAAGACCTGATTATTCTTTTAGGAGCCTTGTAACAAGTCAACAATTGCTTTTTTAAATATTGGTTTTATATCTGCTATGTTTTCACGCTTAGAACAATGATTTGGTATTCATCTTGTACCACGGTCCTCTTTTATGCTAAGAAATAAATCCCCTGACAGTTCTTTCTTAAGTGGTTTCATTGTTGTCAGCATTGTTGTAAGTCTGATAATGATTCAGTGGGCTAACACATTTAATTGTCAAGAATTTGCTTATCTTTAACAGTTTTAGTTCAACATACTTACCTGTTGATCAAAACTTGCCTTAACCTTACACCAGAAATTTTTATTTAGTTTAATTTAGTAGTGTTTAGACTGACACTTTATCTCACAGAGTAAGATGCAGCCCGTATCAGCGATATGCATGGTTGTTTATTGACACCAGAGCTACCTACTGTAGCCAAAGCACAATAAACTCATTTAGCATTTTCCAAGGGCCATATTTACAAAAAATATAGTTCTGGCAATCCATACTCTGGTCTCATGAGTCCAAGTCAGTCATTTCAGATCTAACAGCATCCAAAATGTTATGGTGTTGCTAGAGGAGTACAGTGAGAAGTTCCCGCAGTGATGTTTAGTGGTAGTAAAGTTTGTATATAGGGTTGTATGAGTGCTAAAGGTGTGAGGAAGTTGTGCTTTATCAATGCTGCCATCAATTCACACACCACTGTGTGATGCAATACAAAAACCTGAAACAGAAGATGCTACCCTTTCCTCATCCCCTGCATTGTTGGGCTTTTTTTCAACATGACAATAAAGATATTCATTCTCTGAATATGAAAACCTTTCAGTGGACATGTATTTCACACTTACCAATTTGGATGAAAAACAAGTTCCTCTTTCTTATTAAATAACACAAAATATTGGAATACATTTCTCGTATATAATAACATTTTAGATATCTGCTTTGATCTTTTATTTTCTTTTTGTTCATCCATTTTTAGGGCCCGAGCACCGATGGTGTGAGGACCCTATTGGATCTGCTTCGTTTATTATTATTATTATTAGGGCCCGAGCACCGATGGTGTGAGGACCCTATTGGAATTGCTCCGTTTATTATTATTATTATTATTCTCAAAATGAATCGCATTTTTGAGGGCCTAAACATACCCGAAAACTCATGAAACTTTGCACACACATCAAACCTGGCGAAAATTTACGTCTGATATGGGTTGCAGAAGTGGGTGTGGCAAAATGTCTCGACAGCGCCACCTTTAGAAGTTCAGCGGTGTGCGCTTTCAGCTGTGATTCACGTACATGCACGGAAATCGGGACTCACATGTAACACACCAATACCTACAAAAAAGCCTCTTGGAGCAAAATCCGGAACCCAACAGGAAGTCGGTTAATATTAATATTCTCAACAAAATTTGTGTCATTTTTGCCATTTTCAGGTGTCGTACTTGAACGAACTCCTCCTAGAGATTTATTCGGATCAACGCCAAATTTGCTGAGTCTAGTCTAAAGCCCTTTGTGACGTTAAATTGTGAAGATCTAGAGTTTTCATTGGAGAGCGTGTCCATGGCGGCCTCGCAAATTTCGATGTTTCGCCATGAAAAAGGAAGTTGCTATAACTCAGGCATACAATGTCCTATCTGTCCCAAACTTCACATGTGTGATGACACTCCTGACCTGATGACATCTACATGCCCATATTCAGTTTTACTCATAGCGCCACCTGCTGGCAACAGGAAGTGTCAGGCTGTACTCTGCAACAAACTCCTCTAAGAGATATAATCAGATCAACACCAAAATCGGTCAGTCTAATAAAAAGGCTTTAGCGATGTTAAATTGCGAAGATCTTGAGTTTTCGTTGAAGGGGGTGTCCGTGGCGGCCTGACAAATTTCGAGGTCTCGCCATGGATATAAAACTTGTTATAACTCAGCCATAAAATGTCCGATTTGCCTCAAACTTCACATGTTCGATAAGAGTCCTGGCCTGAACCAATCTGAAGGCCAATATTCTATTATAATCACAGCGCCACCTGTTGGCAACAGGAAATGACTTGTAGCAAACTCCTACTAGAGATTTAATGATATCAACATTATATTTGGTCAGTCTGATCTAGAGGCCTTAGAGATGTTAAATTGCGAAGATCTTGAGTTTTCGTTAAAGGGCGTGTCTGTGGCGCCGTGACAAAGTTTGATGTTTCGCCATGGACATAGAAGTTGTTATAACTCAGCCATAAAATGTCCGATCTGCCTCAAACTTCACAGGTTTGGTAAGAGTCTTGGCCTGAAGACACCTAAAGGCCAATATTCAGATATTATCATAGCGCCACCTGTTGGCAGCAGGATATATCATAACCTTCACTAACTCAAACATACCAAGGTCAATCTGCACCAAACTTCATATGTTTGATAATAGTGCCAGCCTGAACACATCTACATGCCAGTAATCAGTTATAGGCATAGCGCCACCAGCTGGCAGCAGGAAATTTGGCACATTTAAGTGACTTATGACATATTTCTCCTATTTTTACTGTATTAAAAGCATACTGCCCACCGTTCGCTGTTATCCTAAAGCCAACGGTCAGCGGTGAGCCTGTGTGCGAGGGCCCGTTCATCGCTGCTTGCAGCTTTAATTATTATTATTCTTCTCCAAAATGAATCGCATTTTTGAGGGCTTAGACATACCCGAAAACTCATGAAACTTCGCACACACATCAGACCTGGCGAAAATTTACGTCTGATATGGGTTGCAGAAGTGGGTGTGGCAAAATGGCTCGATAGCGCCACCTTTACACGTTCCGCGGTGTGCGCTTTCAGTTGTGATTCACGTACATGCACGAAAATCGGTACACACATGTAGCTCACCAATACCTACAAAAAAGCCTCTTGGAGCAAAATTTGACACCCAACAGGAAGTCGGTTATTTTTAATTTTCTTAGCAAAATTTGTGTCATTTTTGCCATTTTCAGGCGTCATACTTGAACGAACTCCTCCTAGAGATTTATTCGGATCAACGGCAAATTTGGTGAGTCTAATCTAAAGCCCTTTGTGACGTTAAATTGCGAAGATCTAGAGTTTTCATCGGAGGGCGTGTCCGTGGCGGCCTGGCAAATTTCGATGCTTCGCCATGAAAAAGGAAGTTGCTATAACTCAGGCATAAAATGCCCGATCTGCCCCAAACATTACATGTGTGATAACACTCCTGACCTGAAGACATCTACATGCCCATATTCAGTTATAGTCATAGCGCCACCTGCAGGCAACAGGAAGTGTCATGCTGTACTCTACAACCAACTCCTCCTAGAGATTTATACAGATCAACTCCAAAATCGGTCAGTCTAATATAAAGGCCTTAGCGATGTTAAATTGTAAAGATCTTAAGTTTTCGGTAAAGGGCGTGTCCGTGGCGGCCTGAGAAATTTCGAGGTCTCGCCATGGATATAAAACTTGTTATAACTCAGCCATAAAATGTCCGATTTGCCTCAAACTTCACATGTTCGATAAGAGTCCTGGCCTGAACAAATCTGAAGGCCAATATTCTATTATAATCACAGCGCCACCTGTTGGCAACAGGAAATGACTTGTAGCAAACTCCTCCTAGAGATTTAATGATATCAACTTTATATTTGCTCAGTCTGATCTAGAGGCCTTAGAGATGTTAAATTGTGAAGATCTTGAGTTTTCGTTAAAGGGCGTGTCCGTGGCGGCGTCACAAAGTTTGATGTTTCGCCATGTACATAGAAGTTGTTATAACTCAGCCATAAAATGTCCGATCTGCCTCAAACTTCACAGGTTTTGTAAGAGTCCTGGCCTGAAGACACCTAAAGGCCAATATTCAGATATTATCATAGCGCCACCTGTTGGCAGCAGGATATATCACATCTTTCACTAACTCAAACATACCAAGGTCAATCTGCACCAAACTTCATATGTTTGATGAAAGTGCCAGCCTGAACACATCTATATGCCAATAGTCAGTTATAGGCATAGCGCCACCAGCTGGTAGCAGGAAATTTGGCACATTTAAGTGACTTTGACATAATTTTTCCTATTTTTACCGGATTAAATGCATACTGCCCACCATTAGCTGTGTTCCAAAAGCCACCGGTCGGCGGTGAGCCCGTGTGCGAGGGCCCGTTCATCGCTGCTTGCAGCTTTAATTCCATTTTGTCTTTCCTTCATTCTTTCTTTTGTTTGTTTGTTCTTTGTTATAGCTTTGTTCATTCTGTCTTTTATTCATCATTTCTTTCATCTCTTTAGGCTCTTTCTGCAGATCTGGAACGACGTGAACAGCAGCAGTTGAAGATGTTGGCCCAACTGAAGCAGATCCAGTCTCGTTCAGAGGAAAATGTGTCAGAATGTGGCCGTCTGGAGGCTCAGCTGATCAAGAGCAAGAAAAGAAGAGAAGATCTGCGCTCTAAAGCTCAGGAAGCAGTCAGACAGTGGAAGACTAAGTGCATGAAGCTGGAGCGAGAACTTCAGGAAATAAAGGATAAGAGCAGAAAAGACACTAATAAAGATAAACAGGTGAGACTTCACAACGCGTGGTTGAGATCCAAAGTTAGATTTTTGCCACACTTTCTATGATTGCTAAATAAAAAAGAAAAAAAAAAGTTAAAAATATTTTGCAATATTGCTTGGCCATTATTAGGTTGTTGTGAGTTCTTTTGGGTTGCTTACTGGTAAGTGAAAAGAGACTAGGCTCTTATGATATTCTGTTACAGAGATATTGCCAGGGTCATTTTGCTAGGTTGTTTTATTGGTTGATGGTTGCTGCCACAGGTGAAACGAACCCACCCCTAAGTCTATTCAGACTGATGTTAATGCTTAGTCACCGTTTTAAATTGACTAACTGTAATACTGTATAAAATGTCCATGTGAACTGAAAACATAATTCTAGGCTATGCACTGCTGGTTTCAGTGCAAAACTACAACATTTAAAGGGATAGTTTACCCAAAAATGAAAATGATCCCATAATTTACTCTCCTTTAAGCCATCATAGGCGTGTCTGACATTCCTCTTTCAGACGAACACAATCACAGTTATATTTAAAATTGTTCTAGCTCTTCCAAGCTGTATAACTGCAGTGAATGGTGTCCCTGTTTTTGTGTATCCATCCATCATAAAACTACTCAACACGGCTCCGGGGTGTTAATAAATGCCTTCTGATGCGAAGAAATGTGTTAGTCTAATAAAAATATTGATTTTTAAAACTTTATAAACTGAATTCTCCAGCTTCTGGTCGATTAAGCAGGTGCGTTCACGAGAAGGCTTTCGACCATATGATGTAGGCGTAACTCCCCGGAGCTTACTCTCACAAGACGAGACTACACTCTGCTCCCCGGAGCTTGTTGCGCCCTTCGTTACACCTACGTTGTATGCTTGAACACTTTGTTTATTATTTTATTTAAAAAAAAAAAAAAATCAAAATTAATCAATTGCAAAAATGCTATTATTATTACTATTATAATTTATTTTATTTTTATAGCTATATTTGATGGGTCACACTATGTGCAATGTGAGCACCAAACCAAATCTACAAATTAATTTGTTCTGTTCTTCAGAGCAAAGAGAGAGAAGGCATTCTTGGCCAGCAGCTAGAGGGTGCACGCCAACAGCTGGCTGATGCTCTCGGACATCTCGCTCAGCGTGAAGAGGATGTACGCCGCTGTAATGTGGATCTTACTGAAGCTCGTTCACAGCTTGTCACTTTAGAACTAGAGCTCCAAGAGGCTCGGGAGGCCTTGAGAGGCCTGGAAGAGGAGGCACAGAAACAGATCTCCCTACAGGTCTGTATCCGAGAGGAGAATGTCAGGCTGCTTAAGCGTGTGGAACTCCAGGAGCAGAGGAAAGAGGAGGAGCAGAGATCTGTGTTGGATCTCCAGGGCTCAATCAAGAACCTGAGCACTGCAAGAGCTGACCTTGCTGCCAGACTGGCTCAGGTGGAGAACTCCAAGAAGGATCTAGAAAAACAGCTCGCTGCAGCTCAGGAAGAGAGCTCCTCTTTTGGACAACAGATTGAACTGGAGAGGCAGGTGCATCAGAAGGAGCTGAGCCACCTCCGAACCACCCAGCAAGAAGAAAAAGCTCAACAGGACAGAGATTTACATGACATGCTGAGCTTATATCAGCGAGAACGAGAAGAACTGGAAGCTCTCGTCAGAGACCTTAAGGTTTGAATATTAATCTCAGAACCTGTCTGTAGATGATAAAATAAGTAGTTTACCCCTAAATTTAAATTCTTTAATTGTTTACTCACCCAAATTTTGTAAAGTTGTAATTTTTTCCTGTGCAGGGCTTAACATTAACAAGACAATTGTTTGTCTGCTGGTCCAGGACAAACAAACAAACAAATACATAATAAAATTAGGATTTCAAATTTGGTCTTTTGGTCTTTACACTACAAAAACAAAACAAAAAAATCTTTAAACGAGGTACAGAGGCAGCATAAATGTAATTTATATATATATGTGTGTGTGTGTGTGTATACATACATACACACACGCACATACCCATACATACACACATACCCTTACATATATGTATGTGTGTGTGTATATGTGTGTATATATATATATATATATATATACACACACACACACACACACACATACATATGTGTGTGTGTATATATGTGTATGTGTATATATATATATTTGTTTATATATTTATGTAGTATATATTTTTTCTTTGAACTTTTCCTTTAACTGCTCTTATTTCCACATAAATTGCCACAAGTACATTCTTCATTCTAGATGAACAACAGACCCCATGGGCAGGTGCTGTCCATAGCTCAGACATAGCAATTTTTTGATGCCCTGCTTTATGCAAGGGGTTGTATTTTTGCTGAAGCTTGCTATAAGATAGAATATTTAAACCCGTTGTCTTGTTCATGGCCTCTATAGGATACTATTAGCAAGATTTTACCAGACAGCAAGATTATGCCCAAAATAATCTTAATGATGAGTGATTTAATGAAGAAAACAATGTGATAATATTGTTTCTTTGCTTGTGTAGTCGAAGGCAGTGGCCGATAGTGAATTGAGGAGAGCTCTGCAGCTGAAGCTGGACAAATTGAGGAATGAATGTGATAAACTGACAGAGCAGCTGAGCACCAGCGAGGAGAATCATGCTAAGGTCCTCGACAAATACCACACCCTCAAAAAAGAGCTGGATTTGAAGGTAATAGTTAAGACAATAGAACACACATAGAAACAAACACAATGAAAAAGCCATGTGTTCTCACAAGACATGGCAACACAAGAATATTTAGTAAGAACCATTAAGAGCTGCGAGTTTACACAAAACAAGACAACATGAAAGTATGCAGAAAATAAAAAACACAAGCCACATGTTTTATGTTTCTCTTAGTAGCTGTCCAATGTCGTGCCTGCACACATGTCAGTCTCTCAGATGGTGTCTTATTGTCTCCTTTGTAGGTAAAGCTAGCAGAGAGGGAGGATGAGAGGAGGCAGAGTGCAGAGCACTCCATGGTTGAGCTGCACGAGAGGGTCATGGGCCTCCAGACAGAGCAGAAGTCCATCCTCCATGCTGTAGAGACTCAGATTGACTCAGCCTGCCAGTTCTTGTCAAAAGAATCAGCCGCCAAGCTTGAAGTACCCACACACACTGCATTACACTACAAAAAATATACACTGCTATATAGTAAAAGTTGTATCCAAATGTTTATACTGTCAGAGTATGTGCTGCTTTTTCTGAAAAACGTACTTCACAATCACAAAAGTGCATTATTTACAATAGGGCTGTGCGATATGGACAAAAGAAACCTATCACGATTTTCTTGAACAGTATTGCGATTTCGATTTTAATCACGATTTTGACACAGACATGATTTACAGTGTGAATCTAAAACATTTTTTTTAAAGGAAAACAATTAGATCTTTATCAAAGACCTGTAACATGTCTCTAAAACAGAAGGCAGAAAAAAAAATCACCTAGCAGGTGAAAAAAAGTTAGGAGCACCAAAAAAATTTAGGCGCACTCAATTTCTTTTTAGTAATGCACTGATCTTGATTCTTCATGGCTGATTCTGACTGCAGATGTTTTACAAGCACATGATCAAAGTAGGCTACTCTTTCAATATTCAAAGTGCAAATAGAGACCAGATTTTTCAAGCATGATACAGAACTATAGACAACTGCACAATATATTTTTTATAGCCCACATACTAATAACTGCCTAGATATTTTATGTAGCCTAATTTGCGCGCATTGAGGAGTCGCTCTCTAAACGCGGGATATTAAAATTGCTTTTGAATGTGCGTCCGCATTTTACTTTTGGTTTCGTTTTAACGATCTTGCGAGACTCTCAAAGGCGCCGAGCGTGCATTCTACAATAAAAGAGATTATTATAACAAAACCATTTGAAATATGAGAGGACACAAACAGGATTTTGAAAAGCATGTCCCCAGTGAAAATTATGCCCCTGTGTGAGTGGAACTCTGCCGCTGAGTTATCATCTGATGTGGATGAATGCCGCGTTGTACAGTAACGTATATGGACACGGAGGCGCCAGAATTGTAACTGACAGAATGTACGCTATAGCACAAAATATATTATATTTCTTTAAAAGCGGTTTTGTTGAGACCTTTTATTTTTCACAATCGAAAGAGAGAATGGCGAACCTGTCGCTGTATCAGCTCACAGCAGTCTGTGCAGTAGTTAGGCTAGCGAAAGTTTTGTAAAGAAATGAAACCAAGTCGGACCACAACAGTTTCTCGCACTCGCACGAATGGTCCCAAATATAATTTCAGGTCACGCAGATTAAATTTTGGGAGCATATGCGACCAAAACGTTCACAATTTATGAACGAGCCCTGCCTAGTAAAGGTAGAACAAAATGTCTTTAGAACAGACCTATGGCAAAAAGTAAGCATGTGTGTGCGTATGTGCGTGCGTGTGTTTGAAAAAACAACAACCCAGACCAGTGTCCCACATAAAAACAATTAGAACACTGGCAGAGTCTAGCTGCTTTCTGCTAAGAAAACCGGCATGACCATTTCTAGTTTCAAGCATGAACGTTGGCATGTTCTTGCTCTCTGTTTAGGCGCACTGTGTTGTGATCGGTTCAAATAGCATGCTGCGGGAAAAGTATCAGTCGAGTGCGTGCAAAAAAATCGTGCTGTAAGGCGATTTAGAAATCATGTATGTTCACATCGCGATTTCGATACGATTTCAATTAATCGCACAGCCCTAATTTACATCTGCTTTAAAGTCTTGCCGGTTAAACATTTAATGTTCTGACATGTGCTTTTTCTAAACTTCTGCACACTATCAAGCAACGCCAGGTTACTAGATTAAGTTGTCTTTCGCACCTGATTGATTTCACGTCTACAACATCACAGGGTTTACATATAAACACAGTTATGTTTAAAATGAAAGTAAACATTTGAGAGAGAAACAGATTTCTTAAAGCGACAGAACTAAACATGCTGCTGCTTGTCAATAAAGGAATAGTTCTCCCAAAAATGAAATTTCTGTCATAATTTACTCACTCACATGTAGTATTAATTTCTTTCTTGTGCTGAACACAAAAGATGATATTTTTTGCAAATGTGGTTAACCAAACAGTAGCTGGTCCCCATTGACTTTGATAGGGGGGGGGGGGGGGGGGTACTATGCAGTATACAGTATACAGTCACAGGGGAGCATGCTTGGTTGCCCACATTCTTCAAAATAACTTTTACATTCAACAGAAGAAAGAAACTAATTCAGGTTTAAAACAACTTGAGAGCGAGAACTATTCCTTTAATATTATTAAAACAACAAAACGCTTTGAAAAATCACTCACTGCTCATGACTGATGAACTTTAATGCAGCTGCTTTAAAATAAGAAATTAAAATGTATATCTCGGTTCTTAATTTCTAATAACAAACATAAAATAATGACATATTTTTATATTCACCCATTTTGGCCTAAATGTTTTCCTTTTTTTTTTTTTTTTTTTTTTTTTTTTTGCATTGTTACCTTGAAAGGCTTTTTTTTTTTTTTTACAATAGAAAAATTAGTTTGGCTGTACTGCACAGACAACATGCAAATTAGTAAAACCAACATGACAAAGAATCATGAATCATGATATTCTCCAGAGGAAAGGAAAGGATGTGACGTATGGCCAAGTTTGGTGACCCATACTCAGAATTTGTGCTCTGCATTTAACCCATCCAAGTGCACACACACACAGTAGTGAACACACACACCGTGAACACACACCCGGAGCAGTGCGCAGGCATATTGCTATTGCTGCGGCGCCTGGGGGAGCAGTTGGGGATTCGGTGCCTTGCTCAAAGGACTCATCTCAGTCGTGCTATTGAGGGTGAAGAGAGCGCTGTACATTCACTTCCCCTACCTACAATCCCTGCCAGACCTGAGACTCGAACCTGCAACCTTTGGGTTACAGGTCCAACTCTCTAACCATTAGGCCATGGCTGCCCCCTGAAAAAAAAAATTCCTGAAAAAAAACAAAGATATTTTTGCCATATCGCCCACCCAAAATTTGTGCTACAACTGTTTGGCCTGTGCTACAAAACTTTCAACTTCTGTAGCACCAGTGCTTTCAACTTCTGTAGCACCATACAGCCCTGGCGGATAAATATTTTAGAAAATATGATCAGAAAACTATGATGAAAACAAATTTACTGAATCTGAAATGCCTGAGCGAAAGTTTGTTGTCAAGGTGGTTTGATATAATTACCTCACTGGACTGGTCTTACACAACATGTCTTACCCAAACAGCAGGCATCCGCTTCTAAAAGCAAGATAGCATGACCACATTTATTGCATTTCGTCTGTGTGCTCTGAGACGTGTGTAATTTATTAGGTCACGCTTTATATTAGGTGGCCTTAACTATTAAGTATTTGCATAAAAAAATAAGTACAATGTACCCAATGTGGTCATATTAAATTACAAAACACTTATGCTTCTATTAAGGTGGGAAATGGGTAAGGTTAGGGACAAGTTTGGTAGTATGGGTATGTTTAAGGGTGGGTTGGGGTGTAAGGAATGGGTCAACAGTGGTAATTACAAAAATTAATTACAAATGTAATTACATATAGGTTTTTAAAAAAGATAAGTACAATGTAAAAACATGTATGTACACAATAAGTACATTGTAACAAATTATTAATTTAAATGTAAGTACATAGTAAAGGCCACCTAATGTAAAGTGGGACCATTTATTATATACAAAAAATAGACCCGCAGTGGTTTCTCCTACTGCACAAATGACCTTTTTCTTAGTAATATTTGGCACTAATTTATCATGAAGTTACTATTTTGTTCTCTTCATCTCGCTGAATGAAAACGGTGCTTTATTCAACTTTTGTACGTTATATTAGTTAAATTTGCAACTTTAAACATGTCTCTGTCATTGATGACTCCCATGCCCTCATGCAATGTTTAAAAAATCTTAAAAAATAAAGTTCATAAGATACTACGTTTCATTTAAAAAAAAAGCTAAATGTTCAGTAAAAAGCTGAGAAAATCATGTTTTTTTTAAATCAAATACAACATTTGCATCATGTTCAGTAAATGATCAAATCAAAGATGCAGTACATCGCTTCCAGCAGCCCCCCCCCCCAAAGCTTGCATAGTCTTTTACCACTTCCTGGATCGATATTCCAGGAAGAAACCCCAGCTTTTCCACAATATATATACAGGGGTGATAGCGTTCCGGCACCACGCCGGATTTCCGGCGTACTGTGGCTGCGGGGAAAAAAAAAAATCAGGTTCGCGGACGCGGATATTGATCTGTCATTTCTCTGAGATGTGCAGGTCAGAGAGCAGCTTGACGCTCAACGACTCAAACAAGTCACATTCTAGCCGATGAGCCAATCAGAAGTAGGGAAGGGGCGGGCCTTGTGTCTTTGTCAAATAGATTGATACAGTAGTGATGGGAAGTTCGGTTCTTTTCCGCGAACCGGTTCTTTCGGACAGTTCGTTTCAAAGAACCGGTTCAAAAGACCGGTTCACCAGTTCTTTTACGCTATGACGTAATGACGTCATTAACGTAATTACTATCATCCCGCCCGCACCCATATACAGTTACATGCAGTAATCATATACGTTTTACAAGTCTTGATTTAATAAATTATAAGATAAATTAATTCTAATCATAAACACGATCCGCTTACTATGCACATGCACAATCCATAAAGATTTATTTGTTATAAACATACGTTTCACCAGATCCCCTCATTCAAGTCCTCAGTTAACGCTCATAGCATTAGCACAGATACAGTGGTAAAAAAAGAACTAACGTTAGTTCGGTTCAGATGGAGTCAGTCATAGCAGGAGCGTTTGTTTGGCAGCTGCACGAGTCACGCATGCGCACAGTATCAGCTCATCGATTCTCGAATCGGACGCGTCCGAAAGAAACCGGTTCTCGTTCAGTGTACTGGTGATCCGAAAGAAACCGGTTCTCGTTCAGTGTACTGATGATCCGACAACCGCTGCAACCGCTTCTTCAGTCGAGAATGAGATTCGGGAACTCACACAGAGAGTGACTGAAACGTGCCGCTTGGTTTGCTTGTGCAGTAGTTTGATTACGTCAATTTTATCATTATACCACCATGTTTAAAAGTTAAATAATTTTTTTAATAATAATTTTTGTTTGAACATGGTTCAAATTATAGTTGTGTATAGTTTCATTAAAACATTGTTTATTTAATACAAACACAATTTTTGCATGTCATCATAATCTTTTATTACAGTGCAGCTAATTCATAAATCACGTTTTCTTTTAATCAAACATCTAATTTATTATGGTACCACGGCACTTCCCTGACCAAGATCATAAAAACCCTTTTAGCTAATAACCTAACAGAATCCTTAAGTAAACTTTTAACAAAACGTTTAACAAAATAGACCAACTTGACTAACGTGCTTCATTTCATCCTTGAAAAATGACACACATGCGCACAGTATCAGCTCATCGATTCTCAAATCGGACGCGTCCGAAAGAAACCGGTTCTCGTTCAGTGTACTGGTGATCCGAAAGAAAGCGATTCTCGTTCAGTGTACTGGTGATCCGAAAGAAACCGGTTCTCGTTCAGTGTACTGGTGATCCGACAACCGCTGCAACTGATTCATGACTCGAGAACGACAACCGCTCTGGCAGCTGCTCTGCTCATGCGCATCATCAGCTCTCTTTTCACAGCCGTTCAAAAACTGTTTGAGTAACTGAATAACTCGGGAAATTGATTTATTTTGAATCAGAGGGAGTGTCGGGCACGTTAAAAAGTAAAAACCTTTAAGTAATTTGTGGATTAGTGCTTACCAGAGACGCGAACCGTTTCAAACGATTCAGTTCGATTTGGTGAACTGGTTCAACCGGTTCACTAAGAAGATCCGGTTAAATAGAACGATTCGTTCGCGAACCGGACATCACTATGATACAGGTTAAGGCAATGCTCCATGCGCGAAGGTGTTTTTAGCTCCCATACTGTACAATTGTCTCCTACTGGCAACTCAAACCGTAATTCATGGATATGTTCATGAAGCCAGGGGAAGACATTAAGGATTTCGATAAAGGCATATTTACAGGGCTTGCAAAATCGCTAGCCCGACGTCCCGGAGCTATTGGGTTTTCCAGTCGGGCTACCAACATTATTTGACCGGCTGCCCGACGGCTATCCTGAAGTAGAGGGCTCATGGGGTCCTTAAAACTCAATTTAGTTGTATCAAATTTAAGGCCATAAAAAGTGGTAAATATTTTAAATAGTAAAAGAAGAGGATTAATTATTTTAAGAGGTCTTACAGTTGGGGACGGAAAGACGAGAATCGCGATAGAGCTGGATTAAACTTTAAGAGGCAATGATTTCATTGAATAAATATGCTCACTGCACTTTCAAAGTCAAAACGCGGCACTGTTGTCTTTATATGAATGTATCTGAAGGGAAGCGACTGTCCTCAGAAACGTGTCGTTGGCATTTTCATTTCATGACTGATAAAACAGCATTAATGCTGCTTTGCTTTCAGCCATTCTTAGGGAAACCGTAATATTTCAGCGCTCCTAAAGCGCCCCCTCGTGACATAGAATTAATTTGCACGTCCAAATTTTTAGCTGTTTTTGGTCAGATTATTGCAAATCTCGACCAATGTTTTTTATGCAAACACAGAGTTGTAAATGTGAAAGAAGTTAATGTGCTTTCTAAAAATCTAAACAATTAGGACATTGTTTTAAATAAATGTTATGCATTATATACTTGATTTATTCATTTTAATGGGATAAAGGCTGAAATGCCAATCTATAAGCTTTTTTTGTAAAAAAAAAAAAAAAAAACCTTTATCTGACTGAACTGAACCAACAAGTTATGTGTTAAAAGTGCGTCGCATACATAGTACCTCCACCCCACTCACCTCGGGGGGCAAGGGAAAAAAAAGTTCAGGCTCAGGAATTTTTTCCACTATCAGGCCTGTATATATGGGCACCATATATTTTGCAATATACATAGCAACTGCATCAGTGCTTTCCACCAGGCCCCATTCTTATCATACCATACACAGTAAATGTTTGTAAGACAAATAAATATGAGATGGGAGGAAAATATATATTGCCATGCTTTTCTCTTGCACTTATATCGTATACAAAAATATACAATTTTGAACACAGAAATATTAAATGATTTAAATAACTGAAACGATCTGCCAGCAGGTGGTGGTAAGACACTTATTTAATTACTGAATCATATTCATTTGATTCGTTCGAACGGATGGTTAATTCAAGAATAAAGCAAGTGACTCTTTATGAATGGGAAATTGAATCATTTCACTAGATTCGTTTAAAAACGCACGTTCCTTCATAAATGAAAAACCGCTGTGTTTGAGTGGAGATGCGCAGCGGCTCAGCTGTGACTTTATTTTAGACCACTTTTGACGACGATATAGAGCAAAATCAGGCAATAGTGTTATAGTCAGACAATGTAAGTCACTTAATAACTTCTTGTTTATTTAACTGTTGTAATAAATCAACATCTCGTTTACAAACTCCCTTAAAAATGATTAAAAGCTGTCACTCATCTTAGTTCGCAATCTCACAAAGCTCTATTATAATAAACAAAGCTACTGCCCATTCAGTCTCTTATTTACACTCTTTCTACACTTGAGATACATTAGTCAACGTGCAAAACACATAGAAACCTTTGAAGCTCCACTCAGAGCAAACGCAAATATGCTGGTCGGGTCAGTCGCACATGGTGCTCCTAAATATTTTTTCATAGTCGCACGTAGTAGTTTCTTTTTGCCCTTGAACGGCTCTCGCACCATTGAGAAATTAGGTCGCACTCTAGAGCCCTGATATGCAAATAATTCGCCATTGTCTTCAATCATCTCTCTACTCTGTTTATGTGGTAAGTGAAATTGTATGTACTGTAATGTAACAGGCTAACTTGTTAACAGCTAATCATGTCCCCTTAGTGACTCGCGTTATTTTACCAGAACGCGTTGTTTTCCGTTCTGAATACATATATTTTTTTTATTAAAAAAATCGCGATACCTCGATTTAATAAAAAATTAAATCGTCTTAAAACGTAAATTCGAATTAATCGAAAAAATCGAAAGAATCGTCCAGCCCTAACTAGCATATAACATTGAAAACATGGAAACCTGAAAAATTGCATGTTTGGCAGAGAAGCATTGTCTCATAAATTAAGGGTAAATTATGGGTTTGGTGGGGAAAGAAACAATAAATAGTTTTACTTGGCCACTTAAAGAGCTGCAACAAATCAACTGATCAAACCTTGTT